>NW_028145498.1:62500-262500 GCF_977016875.1 Pavona decussata
CAAGTTTCTTCTTGTGTGGCATTTCACACTGCATACATCGAACGGCGGAGATACGGAGGGACGGAAGTTAAGTCATATACCAAAACCAAAATTTTCCCCATTCATGGGTTTTCCAAATTCTCTAATCAATCGACCTATTCGGCTAACGCAATGTTGTACCCAATTCAAATCCTTTGGGCATAAAATGTTTTGTTCTAAGTATTTCCATGTCATTCAAATGTGAATGCTACATTACAATGCAAATGTAATAATAAAAGAATCTTAACCCCGGGGGATCTGAATTGGGTACAGCATTGGGTTAGCCGAATAGGTCTATGGGGTCCACGCGTGCAAGCCTCTTGCGCGCGGAGCTTCGCTTTTATGATATTGTTTGCTTTCTTATCCAGCAAATCACTGACTGGAATAATTTTATCATTGGTACAAAAAAGGGTATTGTATCCAACTTCTCCCCTTATTAGATCAATGTTGTCTTGTTGAAGATATTTGGCAAACAAATGAATCTGATTGAAGTGAAGCAACGGTTTCATCAACATATGATAAAGACGATTAGTTTTTTCACTGCTTGAGTTTCAACAAATCAGCACTCTAAAAGTGGTAGTTCGCATATATGGATACAGTTGCATAAAAACGACAATTCCATTCCTGGGGTGAGTGGTGAGGGGTAGGGGGAGGGGGAAGGGCTGAGAGATAAGTGGGTAGGGGATAAGGGGAAGTTGGTGTAGGGTAGGGGCTAGGGGTAGGGGCTGAGGGGTAAAGGTAGGGTGTGAGAAGTAAGGGTTTGGGCGCGTTCTATTTTGTGTTCCTAGTTTTAAGCGCCAACATAACTACGGTGAATACCACCACTTGACTTTCCCCAATTTTCTTATGAAAGTTCAGTTAACTTTAGTGATTTGGTTTTTTCGCAACACTGAATATTTTTTTTTTCCGTTTTCACAAAATATGCAAAATTATGTAAAAAGGTATAATGTATGAAGTTCGAAATATGAAGTTTTAGCACAGGAGTTTGTTGTCTCCTACAGAATGCATCCCTCATTCTAAAAGCCTTCAGTGAGGACCCAAATAGTATTTTGCATGGGAATGAAAAGACTACTGAAATGTGTAAATCGACAACGAAATCGACTTTACCTATCGAAAATAAGAGACTTACTATAACAACATGTTTATTTGTTTTGATTTTTTTTCTATTAATGTAATTCTAAATGAAAGTAATTATACGAGAATTCATACATTTTAACTGCAGAAGATAGAATCAATACGTGAATGATTACCGTAGTTATATACGTAATTTAAGCAGTTGCGAAAAGAAATCCTGAAAAAAAAAAAACTTCAATCTTAAACGAGATTCGAATCAATGACCTCTGCGATACCGGTACGATGCTTATCGCACTGGTATTGCGATTAGAACACAGTTTGTTTCTCTTTGCACCAAAAAACAAAAAACAAAAAAGGAAGTAGACTGATCGCTTTCTAAAATAATGATGGCGTTTACTTTAATTGATTTTTTCAGGAAAGCCACCTTGGGCCCGGATAATCACAAAGCCAGTTTGTCATGTTAATAAATTACAGTAAACAATAATTCAGATTTTTGTATACAGCTACAATTTTGTTACAATTTTAAGATTGCAAATTAATATGACAGTAGTTCCTCCTACCTATCACAACTTCAACACCCTCCCCTCACCCCCTACCGGTCACCACCTACCTCCCACCCCTTACCCCTCATCCCCGGAAAGAACCTGCTGTTAAAAACATGTGTTTTATCACCAGAAGTGTTATAATTTGGTATTTCCATGATACTCATATATTAGATTTGTTGTAGCCTTAGGTTTCAATTCCGTCGAGTTTTTTTACAGGGGCGAGGAGAAGACTCCTCAAATTTTCGTATCAGAATCATCCAACAAAAATGGACGTCACATCCGGTCAAATTGACGCCCAGCAGCCTGTCTCGGCGAAGTCGAATGATGTCGTCTGGGTCAGGCATGATTTATTCGGATTTTTGAGCCATCAGTATCAGGAATTATGAACTATGGATATTAAAGATGTCGTAAAGATATTGCTTCGACTTCATTGGCTAGGTTTTTCCAAAGAAGTGATTTTTTCTATTGTTTTGACGGAAAATGCGAGACAACTAAGCGTCGTGTCATGGCGATTATTTCACACTTTCAAAGTGAGTGGCATTCAGACTTTTGGCTCTTGCGGCTTCTGATCGTTCGAAAGCTGAAATTATAATATCCTATCCTGCGTGCAACATAATGGAGTCATAGTTTGCAGTGTTAACGACGAGAACCTAATTAACTTTCGACGTGAAGTGTTGGAAGCTTGTGTCATTGAAGCTGTTCCAATTGTCTTTATTGTAAGGGACTCGTAATCTACGAGGTGAGTAAATGCAGTTATCTTCATTTCCAGTTCTTTTCTGCTGACGTGAGTACCTTTACATTTGGGCTTTAGAGTAAAAGGTCGGTTTTGTGCTTCGCAGTTCTTTAATAAAGACCCAAGTGACGTTTAATTAATAAATAGTAATTCTCTTATCTGATATGCATTCACATCAAATTGAGGATCAAAAATTGCTTCAAAAGACTGTTTTTATTTTGTTTTTCGAGTTATTATGGAAAATAATAATTCAAAACCATTCTTGATCTTATAAAAAACAATAAAATTCCACGTGAAGGCAAGCCTGAAATGATAAAAAACATTCATATTTTCGCATGGGATCGGTATTGAGCGTTTGAGAAAAAGATCTTTAAAGGTATTTGGATGAAAAACCTAATGAAAGTGAAATTGAGGGAAATGAAAAAGGTTTAAAGAAAAACTAAGTCAACAAAAATATGAAAAAAGTTCAGTTACATCAAACAATTACCGAGACCAATTCCCTCTCCAAGGACGAAAAATTAAAAGGCTGAATCAAAGAAACAGCTAATCAGTGATGATTTGACAGTCGATGAATTCGAGATGCTTATTCTTCCTAAAAATCCATTGAAAGCAAATAAAGAGCTTGATAAAGAAAATAAGAGGCCGATGTCTATACCTAGTCAAATTTTAAAAAAAGATCTGCAAACAACCACCAATACTTAATTGATAAAGAAAGAGCTTTGAAATGTTATCCTGAATCACTTCAAATATAAGTGGGATACAATAAGTATCCTCTTCTTTAACTCAATAATTCAAGATTACCAATTGAATCCGAAATTAAAAAAACAACTTGGATGAAATGAAATGACTTAAATTGTTGAAACTCTAGCTGTTACATTTCAAATACCACAAGGAGAAAAAAACATCAATTAAAAAGCCATACTCTTTCGACAGTAAATCATAAACTATTATAAATAATGATTCAATAAAAGAGCAAATTGAAATGAGTCAACAACACGGACAATGAACGCTTTTTATGGTGTCATATAGGTCATTCAAACCCACAAGAAAGAAATCCATTTAGAATAAAAAAGTGACAAGATATTTATAGAAAGATTGAACTATGAAAATATTAGTTTTCCAGTTCAGATTTAAGACATTAATAAAATTCAAAAGAAAAACTCCTTAAATATCTGTGTTTTTGGATATAAAAAAACAAACAACCTTATCCATTGTGTGTATTCAAAGAAAAATTTGATGATCAAATGGAAGTGTTACTTATAACTAAAGACAAAAAAAAATGTTTTAATCAAGGATTTCAACTGACTCATATTCAGTCGAACGAAACACGAAGGAAAAAACACTTTTGCATGTATTTTCTGTAAGTAATTAACAGTGAATATGTTTCGAATGAACACAAAGACATATGTATCACAATCAATGGGAAACAAGCCATCAAAATGCCTTCAAAAGATGAAAAAAGAGTTTTAAAAACATTAACAAGCAATTTCAAGCTCCATGCGTTATTTATGTAGATTTTGAAGCATTGACAGAAAAAATCCACAGTTGTCAACCAAATTCAAACAAATCATTTACTGAAGTATATCAGAGGCATACTAATTGTAGGTACGGATATAAAGTCGTTTGTCGTTATGATGACAAATACAGCAAGCCTTTTCAAATATACAGAGATGAAAACGGCTGTTTAATTACAACTTTATGGAACAAATGCTTGGAGAAGTTGATTGGTGCAACAAAACAATGAAACTTGATGATGATTTTCCAAAAAGCAGACAAATGTCATATTTGCGACAAGAAATAATCTTTTATAATCTCAGTGGATAGGATTCACGTTTTAGTATGCAAGGTATGGTAAATTCAAGTAAGACATTAACGGTATTCCAAACAATATGTAAAAATATATGGCCTTCATGCTTGGTAAACAGTCCATATTCATTGATTCATCTCCATTGTGAGTTTAAGCTGGGAAAAATTGGTCAGTAATTTACCTGAAGAAGCTTTCAAATATACAACATAAGAATTCAATGGTAAAAATGCAATGCAACAGGCTTGATCCTTGTCATCATTTTATGTCACCCGGTTTATCATGGGATGCTATGTTAAAAATGACTCTAATTCAATTGGAAATAATGACTGACATCGATATGTATCAATGGCATAGAGAGAGGAATCCGAGGGAGTGTCTCTTGAGTTGCCCACAGATACAGGAAAGCAAATAATAAATATATAGTGATTATGATGAAAGCAAACCAAGTAGTTATATCATTACATTGCTGCTAATAATTTACGGGAGCACAGCATAAGCCAATATGTTGCAACATGTGGTTTAAAGTGGCTGTCTTGAAAGGAATAAATGAATTGAACATGGCTAAATACACAGAAGACAGCAAAAACAGATAAATATTGGAAATCAATCTTGAATACCTCCAAATCTTCATAACAAACATAATCGTTTCCTGCTTTGTCCTGAACAAATTAAACTTAATTAGTCACCATTGCTAAATGCAATACATTGATTTTAATACACATAGCGAACCTTAGCGCAAAATTCATTCCAAAAGGATTTATTTAAGCTAATGAACAACATCGTATTCGGCAAAAACATGGAAAACATTCGAAAGCCAGCTCTAACAGACAAAAAAACAATTGACTAAAATGACATTTAAACCAACGTTAGTAAGCAGAATAATGAGTCACTTTAGTAAGCAGAACAATGTTCAGTTAAAATCTTGTCGCTGTACAAAAACTTCAATCGCTAACCTCAAACTGTCCGGCTTATGTTAGGGTGTGTATTTTGGATCTTTCCAATCCTCTATTGATGTGTATGATTTACCAATCAATTAGAAACAATATGGAAACAAATGGAAATTATTATTCACAGACATTGATTTCGGCATTGAAAATTTATTTGTTAAATTTATTGCTTAATATATAATGAACGGAATGAATTTTGAGGGATAGAAATGTGTATTGTTACCCCCGAGTATATAACTACTAACAGCTCGGATGAAAACCTTTCATAAATTCATAACTCGGTGAAAATTATTCCTGCAGTCATAGTTTTGGTAGCCAATTGAACTTCTCGAAATGTAAAATGTCGCAAAAAACAAATTTTAAAATTGCTACTGGAAATATTTGAACACTGAAATAGAGTGCGTGTTTTTTATAGTGCATGCCACTACCAAAACATCGAAATTTAATTTCTCGGTGAACATTAATTTTCTCGAAACGGATAAATCATCTCTGTAAAGCTTGAAACTTGTACTATAATAATATATGGTCGATTCTTGTCCCAGAGAATTTCCTTAAGTGACAATCGCCTAGGGAGTAGAAAGATGTGTGTTAATTTTTCACGCGCTTACAAAATTCAGTGAAAATTACTCCTGCAGTAATAATTTTGGTTCCTAAATTAACTTTACGAAATGTAAAATGAAATGGGGTAAAAATAACGTCAGCCCTACTCTACGTATCGCTGAAATCGACTGCAGCCGCCTCAGTAGTCAAATCTCCCGTGATCTGTCCATGCGTTTGATCAATTCTTCTCGGTACACGGCAAACGAAATTTCATGATTTCTTGAGCTTCTGCTACCACACCCAACTATTAAACACAGTACCATCGGAAAAATGAAAATTTAAGCTACACGACTAACGGAAAATTTTCGAATTATCGAATTATGGGGATACTTAACAGTACACGCTCTTTAGCACATCTTCGTGTACCAACAATTGGCGGAAAGCAACAATTGTACTGGTTGCCAGGATAAACTGAGTCACGTAACTGAAAACACACTATACCATTAATGGCATGAAGTAGGGTTTATCCTCGGAGTAAAAACCTGCTAAACTCAGAGATGACATTAAAGAAGCAAACAAAAACTATAAGCTGCAATAGAGCAGTGGTGTGCGAAGCAACAAAATATAGAAAACAAAACAGCAACAAAACTGTCACAGAATTTTACACAGAATATTTTAAGAGTCGTTCCAGAGGCATTGTAACATGTCAAAGGTTTTCAGAATACGTATTAATCTCACAGAGACCTTCACATGGATATGATGGTTAACTGAGCTTTCAAATGAGGTATTAGACACTCGAATGTAAAATATATTTTATCTTCTGCGACGTGGCCATGTGGGTACAAGTTATAAATACCTTTCATAAATGTTTGAACCTTCGAAAACATCGAAACAAGGCAAGGTTCCTGTAATATTTACCTTAGGAGGACATGAAAATCTTTCGTTTGTACATACCTTTAAAATTTGGTGTTCAAATGGTTTAAAGACTCGCAGAGTCGTCACAACGACTGGCCGCCGGTTGCTTCTCTCCGCCGAAAATTAACGTCTGCGAACCCCAGCTACAAAGCCATTTCCGTGAACTAGCGCTTTTTTTTTTTTTTTTTCGGTGGCTAATCACATGACGTGAAAGAATAAAACTCGATTGGTCACGCCACGGGCAAATGCCACAGATCACCGAAGATTTCGAAAAGGACGATGATTAGGCAAAGAATCCTACTAGAGTTGGAACGTTGCCTACAATATCAGACCCCCAATATCAGGCCCCAATATACGATCTCAGGCCCCGACCTACCATGACAGGCTCCTACATTTTCGTGTATTATTTAGTCGTGCTATGATGAAAACTGAAGTTGGAATGCTTGTTGATCGAACGGTTTTCTCCAACGTCTGAAATAATAAAATAATTTATACAAATAAAGCGTCCTCCTTCGGAACTGATCGAGCTGCAATTAAGGCGCACAGAATCAATCAACGTCCCCTTGCTGAACTTCAAATCCTTCGCCATCTTTCATGTCTGCAAGTCACGCAAGCTTGTCAAAAACTGGCGCAGATTGTACGTAGTTCAGTCGATGCTTGCGTAATTCATTTCAAATGAAAACAACGTCACAAAATACTTCTTTTTTAATACAAGGCTTGCGGAGAGAAAAGTCACTCGGTTGAGTACAAACTCGCTCTAGAAGCATTGTTCCGCTCGAATGCTCGTTTATCATATCTACTTCGTCGCGAAATATTTTTGAACACAGTGATTTGTGGAGAGGTGAATAACTCGGGTGCTTACAAATCCGCCTGAAGAATTGTCTTGCTCACTTCTACGAAAGAAATGATGTTCATTCAAAACTTCTACGTTCGCTCCCCTTGGAAGTAACAAGAGATACAAATATATTCCCAAACACGCATTCAAACACAAAATAGCTTTTACTGATAACCTGCCTTTAAATGATAAGTTGCACAGCCCTTTTTACCTAACCCTAAACCTAACCCTAAACAAACCGTAACGCTATATAAACTCTTATACAAAAAAAATTACGAAGGAATCGCAGCGGTTTGTACTGAAACACCGATGCCTGTCCGTATTGCTCTCTTCTTCTTAATGATTAATGTGCACTTAAATTCACTTTAACCCATCATGTCAACATATAGAACTACATATTATTTTACAGACGAATCTTTTTACACACGGGAACTAACTTTCGGTAATACAACTCAATATTTTACAATAAAAATTCAAAATTCAAGAGTTCTGTCATACAACGTTTCCCTCAATAAGATTCATACCTTCTTTTTTCTTTCACCTATAAGATACGAGATACATTTGTAACTCGACAACATACAAACAAAAGTGCATGAGTATTCATTGTCGGGTGGAAACAAGGCTATATCCATATCCGGTTGCTCACTATTTTTGGCTAATGCCATTGTCACAAGAGGACCAGGGTGCATTCCGTGTACATTGCACGCCGAAGATACGCCGAGATTTTAGAAGTTTTACTCCAAGCGGCCGCGGAAGTGCCTGTTCCAGGAAAATTTTATGCCCACTGCCTGTACATTCTACAATTTCCTACACCGGGAGAAAAATCCTGAATATTCGAACGATGAGAGTTTTCAAAAGTCTTTGCAGTTTTTCGTCACTCCATTACACCTATGAGGTCTAAAGCCATGCATTACCTCTGACTACAAACGGATTTGATAACTAAAGGTAACTAGTTGACCACCGTAAAAAGATTATGAAAATTTTCGGGAGTACCCCCCGAGCAGTGCTGACGTTTGGAGCGTTTGCCCTTCGCCCTTCGTCAAAGGGAATCCTCTTTACGTGCTTTTGCCCAGCTAGACTGTTCACAGTCCCCTTTTTTTTTCTGTTGGATTTTCGAGACTCATATGCTTCGATCGAAATCCGATCGTAACCAGGATGCCCATCGTTAGAAGATTCTGAATAAAATCCCAGGCTCTTCCCTGACTTCCCACAACGCATATATCCAGGGGCATCCTTGTACAATGAATTACACCCAAGACATTCATGGATGTCGTACATAACAAAATATTGGTCTTTGAATTCTTGTGACGCTGCTTTTGTTGTGTCGAATAATATTACGATATCGGGGCTTGATATTGTTGCCTGCGTAACAAACAACTTGAGTTCGTTTCATTGGGACCTGGTATTGTACCTCGGGGCTTGATATTGTTGTGTCGAATAATATTACGGTATTATTGGTTTTCACGTGACGTCACCAAATTCTAGATTTCAAAACCGAGAGGCCTACAAAATTTTTACCTTCATTCAAGGAAAGATTACCATAAAATATGTCTTTTCACAATTTCTTAGCTCGATGTCGTACTTCCTTTTGAAAATGTAACAGTTTCAATTTCCGAGTTTTCATCGTGCGTGACATCAAGAGTACGGCCGTGATAGAGCTGTTCAGTATCTTAAAAATGACTCTTTGGGTGACTTTCAGCATTCTAAACAATTTAAGTTTGAGGAGAAATGTTTATCTTAACATTCAAAAATTCAGAAGGGAAAACAAACCCCTTTTCTGGCAAAAGTGAACTCCAGATGTTTTTTTCCTATTTCCGGCCGCCATGTTTGTGTCCCTCATACGGACACCAACATGGCGTCTCCATACTAAGCTCTATAAATTTGTGTGAAACATTTTGTCAAATAACTCAAGTACGGAATACCGCACAGACGTGACACTTGGACAGGTTTCTTATTTACTTATCATCTACAACATGTCAATTTCTTGACTTCATTCATGGAATAGTTTTAATTTTTTTTTTCACGCACACGGCAATGGCGTGACAATGAAAACCGGCAATACCTGCCAACTCTCACGCCAGCGGACTAAAGACACAGATCTCACGCATCGAGGACAATTTCTCACTCCAGACTCTCAAATCTGGACCAGTTGTTCTAAAAAAAACTTCATTTCATGTCAGATTTGTTATGTATTATTTCTTCGCTGTTTATAACAATCACAAAAGCTTACAAATGTCTACAATCGGTTCGAATTGTAAGTGTTCATTGTAAGGTCGTCGAAATATCTTCCGACATTCTCGGCAACGTTCGGAAGTCTTCGGAAAATCGTCGGGATTTTTCGGAGGTAGCTCGGACGTTTTCGGAAATCCCGCTTATGACGAGGCAAAAATCTCACGCGTTTGACTAAAAAAAAGTTGGCAGGTATATTACGGGATTGTAGGGAACGTTCCAAACCTTGCTCAAAGAATCAGTAGTAATATATGATTGACGGCTTTTCATTCGATTTTAAAACAGTTGCTCCATTGGTAAACAGGAACAACGTCAGATAAATTTTCGTCCCTGATTGGCGAGTCAAGCAAAACATGCAGTTCAGTACTCAATACCAAATTTCTTCGCCGCGAGCTGTTCATTATTCCATCATTTACTGTCGAGTACTTGTTAGAACTTATCCTTTCGATCTACCGACAATAAGCACAATAGAAGACAAGAATACTCCCTCCAGGAGAAAACTGAATTTGAGACATGTAAAACGAGTTTACAATTGAAACATGTTCATTTGCGACTACGATGAAAAAGAAACGCCACCAAAACTAGACACGGGCTGCCCTTGAGGGCAACCCGCGTAATAAAAGGCTCCGACATGACTATTTGATCTAAATAAAGACTCGGTTGTTTTACCAGTTGTCTATATCGGTCAGTACCGTCGACTCCCGATAACTCGAACCTCGCACTAACTCGAACCAATTTTCCTTTCCTTTCAGGTCATTTTCTATATAATTTTGCCCCCGATAACTCAAACTCCAGAAAACTCAAACATTTTTCAATTTCCCTTGAAGGTTTGAATTCTCGGGAGTCGACTGTAGTTCGAAACAGGATGGCACCGAGAAAGGGCTTCCCGCCCTCTACTCGTGTTATCAGCGATGAGCTGCTTTCCTGGGCCGCTTTCTCTTGAGAGAAATTGGTATGTGTTAACTACCAGTGTTTGTGGCGGCAATAGCCCGTGTCAACATTTTCGAAAAAACTCCGTCGTTCAAATTTTCCCCGACAAGTTTAAAATGGTGAAAAGGGCAACCCTTCGTCTGGCCGATGAAGCCATGTTCGACGACAAAGCTGTGTCGGATTTTGAAGTTGTCGCTTCATCGTTTGGTCGTTGTTTTGTCTCGTGAAAAAGCTCAGAAGAGTTCGTTCCAAAAGGATCAACGTTTTAGTCGTTTAAAAGAATTTTGAAACGGCCTTGACTTTAGTCATTTAGTGCTTTGTTTGTTGGACATGAAACGATTGCACGTGGTACGCCGTTTCCACCAACGACGCCTTCAAGGAGCAACACCGGCCTGGCGTAGCTCGAAAGCTTACTATGCCAGCTCCACAAACACCACAGGTAAAAGGAGAATCTGCGGAAAACCCGCTGCCGATGACTCCACATCAAACTGGGGGTTACGTAAAGCAGAGCTGCTCGCCAAACATGATCGAGATTTGTGAGATTTCAGATTGTGACACCCTGGCAAAGAAGATGTTAATAACAAAAAGGGGACAGCAGCTGATCAGCCGAGTGAATGCGTTATGTGAAGAAAGAAGTGAAAGTTTGTGCACCGTTCTCTCGTTTTGGTGCGCTTTTGGCGAGTAAGACGCTACAGGCGTCATAAACGATGTTATCAAGGATGTGGCATCGAGGAAAGGGGTGAAGAGAGCCATGAAGGATCTAGCTGGAGAAGAGACGTATGCTAAGTACGTGGAGAGCCTGAGAGTGCCAGATTAGGTACTTTTGTTTTCTAAAACTCACGCAAGAATTGCTGGCCACACATGGCAGTCGGTGATCAACATCACTCAGCTTGGAAGAACGGGGGTACGTTTTTAACTTATTTGTCACAAAACTATGCAGTTGCGTGTTGCGTTTCATGTTCTGACTAGTAGCCTGGCCTCATTGACGCTTTTTGGTGCGGTGACCACAGAGATCGCTGGATCCAGATGTTTGTTTTGGACGATCACGAAGAAACGTTTTTTTTTTTAAAGATACTAATAATTCTACTTCTTTATAATTTTGCTTTTTTGTAGTTATGATGGACTATTGCTGTCTTACCTAGTTTTTTCGTTGACCGAATTTGATGACAAATTTTAAGCTCTGATCAAGTTAATTTTTATCTTTCAGAGATCCTCTGACATTCTTGTATCTTTGAACACCAATGAAGTTAAGGCTGTGAAGAGAATGGTGTTTGGAGTGTGTAAACAGCTGATGAGAGTTCAAAAGGTCTCTCTTCCCATTCGAGGGTTCTATACTAGGCC
This sequence comes from Pavona decussata, assembly GCF_977016875.1. Taxonomy (NCBI): domain Eukaryota; kingdom Metazoa; phylum Cnidaria; class Anthozoa; order Scleractinia; family Agariciidae; genus Pavona; species Pavona decussata. The sequence continues at coordinate 74,415 of NW_028145498.1, forward strand.
CCCTACTCTTTCTACTCTATATAAATGATCTGTGTAACGTGTCAAAGATCGTGGACTTTATACTTTTTGCAGATGATACAAACATATTTTACTCCCACAAAGATTTTAACTTGCTTTCTGGAATCTTGAATTCTGAAATGCTTAAATTAACTCAATGGTGTCGAGCAAACAAACTGTCCATTAACTTTAAAAAATCAAATTTTATGGTTTTGAGACCACTCCAAAGGAGGCAAACACTTTATATATCTATTCAAATTGACAACAATGCAATTGAACGTGTGAAAGAAACAGTATTTTTAGGTGTTATCCTCGACGAGCATTTGTCATGGAAGCCTCACATTCTTATAAAAAAAAAATATCAAAATCAATAGGTATTATTTATAAGTCTAGTTTTAGCCTTCCCAAAACCTCCTTACGCTCCTAGTACTATAGTCTAGTTTACCGTTACTTAATTCATTGTGTTTCTGTGTGAGGATCGACATATCAGTCTGATTTAAATCAGATTATTGATCTGCAAAAGAAGATAATCAAAATGATATCTTAAGTTTCTTTTGATGCTCGCACCGGTGTTCTTTTTAAAGAACAAGAGATTTTAAAATTCTCTGACATCTATTTATACCATTAACTTTAAAAAATCAAATTTTACTGTTTTTAGACCACTCCAAAGGAGACAAACACTTTATACATGCATTCAAATTGACAACAATGCAATTGAACGTGTGAAAGAAACAGTATTTGTAGGTGTTATCCTCGACGAGCATTTGTCATGGAAGCCTCACATTCTTATAATATAAGTCTAGTTTTAGCCTTCCCAAAACCTCCTTACGCTCCTTGTACTATAGTCTAGTTTACCGTTACTTAATTCATTGTGTTTCTGTGTGAGGATCGACATATCAGTCTGATTTAAATCAGATTATTGTTCTGCAAAAAGAAGATAATCAAAATAATATCTTAAGTTTCTTTTGATGCTCGCACCGGTGTTCTTTTTAAAGAACAGGAGATTTTAAAATTCTCTGACATCTATTTATACCAAAAAGGTAAATTTATGTATCTTTTTAAAAGAAGCTTACTTCCAAATTATTTTCGTGATATGTTTACTCTTGCAAACCAGATACATTCTTATAATACAAGAAATTCCAACCTTTTCTATATACCTCATTGTCGAACTAATCTTCGAAAATTCCCAATTCGGTTTCAAGGTCCTACGTTTTTCAACTCGCTAAGTCGTGAAATTCAAAACAGTGAAAGTATCAGTTTGTTTGGCAAAAGACTTAAAAAAATTCCTTCTTTCTAAGTTAAATTGACTCTTTGTTAAGCTTCACACCTTTTTTTTTTTTCTTTCTATTTTTTTTTTCTTCTTTTAAAAAAATTAATTGGACTTTTCATTCAGTACCCTTAACTTCTATGGTTTATCCTATAGTTTCAGGAAGCCTATAGTTAATAAGCCTCCGGCTTCTATAAGGGATTCCTAGCCTTTTACACATTTGATCTTGTAAATAGTTTAGTAGGAATATTGTGTATCACCTTTAACGTATTTATGTTGTATTTTTTGGTTAATGGCAAAAATAAATGAATTGAATTGAACTGAATTGCATAGCTCTTGGAGTCATTAGGACGCGCAACCTACTTATCCATGCCAACACAACACTCCCAGTGAGAGAGTTTGTCAGTAAGCCGTGATTTTGTCGGCTGTGAAGACTGTAAAAGGTGATTGGTGCGTTTCGATCCGTCTCGTTGTTAGTTAAATGTTTGTTGGTCTATTGATAGTAAAATTGTCTATTGCTTGTCTGTTTTGTTGATGTCGTCAATAAGTCGTTTGTAAAATGCAGGTAGTTGTAGGCAAAGGCTGAGTGGCGTTTGTTCTAATTTAGTAAATCAGCTTTCCAGAGAGTAGCAGGAAATGAGCGTTCTGAGCAAGGGACACAGGGACACAGTGCCATCACAATAGCCCTGGGATTAACGTCATCAAAATTGATGACATCATAATCTAAATATAGAATTACAGTTCTGTGGAAGGGACACAGTGACGTCACAATAGCTCAGAGATTAACCTCATGGTGACATCACAGTTAAAAATAGATTAAAATGATGTAATAGAATTATTTTTAACCACAGCGATCTACAGATTTTTTATGATAAAAGAGTTGAAATTTTAGCCTCAAATCTGATTTCGCAGGCATCGCCTAACAGCAAGAACTAACATTGTTCCCTCGAACGAAACCAGGATCTACAATTTCTAAGCTAAAGAATCTGCATTGGTTTTGGATAAAGTGAAATATTGCCTTGTCATTGTTCTATTCGATTTTTCCTACATTTCCCTGAAACCTCGGAAATAATGAAAAAGAAGTTGGTAGTGTGTATTTTCAGCTCAATTTCTGAAAGTTTCGTTTCTGGTTAAACTTTGTTGAAGATTAAACAATTAAAACAGTCTTTTGTTGTCTTTGTTTATTACAGTGCTCTGTCAACGGTAATGCCGACATCAATATTTAAAACAAAAAGAATAATTGCATCATCGGGGTGGAAGGGCTTCAGTGATTCTGTAAAAACAGATAGAATGTTTAGTGATATGCTATCTTTTTACACCCGGTCGAGTGAGATCTAAAAATAGATATAATTATGGAAAGAAATAATTATTTTTCGTAACAAGATTATGAGGTTTTGCTGGTTATAAAAAGATGAGATTCTTTGAAATATTTCGAAGTAGAAAAGTGACGCGTGTTCTATCTCACGCACCGTTGCACAGCCTGATTAACTCAGTCGAGCTTTGTTGCCTTTGTTTATTACAGTTCATTGATTCTTTGCTGCTAAATTGTGTATGTTAAAATACGCGCACAAAGATTTCACAATATGTATATAACAATAAAGTCGATTATGTTTGTTGTTAATGACTGTCCACCTTTACCTACGTTAACAAAGGTCAACGCGCTTTTGGCTTTCAGATTAGAGACTTAAGCTCTTGTGTAACCTTTCTCCACGGTCCGTTAGCCACTAATTATGCAAGTAGCAGTGATCCGAACCCTTAACCAAAACCGCTTGAAACAGTGCCGCTTAGTACAAGTTCGACTGTAACTTCCTCTACTGCTTGTTCCTTAGTGAGGGTTTTAAAAGTACTGAAAGCACAGATTAACAAAAATCGAGAAGGAGTTTGTCATGTAGGTGCCATATTCACCGGCAACCTGTCACAAAATGGAGAAAATAAATTCCATTAAACGTTATTTTAATTAGAAAAAGGTGTTAACCGAAAAGTTAAATACTGTAATGTTGAATTGACTAGTTGCTTAGCAATCTTAGCGAGAGCTCGAGATGGATGTTTGACCCATCTAACCCACATCACATTCCAATCCACGGAAACTACGAGATGCATGACCAAGCGAGGCAAGTGTTGCTTTCCCAATACAAGTTCGTACCCAGCAGATAATGGGTCCTTCACTAGTTGAGAAAACTGCTCCTGTTCTTTAAACTGATTGTGTAGATTTCTCACCCAAAAAATGGCCGAAACCATATTGGAAGATTACTTTAGTAATCCTCTCTGGACGAACATGAATTTGATAAAGTGGAATCATGAAATTTGTACATCGCCAAAACAGGAAGTAGTATTGGCTTTTGAAAAATAGGGCAAGAAAAACAAGGATGCACATTCACAAACTCTACGTTAGCTTCTAAGTTACAACAGTTGTCATAAATGATGCACGCGAAACAAGCAAACTAGCTATACATTAAAGCATGTTCTTCGTTCCTCTTACGTATTACTTGATTAATAACGAGTTGATTAATAACTAAACAACAAAATATTTAAACCTCGCTAGAAATCTACTATTACGCTCTGTTAAAAAAAAAGAAACATTTCAATTATAACTGCTAACGGCAAAAACAACTAAACCAATACATCGTTAATATCAGATTACGCTCACCTGTTACTAAAGAGTGGATGAAAGCAAAGAACACCACTCGGAAATGTAACCTGGGATTATACTGTGTCATGTTGCCTTCCTTCAATTCTATTAAGAACAGTGAAATATTGTTCGTGGCTCTTAGTCTCGCTTGGTTAACAATTTATTTCAAAATCAATATTTAATTATTGTTTTCACTCTCATGATATTAGCCTCAAGATATTTCAGAGCGCGGCATCCAGTTCGTAGATCACATGATTCCGAGCGCAATTTGGAACAAATGAACACGAGTATGATATTCAAAAGCTAACATAATTTGTGTTTTTGGAAATTTAATTTTAAAGAGCTTTTGTATTCCAAATTACAAGAGAAAAATAGGGGATTGCTGATTAATAATATACATACAAAAATTTCCAAAGAGCCTTTGTTTAATAATAATAAATAATAATAATAATAATAATAATAATAATAATTGTTAAAATAATTTTTTTTTTGTTTTTTTTTTGTTTGTTTTGTTTTTGTTTTGTTTTCAATATCATTCAGGAAGAGAAATTAAACTATACTACATTCACTTTTTGCTTTGGGGAGAGGTAAATACGAGGTTAAAAATGCGAAAGAAAGGCCAGCTAGCATTTTCGGAGAGCCAACAGCAGGTGGAAAAATTCGTGGAATAAGATTCCGTTCTCTTCAGCTAAAGAATCCGAACAGACGAAGTTATATTAGCTTACATTAATTTCTCTTTTAACCCTTTAAAGTACAACGACACACATTTGTGACGAAAATACCGATACTGCTTTTAACATTTCCTTCATACTGAAATTTATCTAAGACGTTACGATAGTGTGTTTATAGTGCCCACTGGTTAGTATGGCACTTATCACAGCCTAAAAGCCCGACCATGATTCCCAATTTCTACGGCATTAAGCCTTTCGTTTGTTAACAAATGTCAAAGGGTCGGTTCTTGGTTCCAAGAGCAACACTAAAATGTACATTTCTTTGTCGTCTGTTTAGTTTTTTTTTTTTTTTTCAAGATAAAGTGAGGCGCGTGTGCTATTTGTCCGTCGATCACCAAGTTACTGAATCTCTCTATTCGCACTGGCAATTTTCCTGAAATATAGAAATGCTCGAAAGTGGCTGCACTTTTCAAAACTGGAGATAGGACAAATCCGTCAAATTATCGTCCAATGTCTATTCTGCCAACTATGAGTAAAGTATTGGAAAAAGTTTTCCATACTCAACTCTATGACTTGCTGAATTCAAATCACCTCATTTCAAGCAAACAATTTAGCTTCCGTCCGAAGCTGTCTACAACTTCAGCTCTATATTGTTCATGGCTCGTCGTTTCGCTTGGTTAACAATTTATTTCAAAGTCAATATTTAATTATTGTTTTCATTCTCATGATATTAGCCTTAAAATATTTCATAGCACGGCATTCAGTTCGTAGATCACATGATTCCGAGTGCAATTTGGAACAAATAAACACGAGTATTCAAAGGCCAACATAATTTGAGGTTTTTGGAAATTTAATTTAAAACAGCTTATATATTCCAAATTACCCGAGAAAAAAATTTTGATTACTGATTAAGAATATACATACAAAAATTTCCAAAGAGCTTTTGTTTACATGTAATAAGAAATAATAATTGATAAAATGTCTGTTTGTTTTTTGTTTTGTTTTGTTTTTTTCCAATATCATGCACAGTGAGGGTAAAAGGAGGAATGAGTGTGCGGAATGGAATGTGGAATGACGTGCGGAATGGCATAATTATGCAAAATACGAGTTGCGGAATGACATAATTATGCGAGATACGATTTATGCATAATGATTCACAGAAATACATTAAACTGAAAAAGCGCGCCTTTTTTTGGGCGCCAATTTGCAAATACAGCCTTTTTGTAACCATTTCAACCGAAGAATGCATCACAAAAACCCAAACAATGGTATCTTCGAATTCAAACTTTTTTCCTTCGATTCTCATCGCATAGCCGTTGATGCAACATAGCAGCTCGTGGACTTTTATCGTTCGCAAGTGAACACAAGATTTGTAATACATTTGCATTAAAGAGGCTTGTTTATTGACGTAAACTGGTTTCCATTCCGCGCGAGTCGTCCGCCATTACGGGAGATGTATACAACTCAATCGAAGGCTGGTTAAACTTGACATGTTTCAAGCTTTCACAGCGCCTCGCAGGAAAAAGACGTGAGTAAAGAACCGCCTCTGTTTATTTTTGAAACGATTTATGTCACTTGTCGAGGATTTATCTGGTTATGACGAATGTGTTGTGGTTCGGTCATGCTCATTTCCGTTGTTTTACGTTTTATATTGATCAATTTATCATACACAGCCAAACACACACACACGCAAAAAATAAATAAATAAATGAAAACGAAAATAAAAATTTAACCGCAATCTATACCGCAGAACTCTTTCCCCGTATTTTGACGTGTAGATTTCGGTTTTTTTAATTTCGAAGGAAGGATCTTGATGTAACAAATTTTCAACTCCAACATTTTATAAGAAACTATATCTCAGCAATTCGGGAAAGATTTCCGCACAGCGCCATACATTATTTATCCATGTACAACTGTCACACTAACCCACTTCCAAAAACGACGAGCGTGAAAACAGAGTGTGTGCCAAATGTATAGATAATTATGCATGGGGCTGGGCAGATATCTTGACGCAACTCGTACTAAAAATACTGTAAGAGACTAATGTCATTGAAGCCTCGGTAATTAATACCATACCGTAATTCTTATCTACTTTCTTTTCTTTTTCTTTTTTTTTTTTTATTTTATTTTAAAGAATCGATATAAGCTTGTATTGTACTGGTTATCCCATACCATGAAATCCCGGTTTTAAGACCCCCTCCCCTGCTAATAAATCGCCTCGATTTTTGGGCCATGTATTTGTAAACGAAAATTTTATTCCGTGATAAACCCCTACCACTCTTCCACTTATAGGCCCATCTTTGATCTTTATATAAACACCCAACACCCTCTCCCCCCTTGCCCCTAAAAAAGTCGGTGACATTTCCTTTTTACGTATCCCCACCCGTAACCGGAATTTTACGGTATTATGGTCTGTGCCTCATTACAAGAGCCTGTGAAGTTTTCCTAGACTCAACCTATTGTTGACTTTTTTGGTTTTCCTTGTTTTATCTGATTGGTGAGTATCACACTGGTCTCGCAGAGGTAAACCCATAAATGGTTGGATTGCTCAGTAGCTCAACAACAGTAACTCAAGTAGCTCTACAAACATGTAATGCAACCACACTTACACCCAAGGGGAAGGGGGGACTCTTACATAAAACTGAAGGGACAAGCCGTCAAAAATGTTGAACAGAATGTTCTAAATTGTAGCAGACTCTCTTGGCATAGGTGTGGCCCTAATGTAGTTTCCTTAAGGGTTACCAAAACAAAATATTGAAATAATCAAGCATTTTCTTCATTGCACAGAACAAAAAAGCTTTCCTTTGAGGTTTTGAAAGCAGAGATTCAGATTTCCACCGCAATGGTACAAAACTGCACATTTTCAACCCCTGTCAGGGACAAGCATTTTTACATCGCCCTTAAATTGACCTCCCATTTCCCCTTGGGGTGTAGAGCAATAATAACTAACTGTTCACATGGAGTTAACGTTTGGCAACAACAACAACAAGCAAGAGAGAATCAAAAGTATGAATTCTCCATACATGTTCCGATACATACCCAGCTGTTCACTATTTATGACTTTTTTTAAGGTCAATTTTACAACCAGAGTTTTTTTGTTTTTTGTTTACGTACACATAATTTTTTAAAAATTAATTTTTATGATTCTTGATGACTGACCTAAAAATAAACCAAGGGGAATCGTCATCATTCCAATAAGTCATGTATGACCATTAGAGGATTAAGCCCACACATATACTTGATCCTCTCTTATGACAACCAAAACTATATCCACCATAACTTTAGCTGGTAATTCTAGTTGTCATAGCAGTTTCCATGTCCACATATATAACGCTTGTAATATGAAAGCTCTACAAACAGTATCTTCATTTAACATAAAGTTTGAAGATACTTAAGCATAATATAAACAAGGCTGTTTTCACGCCAAAAAATGAGTTGTTCATTACATAATTAGTTATGTAATGTAATTTGAAAACAACTCAACAAACTTATCGTTTTCAAAGTGATGTTGTAATGTTCTTGCTTACAGTTTGTAAAATGTCAAAAAAAAAATGATTTAACGTGTAACCTTGCCAGTATACAACAAAGATGCATTATCATTTAATTAGGCCAAAATTTAAAAGCAAATTCTAAAAACTGGTCAATTTTAGTTTTTATGTGTCTGAGACAGTTCAAGTATCAGACAAAATGGTCAGTAAAAGAAGAAGAAAAAAAAAGCCGAAAACCAGTATATAATACTAACATATTCTTTAAGGCTTTGCCCCACTATAAGCTAGCATAATGTTGAAACACCTACTTAGATACCCACTACAAAGATCAGAATAAACAATGTTTGGGGTAACATGTTTTGTACTTTGAAAATAAAATACAATGTGACTGGATTGTTCAGCCATTGTGATGGATGATAGTTGTTATAGTGGTGAAGAAGCTTTCTCCATCTTAGGAATATTTTGGGATGTTATCAGTATGATTTATTTGCAAGTTCTTCAAACTGTAAAGTATACACGCTGAAGGTGATTCCATCACTGATAAGTCAGAGGGACATGCACTATTCATGGTTAAAAATGGGCATGGGTGTCATTTCAACACGTTGCAACAGTTATTGCAGTTCCCCTCCCCCTACCCCCCTCTTCTCCAAAGTGGACTGAATTTCATGTTTCCTCTCTAAAACCGAGATTTTATGGTATGGGATAACCAGTACAATACAAGCTTATATCGATTCTTTAAAATGAAAAAAAAAAAAAAAAAAAAAAGAAACAAAGAAAAGAATTAGAAAGTAGTCTTCAAGTGACATTAGTCTATTACAGTATTTTTAGTACGAGTGGCGTCAAGATATCTGCACAGCCCCATGCATAATTATCTATACATTTGGCACACGCTCTGTTTTCACGCTCGCGATCGTCGTTTTTGGAAGTGGGTTAGTGTGAGTTGTGCATGGATAAATAATTGAATTGCTTAGATATAGTTTCTTATAAAATGTTGGAGTTGAAAATTTGTTACATCAAGATCCTTCCTTCGAAAATAAAAAACCGAAATCTACACGTCAAAATACGGGAAAAGAGTTCTGCGGTATAGATTGCGGTTAAATTTTTATTTTCGTTTTCATTTATTTATTTATTTTTTGCGTCTGTGTGTGTTTGGCTGTGTATGCATGACCGAACCACAACACATTCGTCATAACCAGATAAATCCTCGACAAGTGACATAAATCGTTTCAAAAATAAACAGAGGCGGTTCTTTACTCACGTCTTTTTCCTGCGAGGCGCTGTGAAAGCTTGAAACATGTCAAGTTTAACCAGCCTTCGATTGAGTTGTATACATCTCCCGTAATGGTGGACGACTCGCGCGGAATGGAAACCAGGTTACGTCAATAAACAAGCCTCTTTAATGCAAATGTATTACAAATCTTGTGTTCACTTGCGAACGATAAAAGTCCACGAGCTGCTATGTTGCATCAACGGCTATGCGATGAGAATCGAAGGAAAAAAGTTTGAATTCGAAGATACCATTGTTTGGGTTTTTGTGATGCATTCTTCGGTTGAAATGGTTACAAAAAGGCTGTATTTGCAAATTGGCGCCCAAAAAAAGGCGCGCTTTTTCAGTTTAATGTATTTCCGTGAATCATTATGCATAAATCGTATCTCGCATAATTATGTCATTCCGCAACTCGTATTTTGCATAATTATGCCATTCCGCACGTCATTCCACATTCCATTCCGCAAACTCATTCCGATTTTTACCCTCACCGTATCATGCAGGAAGACGAATTAAACTATACTACATTCAAATATTAGCAATCAACGATTCCCATGAATTTTGAATTAAGGGGTTAACTTACGGTTCATTTTGGTAAAAATGTGTTACGAAAGACATTTCCTGTCTCAGAAATTCGGATTAAATTGTGAGAAAAAAAACGTTTACTTCAGCGAAAGGTCATCTCAAACGTTCACAACGTCGGAAAACCCCATGAAAGACTCAACCTTTTTGCTTTGGGGAGAGATAAATACGACGTTAAAAGTGTGAAAAAAGGTCAGCTAGCATTTTTGGAAAGCCAACAGGAGCTCAAAAAATTCGTGAAATAAGATTCCTTTCTCTCCAGCTAAAGAATCCGAGCAGATCAGGTTGTGTTAGCTCACATAAATTTCTGCTTTAACCGTTAAAAGTCCAACGACACACATCTAATTTGCGACGAAAATACCGATACTGCTTTTAACATTTCGTACTTACTGAAATTTATCTAAAAAGTTACGACTGGGAAAACTACTCCTGCTCTTTAAACTGATTGTGTAGATTTCATATCCAAAAAAATGGCCGAAACCATATTGGAAGATTACTTTTGTAATCCTCTCTGGACAAACATGAATTTGATGAAGTGGAATCATGAAATTTGTAAATCGCCACAACAGGACGTCGTATTGGCTTTTGAGAAATAGGGCAAGAAAAACAAAGATGGATATTTACAAACTTCACACCAGCTTCTAGGTTACAACTTTTCGCATAAACGATGCACGCAAAACAAGCAAACTAGCTATACATTATACTGCACCATGTTGCCTTCCTTCAAGTCTATTAAGATCAGTGAAATATTGTTCGTGGCTCTTCGTTTCGCTTGGTTAACAATTTTTTTCAAAGTCAATATTTAATTATTGTTTCTACTCTCATGATATTAGCCCCAAGATATTTCGGAGCGCGGCACCCAGTTCGTATATTAGGGGATTTCAAGTGCAATTTGGAACAAATGAACACGAAAATGATCTTCAAAAGTTAACATAATTTGTGGTTTTGGAAATTTAATTTAAAAGAGCTTTTGTATTCCAATTTACACGAGAAAAATAATCTATTACGGATTAATAATATACATACAAAATTTCCAAAGGGCTTTTGCTTAATAATAAATAATAATAATAATAATAATTGTTAAAATGTTTGCTTGTTTTTTGTTTTGTTTTTGTTGTTGTTGATGTTTTTTTTTTTTTTTTTTTTTTCAATATCACGCAGGAAGAGAAATTATACTACATTCACGTGCTAGTAATACCTACGATTTCCATGAATTGTGTATTTAAGGGTTAACTAACGGTTCGTTTCGGTAAAAGTATGTTAGGAAACACATCACGTACCTCAGCAATTCGGATCAAATTGTAAAAAAAGCGTTTACTTTAGAAAAAGGTCACCCGAAACATTGGAAAACCCCCTGAAAGACTAAATACTTTTTGCTTTGGGGAGATGTAAAAACGCCGTTAAAAGTGTGAGAAAAGGCCAACTAGCATTTTCGGAAAGCCGACGGCAGATCAAAAAATTCGTGGAATAAGATTCCGTTCTCTTCAGCTAAAGAATCCGAACAGATCAGGTTGTGTTAGCTTACATAAATTTCTCTTTTAAAGGTCAAAGCACCATAAGGGAAAACACGTTTTTACTATTTTGTTTTAATTTCTCATAAGGTACCACGTTAATTTACGACGAGGTGGGTCTCATAATTATTTTTTCTTGTAAAAGCCAACTTGCAAATGGTTGCAGCAATTTGGTTGGAATTGGTGGTAGGTGGGGTAGAGGACGGCTGATGAGTGGCACCCTTGCCCCGAATAATTGCGAGCATTATACCGGAAGTTGAATTCGAGTATAATTTTAAAGTTGGATTTACACGGGGAATGTTTCCTTGACATGTGTGAATATGACAAGTTTAAACATCGTCGCAAGTAAGACAAAGTTTATCACGTTTTATTTGCTGACAAGCCTTCTTAAAAAGTACGAAAGTACCTCCGAAGAACATCCTGCAGTGCTCAATATTTGAGTCAAAAACCAGGAGATAGATTTATAGAAACGCAATATTTCGGCTTAATTCAAAACCATTATCAAACGATGGATAGTTTTACAAACAAGCGTAGCTTATATATATTACAAGAAATAGAAATATCACACGCATAATTTTGCAAAATTCCACAATCTAGGATTTCTGGATCTCACCAAAACAACAGGAAAGCACTGAAAATGGACTAAAAGTAATCAAAACGAATAATGAAACACAAATATGAGCTAAAAACTTCAATGTTACAGTAAGAAACTGTAATTTATCTTCAAGAGGTTTTTTCATTCCGTCTGAAAAACTTGCCTGTCAAAAATTGGTTGCCATGGTAACATCAAAGTCCATGAACATTGACCGACAATTCATTAACAATCTGATCGTAATCAAAAACGCTAGAATAGTTTCATTCAGGCTGTCATGTAAAGAGATAAACCCTTTTCATTGAAACGAATTCATTGTTTACCAAGTTTTCTTAACTGCTGACCTGTTCGCTTATCGGCTCAAGAAGGGGACTTCTTTCCCTTAAAGTAAAAGAAATTTCAAAATGGCAGCAAATGAATTCCAACGTTGAATGAGCCGAGATAATCTGTTTACGATACAAACCACAAAGATTATAAGCATCGTAGTATATTGGATGCTCGCTTGAGAGTTTATCATACACGTCACCCACTTGTTACAACTAATCTTCTTCTTCGACCACTTCATCTATGTCCTCGAATGCTACATGTCGAAGTCGATGCACTACCTTACTTTCTCTTTAAAACAGATAGCCTTAAAAAGTACACCAGTATCTTGATTCTCGGCAGTCACTCTTCTCTTAAAATAATCGTTTGCTCCCCTTTGTTAGAGCATGCTGCAGAAATTCTGCATCCTGTAGTCATGTTGTGATCGTTATGAAATTTAATGGCTAAAAATATACATGGAGTGCAAATTTAAGGTTCTCTTAATTGCAATAATTAAAGTATAAAGTAACAATTGAAATGGCCTGTGGTGGCAAAGCTTGCAAAGGGCCTTTTTCCAGGCGTTTATCACGCTAAACCTTTAGTAACTTCCTTGTTAACCCTGCGTTGCATATATGTCAATAAACCGGTAAATACCATGACTTATTAAACATGAACAATACTTTAATAAAGAAAGAATAAAAGACGAAGGAACTCTCGAACACTTTTGATTGATTTCTAATGATCGGAAACATCCTTGTTTGTTATGTGGTCGTGATTCTAAGGGGCTCAGAATTTCTGATCTTCTTAACAGTTACAACTGTAAACGCTTTGCAAACTGTTTTCAGTTTTTCCGAATCTTCATTTTTCCACGCAAAACGTTCTTTTTTTTTGGGGGGGGGGGGGGGGGGGAGGCAGCTTAATTTAATTCCACTTTGTGTCGATTTCCGTGGAGTAGAAACTAAAGACATCAAGAAATCGTCCCGTTTTTGAGTAGATATTTTCATTGTCCTCATAATTTATATCTTATAGCAACCTAAATATTACTGGAAATTCACACAAACTCAAACACAAACGGATTCATCAAAGCAAGACTCCGTAACTCGGACCCCTGGATTACTGCGTCTGCAAAAAACATGACGTTTCTAATTCCAAGGGTCCGAAATTCGGACCGTTGCTTCAATGAGTCCGCAGAATCCAGTTATAGAATATATGTACTTCCCTTAGATGGGTTTCTGTCCCTGGCCTTGCATATCTCATCGCCTTTTTACAGGTAGAAGATATTTAGATCATTACTTGATACTGCAAGATAGATGTAATCACATCACTTGGTAATGAGGTCAGTTATTGGTGGACACAAATACTTCTCTGAACGAACAGCTATGGTATTTTAGAAAAAAACTAAATATTCAGAAATTCAGCAATTCGGGGTCTCTGTTTAGAAACTGGCTTTCATGTCTTACATATGACAACGTTATCATACTTACAAATGTTTGGCTAAGGAATTAGGCCATGGACGATATATATGTTCCCTTCAATCAAACGGAATTCATGACAAGGGTTCACCTTAGAAAGGATGGCATAAAAACTACCACAACCATGTTAGAAGCAGAAAATATAAAACCTTACGCGCGTGATTTCAATAGGAATAACGGGTGACTTGAAAACAAAGACCACAAAAGACCCCTAAGACCCTTAAGACCCCTAAGACCCCTAAGACCTCAAAAGTTGAAAACGAAGACCACTCAATTTTCTTAACATTTTTTTCTATTGTCTTTTTTAGGGGAGTGGGCACTCACTCTCTCCCCAGTACTCCCTCTCTTCATTATTTTCCCCGTCACCTCCCCCCAAAATAAAACTCTCTTTTTTTCTGTGGGAGAAGGTGGAGTTTGAAAATAACATCTGTCGTTTTCGTTTTCTTTTCATCAAGATACTAAAATATGTACATTTTATTCGACCATTTTAATAAGCCCAGTTCAATGAAACTTTTTTTTTCTATTTTAGGTGTTTTCATGGGGTACAGTGAATAAAAAGTTTGATTCCCATTGTGGTGCCGTACCGTAAACTAGCTATATTCTAAAAAGGTGGCTGGCCCAAGTTGTGTAAAGTTTATCCAACGGATAAGTTACTATTCAGTGGATAAAATATATTTGTTGGAGTGTATCTTATGAGCTGGATAATTATTTAGCCCTTGGGTGTGGGCAACGTATTTGTTGGAAAATTTTACCATAGTTCGCTTGTTTTCATTTTTGTTTCCTTTGTTTTGTTTTGTTTTGTCTTTGGAAAGAGTGAAGTCACAAGACATGATTCTCTTGTAGCTCACTGGTAAGCATCCGACCTATTATCGGAACAGCATAGGTTCAACTCCCGTTGGGAGATCTTGGCTTTCCTTTTTACCGAGTATTCCTTTTTAACAGACTAAAAATATACATCTACAAGGAATGATAATTAACTAGTCACAAAGGCGCTGACATTTGAATTGTCTGTTGAATAAAAATCACTGATTATGCCTCGGACGAATGATAAAGGCTGACAGACACAAATTGAGAAGACATGACTATTTTAAAATCGAATCGTTATTTGTTTGTTTCAACCCCAAATCTTTATATTTAATTTTGCTGTTTGCCATCTGGAAGGAAAAAAACGTTTATAGTTGTTATCCTGTGCACATAATTAAATATTGGAAACATTTTTATTAGAAAAATATCCAAGTTCATAATTAAAATGATAATAAAAGTTTGGCCATCATTGTTAGCCTGTTGAGTCTCATCTCGTATCCAATGGTAATTGTTGCTAAAGTTAACAACAATTGGAGCCAGCAGATACGATCATACAAAGGCGGAAAGAAGTTCGAGAGGTACTGAACTACAATCCTTCATTTATCTCCTTTTATTTCTTTATTGCTTCTTTCTCAAGGTGAAACTTTGCAATTTCTCTTTCTTTGGCGTAATTTAAAAACAATCATTGCGCGACAATATTTCCTAGTTTAGCTAAGTTTTAATAGATCATTCAATTGGGCTTTTTCAGATCTACAAATACACATTAAAGTTTTTTATGCGAAGAGAGAGATTTGCCGTCATGCTTAGGGTCTAGCAAAACTAGGAGATTAAACGTTGGGAAACATCTCTGCACAAAAACAGAAGTTGCGAAGGCAACTCTGGCGCCTTGAAAACAAGGAATCATCTTTTAATCAAATGAAAAAGATAGTTGCCGCAAGCACAAAGATTTTGCCTCTGCGACATATGTTTCCTAGTTTAGCGTGAAAATGGCAAGCGAAAGCGGCACAAATAACCAAATGACTTTGATATTTCTGCCATTTTCGTACTTGTAAGTCGTCGTTTGTGATTTCAAATTATGAATAATTTGCATTTTTAAGCTTAACGTAAGCTTACGAAGAAAATATTAGGTATTAGACAACAGACCTCCAAAGGAAGGTAAACGTGATGCCATTTAATCGTCTTTTAATCTCTCAAAAACAGTTCTGGAAGATGTTCTGGTGACACTCTAACACGCCTCAACTTGTATTTGCCAAATGAACGAGTTTCTCACATCATGGAAGTTGTAAGGGAAAACTAACGAAATAATGAAAATTAATCGCATAACAGAAGGTACATTCCCGTAAAAGCTATATGGGTATGTGTGGAGCAAAAGGGTATGGTTTTTGAGCCGTGTTGCTCTAAAAAAAGATAGATTTTAGCCATTTTGGCCCGCAAGTCTGAAAACCGTTATGGTTTTTCAAGAAACGAGTATGGATTCTAGAAACCAAGTCTGAAAATGGATATAATTTTGGAGGTCAGATATGAAAAAGAGAACCGGAAAATTACATATTTTGGTCTGAAATAGGGTCAGGGTTTGGAGAACCGAGCCCCACAAAAAGGCTCCAAAAGGCACCTTCTTCCATTAACAGGGAATCCTATCCAGGGGGATTTAAGTAATGTAGTATATAAACTCCTCAAGCCTCTCGTTATCTCAACAGACACCCGTTTCCCCTGAACTAATTGTTTGAAACTTTACAGATGACTTCTGACTTTACACCCAAGTGGGTGGTGATTGGTGCGCTACTGCAACCTCATAAACAACGCCGAAGTTAAAACATCACTCGTGTACATCTACAACATCTTCACCAAGGACATTGCCATAGTAAGGCATACTATTGCCTCTGTGAACGTGCCCAGCCCAGTGGAGTGTTTCCGTCATTGAGCCAAAGTTGGTGGCTGCGCAGCGTTTCAACTGACTAGGACGAGTTGTGAACTGTTGGATACAGACGCGGATGACGCGGATGTGGGTGTGGTGACTAGAGAAGGCACTCTTCTATATACAATGCAAGGGAGTGGCATTGAGGTGAGATAGTGAAGAATTGTTTCAAAAAATCAAGGCAAAAGCTGTAATTCTGAGCGCTTGTGTGTTAAAAAGTCATTCAATAGGCCATCCACCTCTGGCTAACTCATTTCCTAATGATTTTGTCACCCTCCTTTAGTACAATTCTATTAAAGTGCCTATGAAGTAAAAATTTTTTTTGCGTTTTTTTAAAGTTTACCATGTCTTAGTTACGAAATTATAAAAGAAATGCGGTAGAAAAAACAATAAGGTGCTTTTTTAGTCGTACAAAGTAGCCCAAAATGACAAAAATAGTGTCCCTGGGACTGGGAACTAGTTTAGCGTTTGATGACGTAGCAAATGCCTCAGAGATTTGTTTACAACACATCTCGCCTTGTTAATACACGGAATCGCCTAATACTTTTATCGCGAAAATTTCGTGTTCAAGGTTTCTCCCCAAAAAAATGTCGGACAATAACGAAGTAATGTCCTTTACCGAAACTTTTCCAACGGATATCTGAAAGAGTCAAGCGATTCAGGCAAAATGTAAGTTTCTGCAATCGTTCCGATGTGGATCATACTGGCGTCGAATAGCTCAAGAATATAAGACGAGGACGAAGATCAAGATGGCCTTACCGCTACCGTTCTGCGCGCTCGATTCGAAGGCGACGTTTCGATGAATGATTTTTTAGTACTTGGATATATTTTGCCGAAATGAAAAGGCGAAGAATTACGTAGTTCTGTTTGCTAGAAATTGTCTCTTCAAACTCGATTTTGTTCGATTTGAGAATGCGAGAGAGCACAGATGCTTTAAATGGAAACTGCACAGGCCGGTCAAAAGCTCACTTTTGATGGAAGTAATAGTTTTTAAACTTCAGATCGAGCACATCAGTTAACTCACAAACATGATGAATTTTCTGCGATGATCAACACGCTTACGCAAGATCTTGACAGACCCGGCTAAGCGACTCCCGCTGTGTGTCTGTTGTGTTGACAAAAGCCTTTGTAGTTTTGCTCTCTTGTATAAAAGATTCTTCCCTTTTGATCAAAATGTAGTGTGACCGCTCGTGATCGTGAGGGGAAATGCTCAAATATACTGACTGAAGGTTTTCTTACTGTTCGTTAGGATTAGTTTTCGATATGCATGACAATGCGTATGCTACAATTCCCGGGTACAATTGTAGCTCTGTGGCATTTGTTTAGGTTTATCGGCTCGAATAAAGCAAGATTTCTGGGAGCGCTAAATAAATTCATGTCATCTGCCAAGACTGAGGATCCGTGGATTTCTCAACTGGTGATTGCATGCTCATGTTATGTTAACTGCAGTAAGATGGCAGGATGTTTGTTTATCACAGATATGAGAGTCTGAGTGTAATATATCCACAGCTGATCATCGTTGTCTTTCGCTTTCGAGAGCTATGGCTTGAATCTTTCCTGTGAATTCGGGCAAACCGAATTTACTTCTGCCGTAAAGTTTCGTCTCTCGGGAAGTAATGTGTGCATATTCTCGGCATGCCAGTTTTTTTTCGCGCAGTTTGTCATATTGGAGTTATCAGCCGCATAATAAGTCGCCGAGATCGAAAAAACTCCCTTCGCCGCCATGTCACTCGTGTGTTCCAAAGTATTTTCTACGTCACAACCTTGTAATACGATCGTTTTGGCCGCGCGCTGATGGAGACACTTTCCGGCGCTAAATTCGAACCTTTCAGGGATCGTAATTGCGGATTGAGAAGGTTTTGTTCAGTAAAACCCACATATTCAGACCGAGAAATTCATAAACTAACAAACCGTGACAAAAAATTTTTTACTTCATAGGCACTTTAATATTGACTATAATTTGCCAACTTTATTTTCTTGTTTACCCTCTGAAGGCGACTTTTTAATTGTTGTAAAGTTCCTATCTCCTCTTCACTTTTTAATTCGTCTTATTTGCAGGAAATGAAAGGAAGACAACAGCTGGTGAATAATTATTTACCATAAAAATTACTTTTTTAGTTAATCGTATAATTGCAAGGCACTATACGGCAATTTATTCAAAATAGGGCTACATAATAAAACAAACGTCATCATCATCATCATCATTATTATTATTATTATTATTATTATTATTATTATTATTATTATTTTTAAAACGTAAAGAAATTGAGTGTCTGATGTTAATAGTATTTGCAATCAGTCCATTGCAGAATACCTGCTGTGAGTGGAAAGTTTGTATCCTTAGTAATACTCCTAATATGTGACTTTGTTTACATATAGATAGTCCTCGATCTATCAGTCTCTGGCTCCAGCTATTCGAGCTAGGCTAGGTTTAAATCATTGACTTTGTATTTTCTTCACAGGTGCCGGTTCTTTTGCATCGTGCAGAAATATTTATCTGAAGAATAAGCAAGTAACATGGCTTTTTATAGACAGCTGTTAGTAGAAGTTTAAAAGGAGGGTGGTCGGGTATATTTCTCGTTAGTTGGTATTTGCCTTGCATACTTCTGATGTCGAACGTGAAAGGCTGTTGTTGTCCTCGTGAAACGCAGTGACCAGGGTAATTAGCGACTAACTGGAATTTACGTGAATTATTTTCGTTTCAGCGACACGTGACCCTCGCCCCCCTCCCCCTCCTTCTACCAAACTGGTACCACCACCGCCTTTTGTACAGTATAAAGACTAATAATTTTCTCGAAAAAGAAAGTTCTGAGGCAGGCTTACGACCAAATTACTTTTGTCAAATGTAAAAATTTCTGATCATGAACTGCTAAATATAATGGATTTAATATTTACTATGAACACGAATGGATACCTGTCTGGCAAAGGTTTCTCAATTCTGCTACCTTCGTATATTTTTGTTGCTTCTATTGTCTTTCGAAACAGACTCGACAATTCTCGTAAACGACCACCTCGGGAATTGGAAAAAGTTGTCGTAACTAGAGCTGCTCGCTTACAAGAATGCACTCTCATAAGCGACCAAAAGTTAAAACGAAAGAAGCTGATCACTTACCAGAGCTTTTAGCATAAAGTTTCCAACCTCGGTCTCAGGACTACACTCTTGATCCAGCCGTAAATAATCTTGAATTTTAGATCTTTATCTACGAGCGTTACTAGGCAGTGCTATATTACTGTAAATGTGATCACAAAGGGTATACTTTTATTAAAGAGAATCTTTGAGTAGTCGCTTACGAGAGCTTAAAAACAAAGGAAAAGACCAGTTGGTAATTCCAAAAAGTGGTCGCGGTCGCTTACGAGGGCTTTTGATTATAGAGTTCAAGCGACAATTCAAACGGGGTTTCAAAATGGTGGTCGTAACTAGAGCTGGTCGCTTACGAGAGTGGTCGACTGGAGAGCTTCGACTGTATAATCAAGGCAATAGATCTTTCGCATAATATTCCTCATTACCTGAAAGACCTCAGTACATTTTCTTTTGCCAAAGAGGTAAAACATTAATTACTGTCAGAACTATGCTCTAAATAATTTGGATCTCGAAACGCTATCATTAATTACATGATTAAGCATTATTTACTAAGCCCAGTTTCTTTCCCTTGCTGCTTTTTTTTTTTAATATAATTAACTTTGAAGTGGGTAACTGAAGACCTTGCAGTTCCTTTAGCCTCTAAGCTGCAATTAAAGGGACACAGTCACCTTTGTGACCACGCTGACCTGGACACTAGTTTTGTCAATTTTGAAAAACGTCCACCGTAACCCGAAATCGAAAGTACGCGTCGAATACATCTAGAAATCCGCTTCAATCTTCCCAGTGTTTTATTGGATTTTCAATCTTTTACTGGAAACCTGTTTCTGAGTATGCTTTTGTTCATCTTATGGTATTATTTTATCATATTTGGTTAAAAAACAGTATTAATCGCGTCTCCAACGGAACATGAAAAGAAGAGGTGGGAAAAGTGAAGGCGCCGGGCGGAAGAAATCGCCTGCGTTGACCAATATAACGAGAGAAATCAATCAAAATCACTGGAGAACAAATCTCCATTATATATATTTGGAAAATCGCATTTTCTTAACCTGGCGAAAGCTCGATCCGTCTGGAGGGAATAATCAATCTTCGTAAACGATTCGAACTTCGCGTCATAGCTGCTTGGCTTGGAGCTCAGACGAAGACAAGCTTCGGTACACAGTCGATTATCTCCTCGACAAGGAAAACCTCTATTAGAACCTTGTTTTCTTTGGGTCGAGCAAGCGTTTTTGTAATGACATGGGTTTGGTTCCTAAATTTAGATAACGGAGAAGTTGTAGAAACGATATTATAATAAACACAAAATATATGATTGAAAGCAGAAATAAAGCTTACCGGTAGTCTCGCTACAAAGTCGTTTCGCTACACTGCAGTTCAGGCAATTCGCTAATATTTGAACTCAATTTGCTTCTTATGGAACCACTGTGAAACGTAGAAACAGCTAAGATAATTTTTCACACGACCGGATACCGAAATAAACAATTTGATTCTTCGACTTCAGAGGTATTTGTTGACGTTTGGCTTTCCCTGGACAAGTCCATCAGTAGATTTTCCATGGTATCAAGAAAATGAGTGTTCTAATATGACATTAGGTCTATAATCACTATAATAATTTTGACTGGCAAACACTTCGACTCGACAAGGTTTGTTTAGATTTTTAAAAGGATGCGCTTCTCAGCGCGAGACTTGCGGTTGAAGTGTGATATGCAAATCAGCTAAGAAATGGTATGTAATGCGCATGTGTACCAGGTGACTGTGTCCCTTTAACAATTACGCTCTTTGCTACTTTATTGAGCTGAGTAATCAAGCTTCAAAAAAATTAGATAAATATAAATAACAGAATAATAATTCAATGTTCAATAACTAACCCGTAATTATCGTTTATTTCAATCTCCACCAGATCTCGTGAGAACAAAGCTTACATGCTGCAAACTGACATTGGAAGAATCCCTGCTTACTGTCACATGACCGGAATTGATGGATGCAGAGATGGAGGATGGACGATGATCATGAAAATTGATGGTCACAAGGTATAATCAATAACAGGTTGTGGTTTCCATCAATTCATCCTTGGTCTTTAAACACATTCCTTCTGTAGCGGTATTTCCTGTCAAGTTTAGCTTAAAAAGCAGAAATCCCATGTTCCCACTATTTCAATATGTAATTATGGTTAAAAGTCAAAATAACAAATAAACTAAACTTTCCAAGGAGCACACAATGCGTACGCATGCGCACATTTATAATCTCAGGGGAGTGGCAGCCATGAGCTGTTTTGTCGTTATTATCTTATCAGGACTTATCAGTATGGCTTGGCCCTAGGTCCCGGGAATCGAAAACCGCCACTCACCTTGACTGTCCTTTTTTCCAATGGCGGGCTTAACCCAACTCCAAACTGTCAAAAGAAAACTTAAAATGACGTTCGACACAGTGCTCTTAATGGAACAGTTACAGTTGCTGGGTTTCCAGCATATTAATGAAGTCACTGTGAGCTATTGCAAAGGTAAGTTTCTTTGTTCTCTTCCAGTCAACGTTTCACTACGATTCCCAACTCTGAAGCAACAAAACCGAATTCAATCTTCCTGGAGGTGAGATGGGAATTGACAACCAAGAAACGAAGTTACCGACTTATTGGAACACAAAACTTCTCCAAGATTTGTCTCGGTATGAGGATTGGCAGTCAATCCGTCAGGTTCTTGGTCATCATCAAGAATGGCACTTCACTGTTCTCTCTAATCGCTGATGGCCGCTATCGACCAACCTTTCTGGGTCAAGACAAGTGGAAGAATTTAATTGGCCCTGAAGCATCTTTGCAGATCAACTGTAACAAAAAAAGGGTTCAACGCAGTTGGTGACAGCTACAATCGTTCGAAGGCAAAAATCGGTATTACTGTACACAATCAAAACCACTGCGGTAGCTGCGACTCGAGAATTGGTTTTGGTACTGGAGGAGACCATGATGATACCAACACGTGTGGTAGTGAGGCTACCTATGAACCAGATAACGGAGACAAGCACATTGAAACCATTGGGTACATATTAGTGAATTAAAAGGGACAACGATGGTGGTTGTTCCTCCTAAAAACTTTAGGAGAGAAAAATGAACCATAAATCTAGCAACTGTTGTAGTTAAATTTAGACTGAACAGGGTAAGGACTATTGTTTATTTGTTGTAGTATAATCATGACATAAAAATAAAATGCAGACATAGGAATAAACACTGTTTATTTTAAATGTTTACAGAAAGTTTGTGGACAGCGAGTACCATGAGAGAAGCCAACTCCAAGACAAGCAACCCGTCAGGAAATACAAATTAATTTGCGTTGACGATGATCACTTTCAGGTTTGCTATCGGCTTTTATTCAGACTCGCATTATCTGCTTGATAATGTTGTTCAAAACATTAAAACATCTCAAGCCATATATTTTTTATAGTTTTCCTGACTTATGTACATTATCAGAAATTTCAGTTATCCCATCTAAAGAATAAAAGGTAAATATTAAAAGCAGAACTAATTCCACGCGAGCTTTGCTTATATCCTTCCCATAAAAAATAACATGTAAAGATAGGAATATACACTTTTCCTTAAATTACAGATGCAAAGTCAATTCGTTTTCGACAAAAAGCATTAAATGGTTCCATAAAATAACCTTAAAAGTCTTGTGAGCCGTAGCTAAAGTTATGTTTAGAAACTCTTTTGCAGTCTTTGGAAATCTTTTGACATCTTTAGTTTAGTTCCATAGTTTTTCTGATGTCAGTTCCAATCTTTCAGACAGTGATAGCATGTTCTTTCTTTCCCCATTAACACGGTTTTTCTCCATATGTCCTTAATTCCCAGTTGTGCAAAAAGACGGAGATTTGCTGTTTGTTCATCGGTTTCCCATTCGGCGATCTTTACGTTGATAGCTTAAAATTTAGAAGGCGTCTATCGATTTCCCGATTCAATCGCGGGCATCGGAGATCGCGTTCAGCCTCGATTTCAGTTCCGTAGCTATTTCGTTGCACTTTTCTTAAACGCCATGAGCTCATCTGTTCATATTTGGCACAGACAAATTCAACCGATTTGGCCTTGGTCGATGACAAGGCTTTGCCGCCATGATTACTTTTAGCTCGCTTAGCATCTTCACCTCTCTTTCCCA
This sequence comes from Pavona decussata, assembly GCF_977016875.1. Classification (NCBI taxonomy): domain Eukaryota; kingdom Metazoa; phylum Cnidaria; class Anthozoa; order Scleractinia; family Agariciidae; genus Pavona; species Pavona decussata. The sequence continues at coordinate 98,128 of NW_028145498.1, forward strand.
ATTCCTCATTTACCTTTTCTTTTCTTTTAATTTTGTATCAGTTTCTCTATCCAGTTACCCTTTGAAAGAGTTCGAAAATTTTAGCCAAACCAACAACTGAACAATACACGCTCGAGAGTTTCGTAGTACAAGGTTCCCAAATGGGTCGTTGTGAAAACGGATTTGGAAGTCAATGGTTTGGGAACCATATGCATACCATATACGATAAAGCCAATTTATATGTAATATAACTTGAAGTTAATATGACAACCATGAAACCATCTGTATTAGTCACGCAAAGTGCTAACAACACGATGACCACTGTGTTTAACTCTGAAGGTCAATTCGACCTCGTGCATTTGACATACTGTGTCATAAGTAAGCCAATCACAATGCAGGAAGTCTTCACTGTCAATCAAAACATAGACTTCTCTCGCCTTCCCACATATAGAGTTGACAATTCTCCTCCATTTCAACTGTTACTTTCACAAATTATCCTGTCGTTTTTCGTAGATTTTATTCCAAATCTGCGCCTTATTTGCCATTTGGGGATCAATGACCCGAACAACTTTCTTATTGCCACAGTTATACCGTCAACTCGACGGTCTCGCGCAAACAATCCTGCTAGGATCAATCCCTACTGAATGCTTTGACGGTTCCAGAACTTCGCAACCTTTGCCGAGAGAAAAATCTTCTCTCCACGGGAAACAGGGACACTCTTTTGACTCGCTTACGTGGTCCCGCCTTTGTTATCCCTGCACAAGCCGACGACAGAACACTGAATCACTCGGTACAATGTAGTCAAAATTCCAACGCTACGACAGCGCTTGGGCCATGCAGCAAATGAAAATAACAGTTACGGAGGGTCAGTTAAATAGTCTTCGTCGTCTGGTACATGAATCCGTCGCTGCCGCTGCCAGGGTGATTGCTAATGAAGCAGCAACGGCCGCGGTTCAAGCACTTCAATCGGCTAGTCCCACCACGACTCGCACACTGGCCGCCATAAGCGACATCACGCCAACAGACCAAGATAACCCGGAGACCTGTCTACATGCTAGTCCCTGCCAGGACATTCCTGCTTCTTACGTCCAGGACATTCATTCTGGTGTGTTCTTTGAATTGACTAAACTGCTACCAAAGGACCCCAGCCAAACAGTTTCTCGATGTCATGAGTTCAACCGCGTCGGGCAGTGCAATAGGGCCACCTGTAACTATAGACACGTCTGTAACCGATGCTCACGGCCCCTGTCAGGATGCCATTGCCCCACCCTACAGGGGAAACGAGACGACCTTAGGGATGGGGACAAAGGGACCCCTAAATCAAGGCCTGCTCGCAGGACGTAATGGGTATAATGCTGCCCTCCCCACCCCCGTTAAAGTAATTGAACTAGAAATGACACTTTACCATCACCCAGATCGGTTTTTTTTTTTTTTTTTCATCTTTTTAAAATGGTTTTAAGTACGGTGCCGATATTGGTCACACTGGGCATAGAGTACCAAGATACCAAGTTCTAGTAGAGTACCACTAGAACAATCAAATGTAGTCAATGGTAATTTAATGAAAGAGGTTGCTTTGGGTCGAGTGGCAGGTCCATTTCCCACTCCACTATTCCCTAACTTTCAGGTATCTCCCATTGGGTTAGTCCCAAAGAAGCATTCGGACAAATTCAGGACAATCTCTAATCTCTCTTTTCCTATATCGGGTACAATTAGCATTAACTTCTTCATTCCCAAAGCGGACTATAGTTTGCAGTACAACACCATTGATAACACTATTCAAGGGATTTTAAGCCTTATTCAGGGATGCTTTTTAGCCAAGACAGACATTGAGTCAGCCTTCCATCTTATTCCCTTTCGACCTTCCGACTACGACCTTTTTGGCATGTATTGGGAGGGTTCTTACTTTTATTACAAGGTTCTTCCTTTCGGATAGAGGAGTGCCCCCTTTCTTTTTAATAAGCTTTCAGACGCACTGGAGTGGATCCTTCTCAATAACTGTTCTATTTTTTAGCCTGTCACATCTTAGACGACTTTCTTATTAATGAACCTGCTTCAACTCCACAACATCCAGTCAGGGATGTAAGCAGAGCCTCTCTAGCATGTTGCTTACCCTTACGAATTTGCGTATCCCCATTGCGGTCAACAAGACTCAAGGGCCCTGTACCTCCCTAGAATTTATGGGTATTCCACCCGATTCAACTAGAATGGAGGCTCGTCTCCCTCGTAGAGAGGTCAGCCGTATTCAAACTTCCCTGATTTTTTTTAAGTCTAGAAAGTCGTACACCTTGAAAGAACTGCAAGTACTTATGGGTACCCTAAAGTTTGCTTGCTCGCAATGTGGTACACCCCCCCCCCCCCCACCCGACGCCCTTTCTTGCAGCGCATGATTGAGTTGACCCGCAAGGTTTCTCAACCCTACCACCATATCAAATTAAGCTCTGGCTTTTTCAAGGATCTTCGTATGTGGCAAGATTTAGTTTCAAGTTGGAACGGAGCTAGTCTTTTTTTCTATCAAATGTTTGGGTTAACTCAAATTCACTTCACTTGCGTACCGATACCTCTGGTTCTTTGGGTTTTGGCGGTCGGTATCTTTGGCTCCCAGTGGTTCAAAGGTCGATGGAGGGCTCATCAGCAGCTTGGGAAACCTGGTTTAAGCATTGCCTGGCAAGAGCTTTCTGCCCTAGTAGTTGCCTGCCATTTGTGGGGTTCATTTTTTCAGAATAAGCTATCCTAGTATTCTGCGACAACAAGTCTGTCGTAGACATATGCAACTCCAAGCGGTCACGCATTCCTAGGCTAATGGACTTAGTTAGCCATCTGACTCTACTGACCCGCAGGTACAATATCTAACTGAAGGTCCAACATACTGAAGGCAAACGCAACGATATCGCTGACTCGCTTTCTCGTTTTTAGATGGAAAAATTCCTCCTGCCTGCCCCACCTGCAGACCCAGCTCCACTCCATGTCAGGTACCTCAGGTTCTATGGGAGATCTAGATGCTGATATCAGCCATTACTTGAATCTGTCCATTGCTGTCTCCACCCGACAAACCTACTCCTCCGCTGAAAAAAGTTTTGTGGATTTCTGTTCTCTCTATTTCCCAGGGTCTGGGAGTTGCTTACTAGTGGATGAAGATACCCTTATCCAGTACGTTGCCTTCCTGGCTAAGTCCATCAAAAAATCATCTATCAAGGGCTATCTTGCTGCGGTTGGCCACTTCCATGTTCGCCTTGGATTTCCACTCGATCTTAATAAGTTTCTTCGGTTAGAACTTGTCTGCAGAGGTATCAAACGTTCTCAAGGTGCTGGCTCAAAAAGAGTGCAACTGCCCATCTCTGTTCAACACTTAAGGCTTTTTATAAGTCTTTAAGCCATTGCTTATATCCGTAATTTTGATTCAGTCATGCTCTGGGCAGTAATGACCCTTGCATTCTTCGGTTTTCTGCGCCTTGGGGAGTTAAGTTACAACAGTACATTCTCTCCTGACACCCATTTGTCCCTTGGTGATATAACCTTTCTCCCTCTTGGGACAATCCTGATTACATGTCCGTTCGCATTAAAATTTCCAAGACCGACCCTTTCGTTGTGGCCAGACCATTACGATAGAGAAAACAAACAAACCAGTCTGTCCAGTTAAGGCTATGAAAGCATACATATCCGTGAGGACAACCACATCTGGGTCCCTTTTTATTTACACGTCTGGGGAGCCCCGGACAAGCAGCTTCTTTGACAGTCTGGTTTCAACCCACCGGAGTATGCAGGCCATAGTTATAGGATAGGAGCCGCTACCACAGCAGCTACTGTGGGCCTCCCCCCCGTGGCTTATTAAAACACTGGGTCGTTGGTCTTCTGATTGCTATGACCGGTATATCAGATCTCCAAAACCTTCAATTCTAGACGTTTCCTGGAATTAATGGGGCAAATTTATCCCTAAATAGGTTTTTCTAACCTTATTTTAGTTTGGTTGTTGTGCGTCATGTTGAATACACTTTGTGTAATTGTGGGGATGAAGTGCTCCTATACTGGTCGCCCTTTCCCCCATATACTCGTATGGTCAGCTGTCTAGGTAGAATAGGAACCCAGGATAGCTGTGTTACCATGGTAACAATGAGTTCATGCTTAGTTTTCAAGAGGGTAAGGGCCTCTAAATGGCCTGTGGATTATGACCCCGTAAGAGGATTAGGACCTCTCAGTGGCCTGGTGATTGGACCTTAGAGAGGATTAGGACCTCTCTGGATTTGGATTCCGTAGAGAGGATAAGGACCTCGCAATGGCAGTTGGGGATTAGGACCCCACAACAGGCTTAACGATCTCGTTGCCTAGCAGCTCACCTGTATGAATATTTATAGAGCAATTCGAGTTCTTCATCAACCTACCCCCTTTTTCCCACATAATCTTTTGTTGTGTCTGATTTCATGGGTTGGGAGAATTAACTTGTATTTGTACGTGATCAGTTTGAAAGCAATAGCCTGTGGGGTCGTGTTACAACTCAAAAAATTACTTACTTTAATACTCATACTCATATTTTATTTATTTACTCTTCAGTATTACATTATAATAAGAAATTATAAAAAACTTCACAAGACAGAATAAAATACTGTTTTACAAGATTGTGGACCCTGACTGAAAATTCTTGTAAAGTAGATCAATTTCCCTTTTAAAGCGACCAAGAGAGTCTTTTTGACGGTAGACTGCTCCGTAATAAAGCCCCGCTGTCGCCAATGTAACAATATTGATGAATACTATATACTTATTACACTTAAACAGTCTAGTATAATTGATTTAGAAAATGTTTGACTACATGACTGCCTGATCCAGTTGTAGTCAAAGACCCACATTTCAACCTTGCTCACTATGAAGTCTCCAGTAGCTCAGTGGTTAGAGCGTCCGAATAGATCACGGAGGTTCGTGGGTTCAAATCTTTTCTGGAGCTCGGATTTTTTTCCGAGTTCCTCAAGATGCAAAAACTCATCATGATGTTACAGTCTAGTAGACAAAAAATTAGTCATCCATGTCTCGAAATGTTTGAGGGGATTCATCGTTTAGTGATGTTTTGCAAAGAAGGCAAGAATATGGAAACTGTTTCATGAACCATGCCATTACGCGGCACAGTGTTTTTATCGATGAGTGCGGCTACAACATCTGGACTGCCAGAAATCACGGAAGGGCGAGGCAGGTTGAGCGTGCATATAGACAAGCATCACGCAAAAGAATATTCTTTTGATGTTATTGAATTTACAATGCGCGCAAATGAATGTTGCTTTGACGAATTTGAATTTCGCAAGACGTTAATGAAAGTCTTGAAACTTAATTGAATGTTTACAATTATGCAGATATCCTTATGGAGGGTACATTTCGCGCAGTGGACTGCCGATTGGCACAAATGAACGTATTTTTGCATTATTGTCGATCTGACTTTTAGTGTAAATGATTGCCTATTTTCTCTAAATGAACGGCAAAAGATGTAATTATAACGTTTTGGACGCTAGTTCACATTACAAGCTTCGCTACTGCTGCGACTGATGTTCGCACGTTCGCGTTGAAAAGTTAAAATGCAATTATACCGGACAAGAAGGTAATCTCCCGACCTCCATTAAGTCCAATGGCCCGTTTTATTGAAATTTCTCCATAAATCACTTGATAATGACACATCAGGCTTACCAGCCCTTCCAGAAGCCTTACAGATACTGCTGTTGATATCGCAGCCTCAAACGGGACAAAGAATTCTTATTTTAATACAAGGACTTTCCCGGTCGTTGATTACAGAATCTCTCATCGATTCGATCAGAGTGATTCTACGTACTTGTCTGAAGTTCACTCATTCCTGGCGAAGTGGAACTGCCAAGAAACCCAATGCGACTTCTCATAAATACATTAACTTTCAAGAAAAACCAATTCTGATCGGCAACAGTCACGCTCATTTCCTTTCCCCTTAGTCGAAGCGCTCGGCCAGGTTTGGACCGTTTTTTGTAAAGCTCTCGAATTACGTTCGGATTTTTATCTCTTACTCGCTCATAAAGGCTTGTCGACCAACCATTTGTGCCAATTTTGGCTTATTCTTACCGATTAGTCGAGTTTAAATGAATTAAATATGCAGCGAAATTTTGGTTCATTTGACGTTTAAATGTTTCAGTAAGGAAAGTAATTTCTCTTCATTTTAACAGGGATTTTCCATTTCCTGAAAAACATGCCTGTCAAAAATTGGTTAACATCAAGCAACTCTTCCTGTCAATGACTATTATGCGCAATGACGATAATATACGCATTTCAAATTTCGCCTAGTCAGTTTTTTTTTAACAAAAAGGGACACAAATTTACAATCTTGGTTAATTTTACTGAAGCAATACAATAGCAAGTAACCTTCAGAGTACCAGCTCTCGATTAGACAGCCCACGATGTTCAAAATATTTATGTCCAGTTGAAACTTTCCATAGTTGTTAAATCTTAGTTACATCGGCTTAGGTGGCGTGGTGTTGTTATCGCTTTTGCCTCCACAATCAGCCGACAATATCCTATGCACTATGAAGATGGAGGGCCAAAACTTGCAATTTTAAAATTTTAAAATCTTTGCGACGTTACGTTATATTAGTCTAAAATTCTAGGACATGTTCACTTCGAATATTATGAACATTGCACAACAAATGTCGCTGAACTACGAGCTACATTCAAATTTTCGTTCATTTGTCCTTTTAAGTGTCCGTGGGTATTTTAAACTTCTAAGCTGTTACAAAGTTGCCTAGCGCAACCCATTAAACCTCTTCCAATCTCAAAAGGGTTGTCAGCAGTGCTTTCAAACTATCAAAATCTGACATTAGGTGGCTACAACTAATATTCTACATGGCAGAATATTAAATTTAAACGCATTGTATCATTTCTTCTTTCTACAACTCGTCTGTATAGCTGCATCTGCACAGAAGATCTGCATTTTAGATCTGTGTCTGCATTTTCTCCGTAATGCGCGAGTTGCTGTTAAGGAAATGTCACAGGAATAGCGCCACAAGTAAAGGCTTCGAACCCCATTCCTACGAGCTTTGATTACTGCTGATGTAATATGTATTATGAGTGCCTTATCTTTCTAAGAAAACGACAGGCCTCAAGTCCATACAGTTCGCAAGATGGTCTGACACTACCTCGTGCCAAGATACCTAAAGAGATACGTGAGGTTTTGACTGCCCTTCAGATAAGGGTAGGCTACACAAACTGGAAATGATGCATTGTTTTTCACGGTCGCGGATTTACGCCCACTGGCTAACCAGGGAATCGAAATTACTGAATACTAATCAAAGGAAAAAGTTTGCTCAACAAAGAACTAAAAATAAAATGAAATAGACATTACCTTTCAAAGGTCACTAAAAAAAAACCTCCACCATCTGTATATTTTAATTTTCTTGGTTGAAATTCTACTCCTTATTTGAACAGAAAGTGAAACAAAAGAAAGCCCAATTTCTAAAAAGAAACATGGAAATACTATATTCATTCTCAGTGTAGATGAAGTAACCGGAGTTTGTCAAGACTAAAAGGTGGAAAATGGTCGGTAAGCTGTTCATTAAAAAGAAGCTGATAGGTTCTACAACTGTCTATTTAATAAAGTGTAAACAAGTCAACTTTTAACGGTCACGACCAGGAAAAAAATTTAGGACTGGGCAGCCCCTATTTGATCGTACACCTCTTCATCTTGTGTTGTTTCTCCTCTGTTAACACCCAAATTGTAATATCCGGGAGTTTCCTTCTTGCTTTGTAATTCTTCGTACTCAGTTGCTGCACGTGACTGCTGCTCCAAGCTCCTAGCCTTGAGCTCCATATATTCACCTGGCTCAGAAACGTGCTCATCACGCGAATTGTCGTGTGGTCCACTTTTATCAGAAGTGTACCTGTCCGAGGTGTTTGCCTTGCGAGTTAATGTTCTTCGTTGTCTCCACAGCAAAAGGCCAATAACAATAAGCAGCAAGACGGCAACACAGGAGAAAGCAATGACAGTGACACGGAAGACGAGACATTGATCTATAAAGAAATAAGATGGTGAAGGGAGTAATCTTCAAACTCAGTTTATTTGTTTTAGGATATTTTCACACCACACCACATATTAAATGTTGTGCTGATTTTGTCGGTAGTTTTGGCATTTTTGCCCGAATTCCACCGTGTGGTCACCCATGTCTTGATAAATCGAGGACTTTTTATAGCGGAGGTTTCTTAAGATTTCATCCATGACCAAGTATCACATTCGACTTAAGGGTGTTCTAAACAGCTGAGATGAAATGTAATGCATTACTTACGGCACAAAAGAGTAGTCGAACACTTTGGACACTCTGACAATGTGATGTTGTAATTTGTGTAACCAAAACTGTTGGAAGCATTACACACATAAACGCCATAATCATCTTCGTCGCGAGGCTTGACAGCTACAATGTTGTTCATCATTGTGACGTCATTGCTGCCCAGGGTCTCGCCATTCTTTTTCCACGAGTAGGTCACTGGATAATCACTGGTTGCATAGCAAGACAGAAAACATAGGGTTTCCTTTTCACATATCACTGACGGTGTGTTCAAGTGTTCTTCTATGTAAGGTGGCACTGTGTTAAGGAAAACAAAATACAAAAAGACAAATTGACTACCTTAATTGAAGTGGGTTGTGGGAACTATACGCTACGTCATAACTAGGTATAACTAGGTTAAGGAGTCTTACTGGACTGGTGTATCTCCCTTTTTGTACATGTACATTTAAATGAATTCTGAATGGTCTTAGCTTGATATTGTTAACTTTCTACGCCTATTTTTTGTCTGGATTTCTAGCTTTCTGTTGGATAACAGGTTAACTGGTTACTGCTACTTGCTACTTACTACTATTACTACTACTACTACTATTACTACTACTATTACTACTACTTCTACTACTACTACTACTACTACTACTACTACTACTACTACTACTACTACTACTACTACTACTACTACTACTACTACTTCTACTACTACTGCTGCAGTTACTATACTGCCGCTGTTGCTGCTGCTGCTGCTGCGTCGTTCCTTTTGAGGACTTATATACACAGCCCCTAAGAGAAGATTAACTGTTTGAAAGCCCTCACGAATGACCACTTTTCGTCTTTTTCTTAAATTTATCTGGACACATTTGGTCTAATGTTTTAGTCCTCACATACCTTTTTGTTTCCATGGTAACAAGATTTCGACAACCGCTTTTTACCTTTTTCTTTTTTTTTATTTTTTGCCACATAACAAAGAATTTTAAGGTTATTATTTTGCATTCTTTAATCGTTTCTTTATTTGGTTTGATTACTTTCATGACAATCTGGAAGGTTTCCCAAGTACTTAAGGAAAGAAAGAAATTCAAGATGGAGGCTCTTAATGCGATTAATACTCTTGAAGTTTCATAGAAATAAAATGGGGCTAAGAGAGGTGGTTGCGCCGCGGGTGACTCGTTCGCAGTTTTGTTTTCCCTTCAAGCTTACCCGCGACTACGATGATGGTAGCTGTTCGACTTTCCCCAAATAGGTTTGATGCTTTGCACTCATAAACTCCTTTATCACCAGGAAGGATATCTTTAATGACGAGAATGCGGTCATTATTTTTGAACTGCGCCCTCGATATATTGGTATCTCCATTTTTTGTCCAAATAACAGAAGGTTCAGGATCACCGCTAACCTCGCAAGTTAATATCACCAGATCACCAACAGCAAATGTTTGACTTTCTGGCAGTTCTCGAACGACAGGCTTTTCTGAGAAAAATAAAAATAATAAATGTTCAATTTCTCGTTTAACAGAAACCTATTACTTTAAAATCTATATTCGAAAACAGTTCAGACCTTGTAGCATTATTTATTTTAGTCATGGTTATACCTTAAGCAATTATTAACAAAACACTGTTATCAATGGGAATATCGACTTGAAAGTACACGGCAATTACATAGCATGAAGAATAATAGATGATTTTTAAAAAAATCATCAACTCACAAACATGCAGCAACAAAATTAAAAACTGTACTATAAAAAAACGTATTCTAAGAAATTATTAAAACGAACGCTACCAGCGTATTAGAATAGCTTCTTAGCCGATTCAGTCCATACAGAAGGTACATGTAAAAATTGCTCTGTCCGGTTTACTTTGGGACTACTTGCCTGTTTAATTTTAAATATATCCGTAAAAACTTTGGTACTTGGTTAAGAATACGTTTCTATACTAACTTGAGAATGTGTTTGTTTCGACGGCATTCTAGGGTGTCCCATTTAAGGTTTTGTGATACAGCGTCACTAGAGTGTTCTAAAAACAGTCCTGGTAGCACGCCTCTAAAGGCTTCAGGCGGTCAATATCCCTTTTGCTACAACAAGCCCATAAACAGTCGAAGTAATCAAACAATGGCACCATGAAGGATTTGTACAGTGAGTCGGCCCAACATTTCTACCATTTTATCGCCCTTTGATATCAGATGTTTAAAGTGAGTCTTCCAAGTACTATCATCCAAAACAACTCCTAAGAAGGAAGAGACTATACACTTGAATCTTAATTAGTTAATAGTACCATTTTAGACCACAGTGTTGACTTGATTGGAGAGCATAGAGATTCAAACCTTGTACCATAACCCATAGCCTTATTTATGAGTTTCCATTTCTTCTTTTTGTTCACAATGTTTTTAAATATAGGAAGTACCTTTTGTGTTAATCTCAACTACGTTGCTTGAGACGTAGAGCTTCTGCAAACGTGAGGATACGATAGTTAAACAGGTTGACGACAACAAAAATGAAAGCGTAGTCTTAATAAAAATTATCAGAGCTACTTGATCCTTTTTATTGCAATGACACGAGACTTTCTTAATGCCCACTCCCTCCCTCCACCTCCTCGTTTCTACTAAATTATAACCCAACAATTAACTTGCGTGTCAAAAGAGGAAGTAAGGTCTGTTAATTGTATAGCTGAAATGAAGTTATGAAAATAAAGGGCCTAACAAAGGTTAGGTGGGATACGGTATAACACTTCAAATAATATTGAAACGGGATGCCGGAAACGGTGACTTCTAAGGGAGGGATATGGGGCCAAAAAAACACATGACAGACCAGCGTGGAATACTACGTTTTTAAAGATTGTATGCGAAAAGGCATTGTAGACTTTGTCAACAAAAGGGATTCCCAGCAAATGGCACACACCACATCCTCATCCAACTGACACTATGCTAAAGTGAGATTAGAACTCTTTCCAGCGTAGAGTGAATTTTATGATGAAAACTGAATAACAACAACAACGACAGTTTATTTAGACAGAGTAAACTAGAATTAAAGAGTAAAAATTAAAAAAAATACTCTAATGCTAACGTTAGTTAAATTCATTTCAATAGATAAATAAAATAATGGAATTAGAAAAATGAAAAGCCAGCCTAAGAAAAGGAAAAGCCAACAACGACAGTTTATTTAGACAGAGTAAACTAGAATTAAAGAGTAAAAATTTAAAAAAAATACTCTAATGATAACGTTAGTTAAATTCATTTCAATAGATAAATAAAATAAAGGAATTAGAAAAATGAAAAGCCAGCTTTTAACCCCATAAATAGAGGCTGGTGGATGAAATACCTCAGATACAAAAGCCCTGAGAAAAGCTCTGTAGTTGGTATTCGGTTGGAGCGGTTTGTTTTCATATTCCAGTGGATCAACCCTTCTCTTTGTCCTTGTTGTGCTGCTTGACTTTGCTTCGTTTCCAACAACAAATTCCTGGTACTTATCAAAATCTTTTCCTCCGAACTGGAAAGTGACGTATGCAGCTGGAGTTGGAGATCGATGTGCCTCCTCATATGTCATCAGATCTTGGGGTGTAAAGCTTTGAGGTGGGTTTACGACGCCATTATACGCTGGACTAAAGGTTATGACAATGACCTGGAAGAACCTGCAAAATTATCTTTCGAATAAGCGTGTATAGTAGTTATTTAACGTACCAATTTCTCAAGAGTAACGGTTCATTTATAATATTAGGGGATAAAACACATTAAGGTTTGATTTGTTTTCGTTTTTGCTTTGTTTTTTGTCAATATTGTGTTTTTTCATTTGATTTTGTTTCGTCTTTGTGTTTGGGCAGTCACGGCCAACAGTGACTGAAATGCGAAGCTGGTCTTCAACATACAACTGGAAATGACTGAAATCTTGATTGTGAATATAAAACGCAACGTCACTCACAACTGTTCTGTCAGTTTTCACAGTTAACAAAATGGTAAAAAAAAAATGGTTTTTCGCAGAAGGGAGGGGGGCCGCAGGTGAGTGATGACACATATATAAAACATAGTATCTTCAATCGGGTAGTAAATCAAAAAAAGAACATTACAATTGCCATACAATTCGTGGACTAGGAGTGTAACTGGATACCACCATGTTTATACGCAACAATGATTGTCCGTCGAAACTTCCAAAACTCTAAACGTTAAAACATACTTTGCATTTCCTGGAAACCTTGGTAGCTTTATTTTTACAATTATTTCCTTCTCATTGGTGAAATTCGCCCTGGGAAATGAAGGTGAAACGGGCGCTTCTTTGGACCACGCTGTACCTGCAAAAAACAAAGTGTAGACAATCATGGGGTTTAACCCAATTAGAGTTTTGCGGATAGTGGATTATTGCTATCGCTTCTTCTCCAATCCACGCCCCCACACAAACATCCTTTCGCTTTTGTGTTGGTGAGACATATGCTATTTTCACTGTGGACCTTGAAAGTGTGAAAAGTATAGGTCGTTCTCCTTTATCAAAAGCAAAGGACTAACCATAGTTTTGGGCCCAGAGGGTACTCAATGGAATTTCATATTTGAAGACCCCACTCGGAGGTTTAACCCCTTACTTTTTTTACATACGGGAAAGAAATATTTTATTCCTTTGTTATACGTAAAAGAATAAACAGAAGAATAGACAGAAGAATATCCTCTATGTAATTTATAAACTAGGCCTGTTGTCATTAATCTTTACGTTGTAATTTCTGCCAAGAATTTCTGCTCGGATTTTGTTTGATAATGGCGTCATGACGACGTTGTTCGATTTTATCGTTTATTTTCACTTGCCTATGGTTTTGGTACCTTTTCTAATATTTTGGTCTACTCTTCTGGTGCACAATCAAGTTTTACGACTCGAAAATTTTATATTTCGCAGGACTTTTGGACGTTGAAAAATGCTTCGTCTATCCTGCTGTATGGAGGTTTGAAAGGACTGCCTGATAGGAATTAAGGTGCGACAACAAGTGGAGAGACGAAAGTTGAACGTAATAAATGGCCTATGGTAATGGAGCAGAAACAGATTATATGCTTCCAGTATAGTTTCTTGACAATGATATTGTCATTATAAAAATATCGTTTCCAAAATTACATTATGAATCCGTAACACTCAGTGATGAAGAGTACTTCTGGATGGGTAATGCACTAGATCTTGATTCGTGATAGAACAACTCACCTAATGTCTGTAGCATTATTGGTTTGCTGTAAGGTCCAGGTCCTACAATAGTGTAAGCTCTAACTGCTACTTCATAAGCTGTGCACATCGAGAGATTGGACAGGAGCACTTCTGTCGTGGATATGTTGAGTGTTACGTAAGTTATCAATCCAGACATGGTACAAGATGTGTTAGAAAATAGTCTTACTTCGTACATTATGATGTTGACAGTGACAGCTTCTTTTGGTAATGCAGCCCACGTGACACGAAATGTTGTATAATTCACTTCCCTGGATGATACGTTTTCTGGCCCTAGGCTTGGGACTAGAAAAGAGAACAAACAAATTAAAAGCAGCAGTATTGTCAGACGTTCAATTTATTTCGTTGCGCTATTGTGCGAGAGGTACCCGTGGGCAGCATTGCAGATATATGCAATGCAACTAATAATAAGTCTACATGTTCGGGCCTGAACAGATTGACCTAAGCTGACGTTGAGCGTTCCAAGCCTACCTCCGCTGCCACATTAATTTCTGCATATTGTGGCGATAATACTTTAGTGAAATTATCCAAAGTTCCTCTTGACCTTCGAATGCTTAGAGTTGAACTGATTGGTCGATAAACTTAGAAGCCTAGAGACAGAGATCAACACCTTGAATCCTCCGAAATAAGAGTCCCTTTGTGCCGTCTTAATAGAAAACAATTGGAAAAAAACATGGTCGAATTGGAGTTTGGAACTTGCTAAATAAACTGAACCAATTTAATAGCACACACCCACACACAATACTCCATTTAAAATCAACAAAGATATTAAGGGCTTGATAACTTCAGTTGCAATTTACGCTAAATTGGAGTTGAAAAATTTGCAGTGGAAACGTTTTCGCGCAAGTAGTGGCCTTGAGTGCCGGATAAATGTAAAGGCGACAAAGACCTCTTCTGAGCTGTAACCTGATAGTATTATTTCAGTAAATGTGAAACGTTGATTAGCACTGAGAATACAATAACAATGCGTTGCGTTTGAAACGAAATATGCCTTTATCGCTGCTCAAAAAATCTTTGGGTACCAGCAATACTACCGCCAATTTCAGGTTACACAATCCCAGAGCCACCCTTTCAGGTACAAACCCGACTGTGCATGGCAGTTCATCATAATAAGTTACTAGCAAAACCACTGAAACATGCACTAAACTAACTGAAAAATTAAATACACCATTCTCGTTTCTACTAAGCACTAATTCTATCGATTAAACAGTCACGGAGCCCTCACTGTAAGAAACTAATTATTATTTTTGCATTACTAAGTTATCTAACAGCTAAGAGAACATTTATCTCGTATAACCTTAACTTGATAATTGTGTACTACACTTACCATATTTGGGTATAACAACTGAAAGAGAAGCGTTTGTTCCAGGTTTGATAGTTACAGCTCTGACGTAAAACCAGTATGTAACGCCTCTGGACACATCAACTGAATAGCTAAACGTGTTCGCTCCAAACGTCTCTCTATGAACAGAGTGTGGATCTCCACTGTGCTTATAGAACAGAGTATAATTCCTTATTATTCCATTCTCCTGCTGGGGTCCGCTCCAGGTGAGGTTAACTCTTGGACCGTGAAACGCACTTGGCTCTAAAATAGTATCACTGAGGAAGGCAGGGGCGCTAGGAGCTTAGCAATAAAACAAGAAAGGAGTTAGCAAGATGAGTAATGACTGGGCTTGCGCCCTACATATTAGTTCACTGATAGAGCTTATTCTAAAATGGTTACCATTTTATTTTTAGTTTTTTATTTTAATTTTGATTTTTTCAGCCACGTATTTCAAATAAGAAATATTAAAATAATATTTTACCTTGAACAAGATAATGAGGGCTAAAATGTACCATCTGTAGCACCTACTGGGTGTTTTATCATTTTCAACCCTTTATCAATAACCATAGCAGTTCCTTTATAAATAACTATAGCAATTGAATTAGTTTACTGTTTTTCTAATTTTAATCACTATAGCGTGAGAGCCTAATTCAATGAGTCTTTTTTTCCTCGCCGCATTTGTTCTCCCATTCTGTTTGTTCTGGTGAATAGTTATTGATAACCTACCTACAGGCTTCATTTAATATTTCTTATCCTAGCACTATGCCGGACGAGTGTCACACACATATGAACCTGGTAATATGGCTGAGTTCTCCAGAAGTCCCACAGTAACTCAATGCTTTGCATCCGACCGAAATGGACTCTATTTGTCTTTGGTGTACGCCCATCGCTTAAGGTCTGCCTGGGGTTAGCGGGTAACTGAGAATTGGCGAAAATGTTTACTGTCGGCTGAGAAATGGCAGATTTTATAGCTGAGAGCTGAGAAACGTTGAAAAAACTTGTCTAAACTTTACCTGTGTAGTTGATGTTTGAAGAATAAGTCAATAACAACGATCGTTTGAAGCTCCTCACAAGTTGTTTCTAGAAGTCGTAAGGTTGTCAGAAGATGATAAGCACTGTGTTCATAAAGTCTCTAAAGGGATCGGATTATCACTCCTAATGTCCGGCATCGTTGACGCAATAAAAATCGCAAGACACCGGAGAAGTAAAAATTAACTGGAATCCGGCAAAAATAACTGTAGCTGAGAAATGGCCAAAATTTTATCTGATAGCCGAGAAACCAGCATCCCCTGTAGACCTCCAATTTATCACATCACTGGAAGCTGTCGACATCACTTTCCTAGCATTATGCAGGACGCGTGCCACGTATGAATCTGGTTATACAGCTACTTAAGTTAACTTCGGATCAAAGTTTAAGGCCTACTCGACAAGACCACATAGTGACTTGGGCAATTTATTAACCCTACCTAGAGCGGGGACGATTGTGGCTACGGACACTTTGAACCTAAATAACTTTTTTAAAATTTGAGAAAACCCCCTGGAACTTCAGAAATTTTTCAGAAATTTACCTGGGAAACATTTGATGTGGTATGTTAGTATTAATTGACTTTGACGTTACCATGGCAACCAACTTTTAATAGGCGTTTTTGTTCAGAAATAAAAAATCCCTTTTTTAAAATGGAGAAAAATCACTTGTCTTCCGTAACGTTTATGTTTTAGATCATATCAGTGTTCCTTTATTGGCTTTTTTTACCTTTCATTCAATTTTGGCGCCTTCCTGGAGCTATGGGAGAATCCAGAAATTGAAGATGGCAGATCCAACATGACCGCCATTTGGCAATCATGGCCTAATGACCGCGTCAAATGACGTCAGCACTTCGCGTTGTGGTCCTCGAAGTAGGCATCTTTGGGCGAACTATCTATCTTCTAAGTCTCACTGTCATAGCTTTTATACTTGCGAAGTTAAGGGGGGGTGGGGGGGGGACCCCGGCCGCAGAAGACAAAAAGATGCCCGATCTAGATAGGGTTAATAAGTAACAAAACTCGTCTATGGGTCACTCTAGCATAAACTGAATCACAGAAGTAAGTGTTTATGGTACTTTTGCCCATCCTGTGACACCGACAACCCTAAAATTATAGCCAAATCGAAATGATTTACCGCTACCTATATTGACCTTCGGTCCTATAGCGTTGGCTCGAGTTTCTAAACACTGGCAACGTCAATTGAAATAGCTGTAAGGCTTAGCTCGTCAGAACTAGAGCCACGTAGCTCCATGGTTAGAGCAACCAGCCTGTGTACATAACCTCATGGGTTTGGTTCTTATCAGGAACTAAGATTGCTTTTCTTTCTCCCACCCTTGTATCACAAAGAACATAAGACATTTCTTTTCTATTATCGAGTATATTGGAATCAGCAGAACCATGAAGAAAAAGTTCGAAAAAGACTAATACTATGTACTACGAAACGTGTTGAACATGGACAAGAGCAGTGACAATGAGTCGATCTTAAAACACACCTCCATGCATACTTTAGAATACATACATCTTACTCACCGAGTTTTTTCCCCGTTGATTTAGGTTGCGTTCGATTGACCGATTGATTGTGCAAATATTCACTGACACATGATAATTTAAGAGCAATTTACTAAGACCTCTTATTAGAAGTTTCTTGTCATCGTTTAGCGGGCAGTACGTACAAGGAAAGTTGCAAGGAAGGTGACTCGTATGTAAATGGGTAGATGACATTTGAAAGAAACTCAACATGACTGACCAATGATGTTCCATGGCGTAAAATCTTGCCAGTTGACGCCATTAGCTAATTTTGGAATTTCCACGTGGTGTTTTATAGGACGTGATGAAAAATTCTAGGTTTCATTCACAGAAAGGCTTTAATACCGACGGAATCACAGGAATGGAGGCAAACTCCACTCCTCCAGGTCACCAGGTCACTCAAGCCCCATAAAACTCTCTCAATGAGAGTAATTATACAAGTCTATTATTTGTTTGACTAACATTCACATTCGCTTGTCATTATGATGATTTATCTCAAACTAAGCTGTAAAGCATGAGCAGAAAAAAAATTCCCGCTGCTTTTTAAAGCTTAAACACTTAAAAGTGTTCCGCTAAGTATGATAAGTCAAGATAACGGGTCACAATGAGGAAACCATTGAACTTTAACACATCTGGACATGGGAATATTGTTTGCATTTAACTTACCATCTTCGTTTGTTCTCCCCCTTAACGTAGAGCTCTTTGGTCCATCGCCAACAGAAGTGAAGGCCAACACTTGGAATTCATATTCTGTGTATTTTAGGAGGCCAGTGACAGTTTTTGTGAAAGTTGTTCCATTAATAACTTCAGTATTAGCTGATCCAGAAGAGCCTTTCTTTTTGTAGACCAGTTTAAATCCTCTTATAATTCCATTGTTGGAGTCTGCTGGTGGTAGCTGCCAGCTGGCCGTGATACAGGTAGAAGAGACTGCAGTCACAGCAAAGTTGTCAGGAGGTTGAAAAGGAACTAAAATACAATAAGAAAAGATTTAAATAAGTCTCATGCAAAGTTGTTTATCTCAGTTGTACAAGTACTAGTCTTCCAAAATAAAAATACATATAGAGACCTCAAGACTGGTAGTTCAAGTAACTGACGTTCAAGTTTTTAACCGATGACTTCTGGATTTTCCTCGCTTCTCTACTGGTTGGTGGTTAAAATGAGCTACGGTAAAAGGAACGCAAGGTCTTTGACCAGTACGGACCGAGGAACGAGGTTAGTAAGAAGTATACATGTGTTGCAAAAAATAGTTATTCGTCTGATAACGTTCTTTTAATTTCATGCTCAGTCTGCTCCATTCGTCGCTCAGTTAAAGTTTCTAAAATTGTCAGATGTAATCAGATTACGGTTTACTTCATGTACCAGTTGTCCAATGGAAAGTTGCACAAAGTTTTTAACTTGTTTTTCCTCCCAACTCGTAAAAAGCACAGCTATAGTAATTGTTTTGCTACTCAATCCACGTTTTATCTTTCTTAAAGTGCCTGTGAAGCGAAAATTGTCTTTAAGTAGTTATAAAATTTACCCTTTCAAACACGGGATTTCAAAGTTTGAGATTGCTGGGGTAAAAATTGCCGATTTTGTGAGCGCTCAAAGTTGGGCTATTTTGCCTTAAAAAATGGTATTCGAATCGGCGGCCAAAATGCCATGTGACAATTACCGCTGACGTCACGTTGGTGCCAAGAATTGCAATTGATCATGGCGGAAGAGAAGAAAGATAAGAGACAGCGAGGGCGATATTGCGTTGCTGGCGTCCGTAACAAAGAGAGTTGCCAGAATCGATCGTTCACAGAATCGCTAGACATGCTTTTCTCTTTCTACAATCCTTTTCGGCGGCAAGAACGGAATGAAAGTAAACAAACTTTTGGCATCAACGTGACGTCACAACTTGGAATTCAGCATAAAACTCGACCCAGTCCTCTGACCATTTTGAAAGCAAAATAGCCCAACCTTGAGCGTTTGTAAAATCTACAAGTTTAACCCCAGTACTCTACTTGTAATTTCTTTCGTTTCTCGGTACCAATAAATCGTTGTTGTCGTTGTTGTTGTCGTTCAAATTTGCGTTTTAGAGGGATTACGCTATAAGTTAAAGGAAATGGAAACGCCAACTTGACGTTAACATTTTGTCAGTTAGAAATCAATCATAATACGATCTGGAAATAGTCAATAGAAGAAGATACCTTGTGGATGTTTGAAACATTAAATTTGTTTCTTAATTAATGAGGTTATTTTAGCATAATGATGATGATATTAAACAAGACAAAGTAAATCAACCATTAACGTCAATTTCCAGCATTGGTGCCTTTTAACATCTCCTAACGATTTTCGCGGCGGACACAACATTCTTATCAAATGAAACTAGAAATAAAAATTAAAGAAGATATCTTAATCTAAATCCATAGAGTAATGAAGTCACCTGTAGGTTTAAGTACTCCGTATACTTCTACTCTCAGGGCCTTTCTAGAATGATGGTTAGTTGGCACAAACCGAATGAATCTCGCCCTCCAACTGTTCGTAAGATTATGTTTTACTATGTCGCTTCTCCCATCATTTCCATTGAAGATCTGTAAATGCAATATAAAAAAAAAACTCTTGCTGAGGAAAGGTAATCTAAACTGCACTTAACCATTCAATATAGTCAGATTAAGGGATACGTGCGGATATTTTGCGATTTGCGTAGTATTTTTCAGATCCTGAAGTGGCAAGAAAAAATACGAGCAGTGAGTGCTGTCTCTAAAAAATGATCATTAAATAGGGTTCCCGTCAATTAAAATTAGGTTTTGTTGAAAGACAAACACTTGTTTTTGTTGCATTAAAGTGACACAATCATGACTAACTCCATTCTATTCCCGCTCGACTCAAGGCCGCCAGCAGACTTCTTACTATCACTGTCATGTTATTCCATAAACTAATTATTGCTATGGCTAAGTGCCAACATATATCATGGAGAGCAGAAAACCTAGCAAACTGAATGCAACAAGTTTATTTTCTAGCTATATAAAATTAAATAGTAACGACAAAAAACTTAACTGACTGTGGCTGGAAAACGCAGAACCACTCGGACCGCGCTCCAGTATTCAAGGACTTTTCAGTTTGAACAAAACACCTCATTTTACATGCATTGTATGCATTCTTTGTTTAAACATGATCCTTCTTCTTAATATTCCAGTGACATTAGGTGTTCTTTTGAAGCACGATATGCGAAAAAGTCACGCCCTGTTTTATATAGGGGTTGTCTCAGCCTGCGTGCAGACGTGTCCTTTCGTTCACAGTTGAAGGAGATTTGATCCGCCCAGGAGGACATGTGTTTATTTACGTAAAATTGCTTTATAATAGTTTCCACGTTTCACAAAAAAAATTGGCGTAAACTGTTAGGAGTACGAAGATTCGGTCAATCAAAATAATATTTTAGTAAAAATTGACAATCAAACCTGTAATTTTTAAGGTGGATACCCACAAGCGCTAAAGCATTTTCGACTGTCTGTCGCGCCAGTGATTATTCAAGATCGATTTGCGACGGTAGATACTTTTCGCTTCTGTTGTCGAAGCGTAATTTCTTCGCCGTGAACTCTCGTATTTCCACTTTTCAAACTGTCGAGTATTCCTTTATGTTATTCTTTCGATTTAATATTTCAAAAAATGTTTGTTTTCCCGGCGGCAAATATAACAGAGACTTGAAAATTTACAAGTGAAAAACGCGGCCGTCATTTTCACTTAAATTGGATCTCACGCGAAGAACAAAAGCCTTCCTTTTTAAGCTCAACTAAGACCAATATATATATATGCACAGACAATGGATTCTGGTAGATCCGTCTTACTAACCAATCTTATTATAGTACTTATTAGAACTATAGAGGCCAAAAATATCCCCTCTGGGGGAGATCAGGGTTTTAATCTAGGTTTGATAAATATATTAATTAAAGGACGTTGCAATTTGTGACAACAATGAAGAACCGGGTTGGGCATTGCGCATCCTATGTGATATGATTATGAAGGATTAATTCTCGGGTCGCTTCTCCGCCAAATATCAACCAGTATCGGCTTTACTCTCAACGTATTACGAATTTCACCGCAATTTTCTATTTCAATTCTCAACTCTACACTCGATAACCCCTTTTCAGTTTCATTTCAGTTTAATTCATTTCTCAGTGAGTCTCTCGTACCCTGCTCACTATAGACATTTTCTGAGTAAATATATTTTGTCGAAAAGTTTGCGCAGTTGGACCAAAACAGTAAAAACACAGCAAAATTTCCATTGCATTGCCCCTATGAAAGCCTTTCTATCCATCAATCAATCTTTTATTTGTACTCATGCCCACTCTTGCTCAAAAATAAAGTTACAACAAAGAAAATATTAAAAGTAATAATTAGAGCACTGGCTGCCTGGAATAACCATGGGGCCTAGCGGCGCCAGACAGCTAGTTTACATCAGTATTAAATAGAAATGAAATACAGGCCAGCAAGAAAGCTGAAGCACACATACATACATACATACATACATACATACATACATACATACATACATACATACATACATACATACATACATACATACATACATACATACATACATACATACATACATACATAAAAAGAAAGAGAGGAGAGGAAAACGCTAATTCTACGCTATGAGGGAAGACTAGTGTAGTTAAATTTAAGTATAAATACAAAACAGTAATATAAAAAGACCATACAACAGCTATGGCAACTAATAACAAGCTATACATTAAACTATAGCAGAAAAAACATTAAGTCTTGGAAAGGTGACAAAACTAAACAAAAGACACAGGTAATTTGGGAAACAACACAACTGCTAATAAGAATCAAGAAACTAATAATCTTTGACAAGATCGCTTTATACTGATTTCTTAAAGTTTGAAATAGAGAGGGGTTTTTGAATTTTTATTTATTGAGTTGAATATCTGGCGAATAATTAATCAACCTAATGATCTACGCATACGTTACGCTAGCTTTGAAGGGTCATCTTCAGAGTCAAGTAAATGTGGAACGTAAGTAGATGGTATAAATGTATCTGGTGGTTGACCTGATTGGTCAACGTTCGTCAGTAAGCCGTGATGTTATCGGCTGTGAAGACCGTAAAAATGATAAGTGTTGGACACTCGCTTGACAAAGCGGAGAGGCACCAGGAATCTAAGTAGTTCTTCTTTATTATTTGACGACGATTCTTCACAATACTACATCTACACTACTCAGTTCTTTTTCCCACTAGTATCACTGAAATCATGCCTTACTTTATAGTGTGCTGTAAACATGTTTACGACTGTAATTCAACCAAGGCCAGATGGTCCCAACCAGAGATAAGAATTGGTTTTGCCAAAATACACTAACAGGAAAGAACAACAGTCAACTGTTCTAAGGAAATAGATAGAAAGGGAAACCAAACAGGCTTATAAAATCCTTAAGTGTTTTGCCTTGAATTCAACCTTCGAGGAGGCCCAAGCCAAGGTTAAAAGAAGTAGGAAAACCTGTCCACAGCACAGCTGTTAACTCTAATCTTTGAACAACAGGGAAATGTCAAACAATCTGGAAAATATCCATCAAAACTATCGAAAGGAAATAACGACTGTATTCTAAAACCAAAGTCAAAACAAGCCCTTACATTTGCTTGACAACATAAGTGCGTTTCGATCCTTCTTTTGTTAGTCAAAAGTCCGTTGGTCTATTGTTAGTTAAATTTTCTATTGTTTGTCTGTTTTGCTGATGTCGTCAATAAGTCGTTTGTAAGGTGCAGGTAGTTGTAGGCAACAGTTGAGTGGCGTTTTTTTTTTTGAGTTAGTAAATCAGCTTTCCAGAGTGAGTCGTTGATTGTAATTTGTACTGTGGGTAACGCTCTTGGCAGAGTCCCAGTCAATTTCTGTGATTGTTGTTGATATCACCATTTCTAGTTGCTCGTTTGTGTTCAGTTAGTCGGACGTTTATAAAATTCCTCCACGTCTCACCAATATAAGTGGCCTGGCAGTCGCAGCATTTGATCTTGTAAACTGCTCCATGTCTGTGGCTTGGTTCGTCTTTGTCCTTTACGTTGGTTAGTAGTTGTCGCAAAGTGGTGATAGTGAGCTACACGGATGTTATAGGGCTGTGGGATCCGTGCGAACGTTTCAGAGGTGCATTTGATGTAAGGAATAGTCGCAGTAGTGACAGGAGTCGCGTAGTTGTTTGTGACGTTAGGTTCAGTGTTGTTGTAAGTGTTACGTCTAACAAAGTTCTTGTTATAGTTTTTATTTATGAAAACGTTTTCTAAGTACTTGCTTTCGTCTTCAAAACTGTCAGGTAAGTCACAAAGCAGTTGCGCACGCCTTGCTAAGGTCTGTATAGTCGTTGCATTGTGAGAAGTACGGTTGTAGGACAACCGGTCTAGTAGTCTGTCAGTATGGGTTGGTTTTCTGTAAACCGTAGTACGTAGTTTGTTTGTTGTTGCCACCGGTAACTAAGCAGTCTAGAAAATGTATTTTACCATTTCCTTGAGTTCCTTAGTAAACTGTATGTCAACGTTCTGTCCGTTAAGGCGTTCGCGAAAATCGTCGAGATTTCGTCTGTGTACTGCTGTGAAGGTATCAGCTACGTAACCTGACCATCCAGCGGTAGTGTCCGTTTTTAAGTTTCTAGAGGCCTTGTTCCTCGATATTATTCATAACAATTTCTGTTGCTTGTAGTGCTTGCCGTTGTATTGAAAGTAAGCAGACGTTATGCAGAGGTTCAGTAAGGCCATTAAGTCATCTGTAGGGAGTGGCAGCTTTGTCGTAGAGTTCTTGGTGGCGGTACCAATGCAGTCTAGAGCCAGTTTAAGTGGATTAGTGGTGAACAGTGATTTCACCTTAAAAAAATAAAGGTTTGAAGTCGTCAGGCCGATTTGTAGACTGTAGTTTGTGTCGAGAATCGTTTGTCAAAGATTTTAGTACAGTAGTCATGTATTTAGACAGCTGGTAAGTCGGAGACCCGCAGAATGAGACTGTGGGTAGCATAGGTATGTTAGGTATATGTAGTATTAAAAGTCCGTGGAGTTTAGGTGGTTGCGGTACGCGCCACCTCCACCAAAATAACATCTCGACTTCGCTGACCAATCAGGTCAACAACCCGAACCATTTATACCATCTACTGACGTTCCACACTTACTTGACTCTGAAGATGAGTTCCGCTCTGGTTGTCTGAACGTCAGTCAATTAAATCTCACACAGTCCTTCTCAGTACTACAGTCACCCGGATGACCATAATTTGCATACTAATAGAGTTGCCATAAAAAAATAAAAATAAATAAAAAATAAATAAATAAAAAAGATTTAGCGTTTCTCGTGTGAGGCGTGAAGTTGCGGTTATCAGTGCTATTACTTGACAATGCGCTGACTGAAGACGAAACGAATTGGGAATGGGTACGGTCAAAAATTCGGTTGGAATCGATGTTGCATCAAACATCGTTTTTGTCCCGTCTTTTTTTTTTTTCTTAGCAGCACCATCCTCCAAGCCTTTTCCTTTCATCCAGTTGACATAGCCTTCAGTACTATGACTCCAAGAATGCCAATGATTGTTGTCAGCGACCGCCTCTTCCAGTTATCGATTATATTTTATAAAATGAACAGTTTTGATTGGTGTGGCGGAGATTGTGATTAGAGTACAGCGCACGAATGACGTCATTATGTGGTGTGACCGGCGCACGTGATCAGAGTCTAGAGTCCAGCCAGGCTGACTGTCAACGAACTGTTTCTGGCTAGTAACACACAAGCCTAAGCAAAATTTTGCTGGAAATTACAATGTCCGACGAAAAATGCGATAGCGATGACCATTGCAAGTGACCTCAACCAGATTGTGATGTGAAAAGGAAGGAAGTATTCGCCCAAAAATGTCGCCGATGAAAACCCGGTAAGATTAGAGGTGGATAATCGATAACAAATCGCAGTAAAGCGACTGACATGTGAGATACTGTTTTGGGGATTAATCTTTATTGAAATAAGGGTTAGTCTAAAAATTTTTTTAGTAAAAGTCTTTTGAATTACACTCAATTTAGAGGACCGCAATCACATGTGTGAAGTAGTCTAGAAACTTTCTTATAAAATTTTTTCTCAGCACGCTCACGAAATGTCTTAGAGTTGTAAAACGATTTATTTTCTCCTACGCGTTTCGTGTGACTAACGCACACTTCATCAGGGAGTTTTACAATACAACATAAGTGACCTGTATATGTACCTACATAGGTAACTAAGATAAATTTACATTACGTAAAACTGCACCTACGAGAGCAGATTTACATGTAGGAAACAGGCGAAGGTGTGCAGGGTGCGACATATTTTGTGCGTGACATAATTTTGAGTCCCACAGTTTTAGCTTTTAGCTTCGGCAACCTTTTTAACCATCATAGCTTATGTTTTTTTTAACAACTACGCATTCTGTGTTTATACCAACCTTATCTGTCCCATTTTCCTGCTGGTAAGTGACCCAATCTCTTTCGTTAAATGATAAAAACAACTTATACTTCTTTGTCCAATGGTCAGCGTTCGGATTTCCTTGAGTAGCAACAGCGCAGATAAAGAACTCGTACTGTAGATTGATTTGTAGGTAGTCATTAGCATTTCCATCAGTGCTGGGTGACCACGCGCCGACCCCATTGAGTCGACCTTTGAAAGCTTCATTTCCATTTCTTGACGACAAAGCTGAGAAACTGCTGTCTGGAAAGAGTTGACTACTGGCCAGACCAACTGCCTGCATTTCGCACGCTGATAACAAAATCATGTATGTTCATAGTTAGATAAAAGCAATTGATTGCACTAGCCACCAAAAAAGAATATTTCTGTAGGTGAAACGCAGTAGCCTTCCGTTATTTCCTAGTATTTATTCCTTCTAACAAACAAGAAAGGGAAAAGGAAACAAATTTTAATGATGGATGTATTGAATTGTAATTACACATTTTCAAAACTTTAAAACACCCCTTTTCTTTACAACTCTATTTGAGGGTTGTCCAATACACCCAAACTGAGTCCGATGGACGAGGTCCATGGACAACGCGACTCACCGGAAGTCAGTTCGCGAGAGACTTAGTCAATATACAGCAAACTATAGTTGAGAGGGGGGGGGAGGGGGCGCTGGAAAATGTCGGCAAACGGACTCCATCGGATCCGATGGAGACGGGTTGCCGTGGCAAGAGTCCATCGGACTGCCGCCTGTCAGTTCGCGGGAGACTTAGTAAATATACACCAAACTATAGTTGAGGAGGGGGTGGAAAATGTCGGCAAACGGACTCCATCGGATCCGATGGAGACGGGTTGCCGTGGCAAGAGTCCATCGGACTGCCGCCTGTCAGTTCGCGGGAGACTTAGTAAATATACACCAAGCTATAGTTGAGGAAGGGGTGGAAAATGTCGGCAAACGGACTCCATCGGATCCGATGGAGAGGGGTTGCCGTGGCAAGAGTCCATCGGACTGCCGCCTGTCAGGTGGCGAGAGACTTAGTAAATATACAGCAAACTATAGTTGAGGAGGGGGTGTAAAATGTCGGCAAACGGACTCCATCGGATCCAATGGAGACCGGTTGCCGTGGCAAGAGTCCATCGGACTGCCGCCTGTCAGGTGGCGAGAGACTTAGTAAATATACAGCAAACTATAGTTGAGGAGGGGGTGTAAAATGTCGGCAAACGGACTCATTCGGATCCGATGGAGACGGGTTGCCGTGGCAAGAGTCCATCGGACTGCCGCCTGTCAGGTGGCGAGAGACTTAGTAAATATACAGCAAACTATAGTTGAGGAGGGGGTGTAAAATGTCGGCAAACGGACTCCATCGGATCCGATGGAGACGGGTTGCCGTGGCAAGAGTTATCGGACTGCCGCCTGTCAGTTCGCGGGAGACTTAGTCAATATAGAGCAAACTATAGTTGAGGAGGGGGTGGTAAATGTCGGCAAACGGACTCCATCGGATCCGATGGAGACGGGTTGCCGTGGCAAGAGTCCATCGGACTGCCGCCTGTCAGTTCGCGAGAGACTTAGTAAATATACAGCAAACTATAGTTGAGGAGGGGGTGTAAAATGTCGGCAAACGGACTCCATCGGATCCGATGGAGACGGGTTGCCGTGGCAAGAGTCCATCGGACTGCCGCCTGTCAGTTCGCGAGAGACTTAGAAAATATATAGCGAACTGTAGTTGAAGAGGGGGGTGGAAAATGTCGGCAAACGGACTCCATCGGATCCGATGGAGACGGGTTGCCGTGGCAAGAGTCCATCGGACTGCTGCCTGTCAGTTCGCGAGAGACTTAGAAAATATACAGCATACTATAGTTGAGGAGGGAGTGGAAAATGTCAGCAAACGTGCTCCATCGGATCCGATCTAGACGGGCAGGCGTGGCGAGAATCTATCGGACTGCCGCATGTCAGTCTGTGGGACATTGATGGAGACGGGTTGCCGTGAAAAGAGTCAACCGGACTTCTTCAGTTCGTGGGAGTGTAATAATATATAGGTCATGAGAGACTGCAAACTGGAACGGAGTTAATAAGCGGCACTAGATACGCATTTTTTAACTGAGGTTGGCGTTAGTCGCGACACGAACGCGAAGTCGAACGCGAATGGAATGAAAGCGTGCGCTCACTTTCGTGGGCCTGGACTCTAATATCGAGAGAGCTTGTGTTCCAAAACAAAATGGCGTCCGGCATTTGAATATATGTGTGGCGTATAAAGTGGTTTCGAACGCGGTCACTTTAGGATGCATAGATTTATAAGTTACTGTTTGTTCTTAAATGTAAAGAATTCTTATGTTTCCAAATAGCAGAAGGCAGATTTTATTATGAAGTTTTTGTTATGGTTAAAGTTACCTTTGTATGGTTGAACAGGCGACATTCCTTTAAATGCATTGAAAACTCTTTTTAGGCTCCCCAGAGTACTATTTGAACTCTAGAATTGTATCTTATTGGCGCTTTGAAATTTGTACTTGTTGGTCATCGTAGGGTTTCAGGATTATTTTATTGAAAATTCAATATGAAATACGAAAGTGGGAATTTTGCTAATTCCTCCCTATTGAATTTTCATTACTTTGAATCTGTACGGTTTTTTGTATAGCCTGCGTAGCAGGCGTCGAAAGGGGTAGGGAGAAAAATAGGTTAATTTGGGCATGTGAAAAATCTAACTTCGGACAATCGTAGGGAAATATTTATGCACCTATCAATGTTTTCCCCGACCCGGGGGAGGGCGGGCATACCCACGGGCATTTGACATTTTCATTTTTTTTTCGTGTCAATAGCCCCTACTGTGTCGTACAACTTTGTGGTCAAATCCCCCCACCCCTGCGTTGGGGACTACTTAAATACAGTAGTAATGAGTGTATTTGAGCAGACTAAGGCCCTCTTGTTTAATGCTCATTTTATTACTGTCATATCTCCTGTACAAACATGCGCTTGAAATATAATGATCTGCTTTGATTTAAGTAGAAAGTAGGAAATGCTTACCGCTCTAGAAATACATGTACAAGGTAACTTTGACCTTTGTGTGATAAACATATTAACAAAGCCAGCAATCTGAATATTTGAACTCTCCAAAGAGAATAACTATGAAATGTTCACTTTAGATGTATGCTATAACTTTCAGTGAATATTATAACATGTAAGGAAGTTGACAATGTAATCCTTTGTAGAGAAATTCTATATACATTTCATGAGACATGTTCACGTGATACCTCCTAAACACAGTTCTTATATTTCCTGTACAAAAATGAACTTAAAAGGGCGCTAAAAACTTTTGATCGCAGAAGACAAATAAAACAACAACAAGATGAACATAAACGAAAGTTCGACAATGTACCATTTTTATCACAAAAGCTGCGTATAAATAGATTACCACGCGGTAAAACTTCCATCAAGCAATCAGCACTTTCTTAAAACAGATTGGAGACTGGTAACCAGTAAATGTCAAATCGCCTGACCCTGGGGGGCTCTGTGATGTAAAATAAAATCAAAATCCCTACCCACGGGCTGGGAACTCGAATCAAATGCCCGTGTATGCCCGCCCTCCCCCGGGTCGGGAAAAACATAGATAGGTGCATTAGGATAAGCTTCTAAAATTGACTTGAATCCAATGGAACGGTTATCTACAAATTTCAATCGTCTACAAGTAAGTCTTAATATGAAATTATACGGAATATTTGTTTCTCCGAACAAATATTTTGCACAAAACAGTTGTGGTTGCCCCTGGATAAAGAAGTATGCTTTCATGTCTTTTTCATACTAGGGGGAGGTGCTTTTCATAATCGGTCAGTATAAAATGCAGACTGCAGAGTGCAGATCGAGACTGAGACTGGGTATGAAATGCAGACTTGGTATAAAACGAGACTGCAGTCTGGGTATAAAATGCAGAGTGAGACCAAAACAGTCTCACAATTGAGACTAGTGTAAGAGTCTCAATCGCCTTTCAAGATCCTTTTCCATGAAATTGACAGTTGTCGTTAAAAGAGTAAGTTTAATTTGCCAATAGGAACAC
Source organism: Pavona decussata (assembly GCF_977016875.1). Lineage (NCBI taxonomy): Eukaryota > Metazoa > Cnidaria > Anthozoa > Scleractinia > Agariciidae > Pavona > Pavona decussata. The sequence continues at coordinate 127,884 of NW_028145498.1, forward strand.
TTAAGTTAAAATACAGCAATCCAAAGAATCACGGGTTCTTTCCAAAACGAGTTTTGAACATTAATGCAGGCGTGGCCCATACCAGGAATCCAAGGAAGATCGACGAGTCCTGTTGCTTCAGGCCTTTGGCGAACAGTTGGCAAGTCTATCATTGAAATGAAACGGTACGATTAGATCGATTATTCGAGATAACGAACCCCATTTCATTGATAACGTAAATCAGAAGAAACGCAGGAAATGTTTTGTAGCAACTTCCGATAGAGAATTGTTTCCGGATGAAACTATGCTTATTTTTTTATAGGAGGTTACAAACCCTTCTTATTGGAAAAATGTCAATGGATTTTTCATTCACGAATTCAATACTACTCTGGCAAGGAAACTATGATCATTAAAGGTCGTTTAAGAAAATACTTACTTCTTTGATATTTTTCGGCAGTAAAGTCCAGTCTAGATCGTGCTTTATGCAGTCCTTCAAGTTCTTGTCTAATAGTGTGAGTTGATTTGTTGCCATGGCTGGTGAGTGTTCCGCGAAGTTCGGAAAGGCGGAATGTCAGATTTGAATTGAAAAGCAACCAACTGCTAGATTTACTGGCGGGTATAACAATGGCACTAGAAGTGTAATGAGCGGTTTGGGCATTTATGTAACAATGCGATTTAATAAAGGGTTATTGATAATAAGGACATGATATTCTTTTGTTTCCATTTTCTCTTGGGCATAGTTATATTCTGATAAAGTGCCGCCTATTCTTAAAACCCGGCGATGAAGATGTGACGATCTGGTGTGATAATTGATGACATTGCAATTGATCACACGTGAAGCGAGCCATTTGAGGAATTTTTTTTTTTTTGATAACCCTTTTCTTGAATTTGTCAAGCGATAACGCGAAAGAAAATTGGCTCACTCGACATGAGCGAAATGCGCGGTATGCCAGTTGCCTTTAAATTTCTGTATTATTGTGAATATATAAACCGCGACTTGTGTTACAACGTACACAATTACGAAGCCAAACCCACACCAATTGTTTGTTAACATCTGGTAATCGAACGTCCTATCAAATTTAAAAGGAGTTGTCACGAATCTGCTAATACTCACTTCGGAATCGTAAGTTCCTGAAAAAAAGGTTATACGATTCTACACTTAAGTCAGTGGTAAATCGGAAAATAGTATTAAAATAGGTGCTGCGGTCTATCAGGTCCACTATTTCTTTGGAAATACCAGTAGTTGTTGTTCCAAAATATTTTCACGATTTTCCTGATTATTTCACTTAATACAAAGGAGTCCATCTAAAATTTTGTTTTCAGTGCGATTCTACCTCAGTTTATCGATTCTTTCTTTTTTCAGTAATCCAATTCTGGTTCGGTGTTATTATCATCAATAGTATTAAAACCACTGCTTTTTGTTTAATCAGAGCGCTAGCGTGTTTCTCCAGATTTTGAACGATATTTCCCTGTCTTCACATTTATGTTCGTAATTTCCAGGTATATTCATGTGTAGCGTACTTGTTTCGGTTCATGGATTAAAGAACGAGATATATTCATGTGTAGCGTGCTTGTTTCGGTTCATGGATTAAAGAACGAGATATGTTCATGTGTAGTGCGCTTGTTTCGGTTCATGGATTAAAGAACGAGGTATATTCATGTGTAGCGTGCTTGTTTCGGTTCATGGATTAAAGAACGAGATATATTCATGTGTAGTGCGCTTGTTTCGCCTCATGGCTAAAAGAACGACTTAAATGTTACATGTGTAGCGCGCTTGTTTTGAGATATTTCCTCTGTCTCGCGCGAACAGACTTCCGGTAGTCCGATTGACTCTTGTCAAGACGAACTGTCTCCATCGGATCCGATGGAGTCTGTTTGCCAACTTTTCAATCCCCCGCTCGCTCCTGTTAACCCCTTACTTCCGGTACCACAGGCGTTCTGCACTCATTTCCGGTTCCGGTCGCGATCGGACTCAATCCGCCTGGGAGTGAAGTCAACCGGACTCAGGTCGAGTGTATTGGACATGAGTGATAATATTTAAAAGTCTGCTGAGGCAAGTGTGTTAAGAGTTCGTACAAACGTCTTTCATCTTAGAGATCATTTTTTAAGCGACAATCCTTAGTAAGCAACTTTTTCCTCAAACGATACACTCATGGCTGAGGGTATCATACGTACCTCTTCGTGCAGAATACACTTCAACCTCACAGAGCGAGAGTGCAACACTGCCGCTTTTAGTACTTCTAATCGTCACGTATTGTCCGAGCAAACTTGGCCGACAGAAGAAGGAAGCTCCTTCTCCTTGAGGAACACTAAAGCCAGCACCACAGATAGGATTAGTTACGCCCCCGCCCCTGGATGCTGGGCCTGATGGAGAAAATAAACAAGTTTATTATATGACTGGCTCCGCGAGCGGGCAAGATGTGTCAAATCCTGCGCTGTGATTGGCTACCCGAGCGGGCAAGATGGCGGCCATCTTGCCCTCTCGGGATTACCCGTTGCCCGTCCGCTTGGCATCGAAAGTTTAATCCCAACAACAATGCAATCTTTTCTATGATTTTCTCGTTGTTTTGGGGGAAAACGCTCACTAAAAAGTTCGGTAAAGGAAAGGAAAGAGAATGGAATTGTCCTGGTGAAGTGAAAATTTTGTTTCAGCTACAATGAATGTGAGTTGAATCGGTGAGTTGCTCTGCGTGTGGTAATTTTAGATAGAACTGATTTTGTAAAACTTATTGTCTCAAGTCGAGTGCCAAATTGATAAGTTCTCTAGGTTTGAAATGACTGCATTTAAATCATAGCGTAGTGGAAGTTGCGTTAAGTGTTTAGAGCAGTTCAGAAAAGTATTTTATTCAAGTTCGCCGATTTTAACTTAGCCGCGTCTTGCTTGTTGTAAACAACAAAATCTTGTCAAAGTTTCGAACAGTTTTCTGATTCACCCGTTTTTTTTTTTTTTTTTCGGCTTAATGTTTGCATATAATCTCAAAATCTATTGTTTCATTCAAGAATTAATGATTGGAAGCCGAAAACTGTGTAAAAATCCTGAAAAATGTTTATTATTTACACCACCGCGCGATCGGCTGAAAATGGCGAGTTTGCCGGATTCTATTCAAATCTTCCCGCTCTTGCGGAAATCTAAATTTTCGTTCTCAATAATTGTATACTCCCTTTAAGCCATTATAAAGTTATCTAGAGCATTAAGATAATTTAGGATTCCTTGTTTTCCACGATTACATGCTAATCCAAAAATGCACTGAAAATAAATCTTGCACTGACCGGCTATGAAGAATTTCTTTCCGAGTAGAGCAGTTTCATGTCCTGTTTTGTTTTGTTGTTGTAGTTTTAACTTGAAGGTAAAGCCATATAATAAATCCTTTATTGACCAAGCTTGTTCGGTCAAGATGGCTGGATATTGGCCTCGGTTTTTTTTTTTTTTTTTTGCGTTTTTATGGACCTCGACTTCGTCTCGGTCCATAAAAACGCAAAAAAAAGAACTTGGCCAATATCCAGCCATCTTGACCTCACGCTTGGTCAATAACGCATATATATACTCTGCTGGAGGAACAAATTTATTGGCGCGATTTGGTTTAAAATTTTAAAGGAGATTTAGAAATTCCTTTTCTTGTTTTGTGTACGTGGCTCCTTTTGTATTAAAAGGGTGACTTTTAGTGTTTGAAATAATACCAACGCGGTTTTGCGATGACATGAGAGGTTGTGGTAGGGGGGCATTTTATTACAACACATGCAATTTGTGATGAGGATTGTGGCATTTCAAGTAATAAATTGAATTGTGTAGCAAGGGTTGCAACATTTAATAAGTATCCACAGTCTGAAGAAAATGAGACTACAAACAATGCCATACTTCCCTAAGCTTTATGCAAACTTTCATACAAATAAAATCGAATTCCCTTCACTAAATGAAAATCTACAACGTTGTCAGTCTTCCTTTCAGCACACTTTTACCGAAATTCAATTGACGGCGATCCATTAGAACCATAAATACAAACTTCATCTAGTTACTTGAATATCAATGTTCCGAGAGAAAATGTTTAGAATTTTCATTTTTATCCATAGAAATAAACTTTCCACTAAGAATTTACAAACAAACAAACAAACATATTTGAAAAAGAGTGAATATTTGCCAAGAAATTGCCGTAAAGGTTTTAGGGGGCGGTACTTGTTTGTGTGGCGAGAATTATTTTAAGTGCTGTTTCGTCAACCGTTCACTTTCACTTGGAGGGGATAATTTCAGGAGTAACAACTCAGAAATTATTTGGCTGATTTCAGTCAAATTTGACTAGATGCTACGAAAATTTTAATTCAACATGAACTTATCGGATAATTCAACAATTATTTTCTTGAAGCCATTTCCGTGCATTCACTTCGCATGTTTATCTTGCAGCTTTAAAAACAGTTCGGTAACTTTTGAAAGCAATGGAATTTTAAAGGCTAAAACTTAACACGTTTTTGTCTAAGAAAAAAAATCCAAAGTATAAAAATGGCACTGAGTTGAAACTCTAGAACAACTATTTAAACCTTCAAGTTTCGAATATGCAGAAAACTACAGAGTTCAGTTTCTTAAAAAAAGTAACAATGAAATATTTTAATAACCAGCTCCCTAAGCTTTGATTCGATAACGGGGTTTTTGACTATCTGAAATATAACCAAGAATTGCTACATCAGTTTAATTGAAGGTACCCTTAAATGGGGTGCTACGTACGGTAACCTTAAGGAGCCAGTATGACGCGCGCCTTACAATTAACTGTAAAGATCTCTTGGGATAGGAGTGAGCTTATAACGTTTGCATTTGTCTCACACGCGTTTCCTTCTCCTGGGATAGGGATCTTTGATGTTGAGTTTTTTGCAACAGGCAGCTGCAACGCTTTAAGTTGCCCTGTTGAGCAGACATGCTATAAGTAACGATCTGACCCAAGAGCCTTGCACAAAGTGGCCAAATATATGATAGTCAAAACGCTCAAGAGGTTTTCATCGATAGCAGTGGCTGTTATTTGCAACTGTAAGTGTGATAGCTATCATATTTAATTGCAAATACAGAAACCCGAGGCAGATATTTATGTTACTTATTTAAACTGCCCATGATGAGTACATTTCGGTATTCGCATTAAAATCGATTTTGAGTAACATGGCAAATTTAAGATATAACGTTAAAAGCAAATTTGCAAAAATATTTTGATCAAACAAAATCAACCTAAATTGTGACCTACCCACTCTAATCTCAAATGAATTTAACAAATCTCCACAGCAGCTGTCTCCTCTGTTGACTGTGTACACTTGATTCACAGGCTCCACTCGTCCCAGGTCCACTCTCCACCAAGGGTTAGTAGCCAGACCAGTCTGTGAACATGATCCACTGCTGAAGGTTGTGTCGCTATTTCCATCCACTGCTCTACTACTCACCCCAGAATTTGCGTCGCTGATCTGCGCCGTCGATTTGTTATATGCCAAATTTTCTTAAGTGAAATAACGAAAATGATGATAAAATAAAACTATCGATCACTTTTCAGACACTATCATTCTTGTATCGCAAATCCGAGAAAAAAGTACAAGTAAAATTAAAACAAAAACGAATTGGCAAGCTGAGACTAAAAGCTTTACTTTTGCTTTTTAAGGATGCTAAATAAGCAAGAAAAAAATGTGAACTATTTAACAAATCGACGCCAGTTATCTGTGGTTTATAATCTTAAAGAACATAAAATGACGTCATAAAATGTGGTTCCACTGCCAAGTTTTGAAGGACTGATACTTCACTGCCGGAGACAAGTAGATTAAGATATTTCACCCAGTTACTAAAGGTTGATTGAACTTAGGTGTTTGACATCGTAGTTACCATAGCAACGAAGTAAGACGTCACGCATTTCATTTAGCGCCAATTTTCTCGACAGTCAGACCTAAACCGTTCGTATGTCTATGGATTAACTGACCAAGTGCTGATCTACAAGACTGCAAAGCTTACAAAAAACGCTAGTAGAGCTTTTTCGATCCCCGTCGGCTTAAACAAGCCTATTTGTTTAGTTACAAGAATCATACGAAACAAAACTTGTGAACATATGATAAATGAAATGGCAACTTATAACGTCATAAAATTACTGTTTTCGTTCACAACTCTGCCAGAAGTCTTGAACGTGTGGATTTCTTGACATCTTTTAGGTTGATGTCGACTACATCAAGGATTTTCTTGAAAATGGTCGTCTTAAGGCGGGAGTAAACCTGAAAGCCGTTTCCATGCCGCCTAAAATCGGTTTTATGCAAATATCTCGTTCACGTTTCAAGCAATCCAAAACCTCTCTGCTTATCCCGTAAAGCTATGTTGTGGGGTGTTTTGTAAATTTTTAGGTGAATTTTGGGAGGAAATAGTGAAGATTTAGTGAAGTTTTAAAATTGGAATTTGTAGTTAATAATTAAAAGACGGATACCAAGTTAGTCCACTAGCAACCTGGGGTGCTCTTGCGTGGTTATCAAGTGTCTGTTGGTGTTTTAAAAATCATTTTTTTTCTTTTATCTCTTCTTCAAACCTCTTAAAATTCCATTCAAATTCACGTTTACCCCCACCTTAACCCTAACCGTAACCCTAACCCTCTATATAGTTACCCTTACTTTACCATGAATTATATGCCCGTTTTCTTTTGCAAAGTGTGAGTCGTAAACGATGCAAGGTAATGGAATTATGGGGCGATCTAATAAACATGCGAAATTTCGTGGCTTTTATTTTCTCCCTCTCTGATTAAAAAAATGTAAATTTCAAGCTCTAAGCTTCGCACGTGCTTTTATATCCAAAGGAAAACAATGCAAATAAGCTCGTAGTTGAAGCACTTCCCAGAAAGCTGTTTGGTCTTATCGTTCACGGTTTATACATATTATTTATCAACGATTTTTCAACCGAGTGAGTAATTTTGAGTCGAAGAAAACAGACACTCTACGCATGCTCAGTCACCAGCGAGTCATCCATGACAGAAAAAAGTCACTGTTTTCATTACGGCAAGTCATTTAAGTGCTCTTTACTGAGATGCTGAAGAGATATGCCTCTATCGCGTTACACAGAACGATGCTAAATTTACCTCGTGAGTAGACTTCCACTTGACACAAGTTAAGAATCTGATTCCTTGTACTCATGATACCAACATATCTGCCAGTCCTCAGTGGATTGTTGTAACACACAGCTGATGCTGCGAAACCACGAAAACTGTACCTTCCCACACACTCAGGATTACTTTGAACATCCCTGTTGTTACCTAAAATTAGAAATCAGAACTGCAGCTTTTTCTTTATCTTTGAAATATGTTTCGTTGGAAAATTATGACAACATATAGTCTCTGAGGCAATGAATAAACCACCTATACTTCACCAAAATCAATTCCGGTTTATGCAAAGTGCCGCACTAGTTATACTAATTGAAGTTTCTCTGTGAAAGGCCGCCAGGAAAACTTTAGTGGGGAGCAGGGATTTGGAAAGTGATAAGAACATTCGCCTCTAACCAATGTGGACCGAGTCATTTTCAAATTCTAATTCAACGTAAAAATCAGGGGTTACAAGCGTGAGAGGTTTGTCCCTAGTTAGAATTTTTTTATGTGTTACTCTCGATAAATGATTGGATTCCCACGCGACAAACGTTTGACCTATGCTTAAGTTTCAAACCGCTGTGTTTAGCATAATTACCTAGCGTTATTTTGAGGTATTCACTCCTATAAAAGTGCCCGGTAAGCAAGTTTATAATGAAAACGTCAGAGATTGGTACGTGATTTGAACCCAGATCCACTCGCCACCAGCTGGGATTGTTCCAGTTGGTATGGGTACACCACAAGCCTACAGGAACATTCCAGTCGGTGTTACGAACCCCGTCCACTGCGAACTCTGATTTTCCGTCATCATTATAGGTAGAAGACTGGGCCGTGGGCTTTTTAAGGGCAAGGTTCACTGTTTGTGGACAAAAATTAAATGTATGAGCTTTATGAACACCAAAGGCAGAATAAAACTGACGGATTAATACAAAAAGCACTCAGTTACAATTCAGAAACAAAAGATTCATTAACCTGGATATTTCTTTACTCCAAACACTTCTGTTCTCATGCAAAACTTGCTGCGCATAGTTTTCCCCACAAATCGCAACCACCTGGTTAAGATTCCTTCGTAGAGAATGTTCTTTTTTTCTTCATTCTTGTCTTCATTTCCGCCGAAGGTCTTCAAAAATAGAAATAAATGTATGTTATAATCTAGTTGGGAGCAAATATATTCCGTATTGGGCGTAGTCGCGAAGCGACGGAGCCCAATACGGAATATATATTCTCCCAACGCCGACATTAAAAAGCCGTTATGCCGTTGCAAAATTGAATTTGGTTTTTTATCGCGATACTGACATTTTGTTGGAGAGAGTAAACGGATAAACGGATAAAGTACAAATCGTGTGCTGGTTGAAAGCGAAATTCTTACTTCAGTTAAACTGTAGCCATGGTAATATTCGTGCGCGAAATGTTTTCTCGGGGCAGGTTATTTGAATTTTTGGCTTTAATTTTTATGTCAAAGCAAAGAAAATGCAAAAATGTACAGTCCATACAGCACCTACCATTGATGAAATAGACGAGCCACAGGCAGGCCAAGCTCAATATCAGAGAACCGTTGAATTATAAGGATTTGGATGGGAATACAACGGATTTGTGTAAAATGGTAGAAAATAACATTGTTTTGTCAATTAAGTCAACTTACCCTGTTTCTTCTTGTATTCTTTGTCATTTACCAGCTTTTCAAGCCGATTCGGAGCGATTTCGGTGAGTTAGCGTCATTCGGGTTTCTACTGTTAAGTGTAACGAAAGGCCGAACTCTATTTGAGCCATGCCCAAAGCGTGAAACGCAATAAATCCGTTGAAATCATCTCTGGTGTCCCAATCTCTTCGTAGAATCAAAGTAGAGTTGAATACCTATCCTTCCAGCGTATTTCCGACTCGATTGAAGCCCTATCACGTTTGCTAGAAAGATTTTCTTTCAAATCGGCTCGCTTCTGAAATTTCAAAAGACCCGTGGCCAGAACGCCATGGACACATTGAACGTTCGAACAGCACGCTGGGCAACAAAAGTTCCCTGGCACGGGGGGAACAGCGGCCAGTTGTCCACAGGCAAACAGATTTGTTCGCGGGGTCTCCTCGTGTCCTTTTTGGGAACACCGTCAAGGGACTATTGTTTCCATCGACAAATCAAAATTACTACCGGACGTGTTTCCCAAATTTAAAGGGCGCGATTTATTCAACCTAAATTTCCGGTACAGAATCAAATATATCGACAACCTGTTGTATTTTTCCCGGACATTTGAAAATTCCATGAATTTTCGGTTCCATTGGTCATACCATTTCGCCAGATGCTCAGCCCAGGTTTCTTCCAGGATTTAAAAATTACACTCGCGTTTTCTGAATAAATTTGCGATAATTTCTACTCATTTAGCTTGTGTAATGTGGCCGAACTATCTAGGAGCTAACTCACCGAAATCGCTCCGAATCGGCTTGAAAAGCTGGTAAATGACAAAGAATACAAGAAGAAACAGGGTAAGTTGACTTAATTGACAAAACAATGTTATTTTCTACCATTTTACACAAATCCGTTGTATTCCCATCCAAATCCTTATAATTCAACGGTTCTCTGATATTGAGCTTGGGCTGCCTGTGGACGAGCTAGCAGGTTTGAACATTGTACCAGAAAATTTTATTGAAAATTTGTTACCGCCGACACATAAACAACAACTCGAAAACAGTGATGAATAAACCTCACAACCAGAAGCAAGAATAAAAAGAGCAACCATACTAGTACCCAAAAACGAAAACAGAGCATTGTTATCCTAGCTTAGATGCCGTGGAGATTTTGAAATTTGAAAGAAAACAAGCGGCGAAGAATACTGTAAAAATTACCGAGTCTGCCGTTCGGCGCTACGGCAAGAAGATCAAATCGACAGACATGAGCCATGAAAGAGAACGCAGAGCTATTGGAACAACTTTTCTCTGGAGATATTAGACATCAGAAAAGAAACAGATCCTTTTGCTTTGAAAATGCCATAATTTATTGGAATTTAAGCTCATTGTTATTTACCGTGGCCGCTTTCACACTTTAAGTAAATTTAATTCTCTTCATCGAATTTATAATTAGCTTACCTTCAAGAAAAAAGTTGTATCCGCTGTATCATGGTACATGTTCACCAAAAAAAATATTATAAGTGGTCCTTGAACAGTGTCAGAAGCTTTGTAAACTCAAATGAAAAGAAATAAACAACACCATCCAACGTCGCATGTGCATTCACGGAAGTAAAATTTTGATCTGAGCGCGCCGAACTCATTTCAGTGCCGTGCTGTCATGCTTACATGACAGTTTTTGGGCCAATCAGATGTTCATAAACATCGAGATAAACATCAAAATGGATCACGGAGAGACGAGAGCCGCCTTGATAAGATTATCCACCATGATTCAGCATATATTCATCGAAAGCTAGCTTTTCTTTTAAATAAACAAACGAACCCTGACGCTCCAGGCGTGTGTCATGGTGTGTGAGTGTAAGCAAACACCACAAAAGTAATGAATCGGTATTTCTTTCCTGATTTTCGATTCCGGAGAGAATGGCCAATATTTTATTTCGAATAATTTCCGGTAAACAAGCAATTAAAATATTTGGAGCTGCATTCTTCTGTGATGGAATGTTTATATCCCAGTGTATATCCAATAAAGCGACCTGAACATTGAGCAAGCTACTTACAATGGTACTGTATATACCACCAACGAACGATTAGTTCTTGATGGATGATATTTCGTTAATAGACCGGTAATGTAGCATAGGCCTGACCCATTAAGCGCTTAAAATTTATCATCAATACGCTGTTCAATTTGTAACCAACGTAGCTCAACAAAAATGGTGTTATATGATTGTATTTAATGGACTGATAAGTCAGCCTTGCGTCACGGCGAAAAAATTGTTGTAGGCGTTAAAATCTGGAATGGAATACCAACTAGTCTCAAAAATCTATCCAAAAACTCTTTTCAAAAAACCATTAGGACAAAACTAACTGAAATACTAGAAATTGAAAACTCCTATGTCAAGATAGATACCATAATTAATAAAATGAAAGATTAGAATTCCGACCGCAGTTTAGTTAGACTTAGTCTTCCTTGTTACACTTCGTTATTGTCTAGTTTTCCTTTTCACACATTATCATTGTTATTGTTGTATGTAATGTTAAAAAAAATATATAAAAAAAATTAATTATTTTGTGTACAGTATGGCTTGCCGCGATTAGCTCTTCGCTATTTGCAAGCCAGCCTGGTTATAACTTAAGGTTGTGTTGTGATTTGCATAAGACATTTACATGAGGAATCATCGTCAGTGACTCACTGAAGACCCTCCACTGCGACAACCAATCGACAGTAAATTGTCGGAAATGGTAGAGACATTTAGAACAAGGTTTGCGACAAACGGCAAACGGCAGAAATGACCACGTGACCAAATTTAGTTTTTTTTTGCAGTCACTTTTTTCAGCTTCTTAGTAAAATCGAGTAGTTTTACGTTAGCGTCAAAAGACAGAGTTATTTTTGCACTTTTCTCATCGATTACGACTTATTTCACGAAAACATAAACGCGAATCTCACGTTTGCCGTTTTCCGTAAGCGCATTTCTATATCTCCCTAGTGTCTTAAAGGAAACCTCTACTCCGACAACAAATTGACGATTAATTGTCGGAAATAGTGTCTAAATTCTAAATTTTAGTTTAAAATGTAGAAGTGCTATTCAGGTGTGCTACAAATTAGATATGATTATCGCATACTTTCGGTTTTAAATTTCTCGGGCGCCGTCATTTTGGATTCCTTGACGTCATGTGGTTGCCGCTAGCAGAAGTGCTTTTGTGTGAAACAATACAGCAACCGTATTACGTCATGAAATCCAAGATGGAGGCGCCCTGGAAATGTAAAATGAAAAATAGGCGATAATCAAATTCTGTTTTCCGACACAGAAATATTTTTTCCATATTTTCCAACGAAATTTTAAATTAGATTAAATTTTCAACAATTAAACGTTTATTTATTTCAAGAGTGGAGGTTTCCTTTAATGTCATAAGGAGTAGAAAACAGTAAGAAGAATTTATTAAGGCAAACTCTATGGCAGGAAGGGAATGAAAGTTTTGTGAGTAGAGTAAAATAGGTTACCTTCACTTGTCCAGTTTTGTTAGTGTAATCTGTCCAAGTTGTCCCATCTGTTGATGTTTGTAGGGTATATGTCTCTACCCAGTCATCTGCTTGGGAATTTCCCTGAGTGGACACAGCACAGATGAAATGAAGTGTCTGTAGATCAATCTGTAGATATGGATTACTGTCACTTGTAGCCGCACACCATGATGATCCTGCTGTGTAGTTTAATCGGCCATTCTTAGCCGGTGTGCCGGAATTCAGTGTTGAGGAAGCAGTTATGTTACTGTCTGGGATTGATCCACTTTCCATTCCAAGATCCAAATCATTACAGTCTCCTAACGTAAAATAGTGGAATTTGCAGTTGATTTCAGAACTATACTCAATAGTTAACTGCGTCTTGAAAAAAACTTAGAAAAAAAAATAATTCAGCGTGGCGAACAAATATGTTTGGAGGTCTTTTTTTTTTGTAATACAGATATGAGGTCCTTCTTTCAAAGACATTTCGAGTTGTCTCTTAAATAAAGACTCTGCCTATATCAAACGTTCGGTTGTTGCCGGTAACCTGAATCAGCAGTTTGCATAAAACCCCGGCAACGACGATGAAACGACAAATGGAAATTATACTTAACAGCTAAAAAGGACAAAAGACGGTTTGTAGCAATACTATTTTATGATAAGGCGACCAAATTTCTCTGCAGGTAGCTCCTCTTCATTACATCCACGATATATACTTTGTCCAGAGGAGCGATCATTGCGGTTTGCACTTATCAACTGGCACAAGAGTGCGTTTCTGAAAACGTCCGATAAAATTTCGGGACCGAACAACTAGTTTAATCAAAGCTGTCTGCTACCAGCAAATCGATCTTAAATATTATTTTGAAAACTTCACAAATTTAAGAATCATACTAGTCTAGTTTGCACGAAAAGCTACCACCAAGCTTGGGGAAAGAAACTTGTCGGGCCCGGAAACTCTCCGTGAGTAAAAGAACGATTCTGCAGGATTCTGTTTGCCTATCTCTTTAACTAACCATTGTGGCTTAGATAATACGTGAGTTTGTCCACAATAATGAGATATAACAAGTGACAAAATAGTTTGGAGTCTTATTCGCCTCATAGGGTTTACGTCCCCGTCCCGTTTACGTACAACAGTTTAATTTACTGACTTGCAATAAATCCAGTACCTGTGCTGTAAGAAGGTACCTAATGTCCTGACCTTGATTCAAGTACCATACATATATTATTGATAAATAGCTCGTCATCGCATGTCTTGGTGAATAAATTTAATCCTGTGATGGCCGATTTCAAAATAGACACAAATGACGAGCTGCACCCACCAATTAAGTCAAGAGAAAATTACTTTGTTACATTGTGGAGGTGTTCTATATTCTGAAAACTGAATAGAGCATAAGATAATGTTTTATTTATGCTTACTTTATTGGTGCCAACATTACATACTTCCTTTTAAGATAAGGTTTTACCTTGAGAACTCAAAGCTGGTGAGTTTTTTGTGAGTTTGTGAGTTTACTCAATCATTTTACGATAAACATGTACTAAAGAAGTTTCAGAAACAATTAGGTAAATGGATTTTTGTGGCACGAACAGTCGAGAGTTAGTTATGAAGTTACATTCTGAATTTTAATTATTAAGTAGCTAAAATAAAATGATGATACTTCATAGGTTAAAAAGAATGACTGTAAACAAACAAACAAAAACGAAAGAGGAACCGGAAGGTAGTATAAATGTGAATACAAAAGAAATGTGAATCGAAACATTAAGTTTCATCGCGCTAGGTTCAATGTATTGCCTCTTGAAATTAAGTGTCCTTGTCTCTTTCGGATGCTGTCTCTATTTGAATGTATTAGTTCCAGAGGATGGATTTCAAGGTTGACCTATGAAGAGATAAATGTCAGGTTGCTGTTTACGTAATACGTTTTCAACTGCTCGTCTGATTTGTCGTTTGGTATCCGTCACCGCTGAACTATTTGTTGCATTTGTTACATTGGATAATATATATTGCCGTATCTTTCATGCATTGTTACGCGGGCAAGAGTTAAATCGTTTTCTGCTGCAACGGAAAGGGTGCAGTGTATCGCTCTGGCAAGGATGTCACGTAAATGTTTGGATCTGGAATAGTAGACCAGAGGTATACAAGGAAATGCGTCTCTGCATTGTTCGAGAAATTGGAATTCAGGATGTTACGGTTATTCTGAATAATTATTTGTATATTAGGAAGAGCTGGGTTGAATGTTACTACAAATGGTATTCTCTAGTATTCGCCATTTTATGCGGTGCAGAAGTAAACAATAGCTCAGACTATAGAGTGACAGCTCCGAAAGGCCAATTAATGGTTCACTGAGGCTCCGTATGTTTTCAAGTAACACTAATAATCCCAAAGGCACTCGATTTAGTGTTATCTCTACTAGAAATACGTGACTCGCAAAACCTCGCGAAGCTAGGGCTGGGTGGACAGTTGATTTGAAGTGAAGAAATCTGCTAAGGCAGCTAGAAAGTATGAATTGTCTCGCTATTTATGATAGTGATTGAGAGGATAGTGTGCCCTTTGAATATCCCGACCCTTGTGCAAGTTGTGTGATCACACCCACTCATGCATACTGAGAGCAAGGATCCTGCGCCGCCGGCGGCCTTAATTTGAACTTGCAATAGCTCTGTGAAATGAATATCACCCAGGAAACCTTCTTTCAAAAGTAATTATGAAAACAAGAATTTAATTCAGTTATAAATATAAACATAAGACACTACGACTAGTTGTGTTAACGCAACGTTTATCTTCTGGGCTGTTAACCTCAAAACACACCTTAGTTCGTCCAGACGAACTACTGGCCTCAGTTCGTGGTCCTTTCTTGACAAGTACTAATTTCATAAATGAAATTATAAAACTTATAAATCGCAAACTGAAGCAGGAAGTAAATGTTAGTATGTTAGAATTAGCCCAAAACATACGCGAGCAAATTTCTAGATTTCACAAGCTTCTAAGATACAACATTCATCATCAATGAAGCCTATTAAACTAGCCAGTACACATTTGCCGTGTTCTTGTTAGCTGATTTTAATGCAGCACTCGCTGGCAGACATTAATAAATGAAAACAAAATACTGAAACCTCATTGTTAAACATGTGAGTGTTTAAACAAGCTCTAACTTTTAAAACAAGCAAACCGATACATGTCGAAATAGCATTACACTCACCTGATACGAAAGAGAGAACCAAAGCGAGGATTACCATTCGGGTATATAATTTGTGATTATAACACACCATGTTGCCTTATTTCAGTTCAATGCAACCTTGTGCGTGTCTCTTCGTTTCGCCTCGTTAAGTCTTTTGTTTCAAAATTAATAATTGATTATTACTTCTGCATCATAAAGTAACGTAAGAAAAGTATCGTCACGAAATTGTCACGATTTCCTTGTCGGCTACCACTAAGACTTTGACTATAACTCGGCGCATTTAACGTTATGTGTTAAAACAAATCACGGAATACCCTGGCTATCTATTCATTGTAAAAAAGAACGTTGTCATTATTTCTAGTATATAACTTAAATCCAGATTCTCTGAGAGTTTGAGATATAAGAGTTTAAATTTATTTATCTGTTCGTTAGCGGGCGATATCCTAAAAATCCTACAATCTAATTGGTTCCGGGAGCGGGCAGAATTTTCCTTTTTCTTGATCACGGTTACGGTAATCAGAACCCAGCAAGGAATCTTAAAGTGAAATCATCAGTTACTCTGATCCAGCCCTACGAGACGTTGGCTTTTTTCTCTTAAAATGAAACTTTTCGCTCACTAAACGTTTAAACGAACTAAAAAATAAGCAATGGTGAAAAGCCAATTTATTTTCCAAAGAGGCGTGTATTTACGTAATTTCGTTGACAAACCTACGTGGTTTTCTTTTTTGCGAAATATCGTTTTTCTTGCAGTGTTGACATGTGTTTAATGCAATAGTGCTACTGCTGCAGAAGAATTTTGAGTTCAGTTTTTCGGTCCATTTTCTTTATTTCCGTTAGAGATTCATTTATGGCTTAAAAAAGTTCCTGTGCTCACTACACGGTGCAGATCTCCAGTTTCCTAGCCACGTAACGCAGTCACTACCTAAGTCATCCCCATTCCATCCCATAACTACAAGCCTCCCTTGCCATTTCTCACCCTTAACTTCCTCAATGTGGGCCTTGCATAACACTCATTTGTTGACCCATCCACTTTTTTGTTATCTTCTTTTTTGCCTGCTGGGTGTGGGTAGATGCAACCAGGCCAAATTCCTGCGACCACTATCCTCAGCCGTGCAATGAAGTTTGACCGCCGTTTTGTTCTTGGCATTCCCTGTAAGAGGACGTTTTCTGCACCCTCCAACAGTAAGCGATCCTCCTGTTTGATATTCTCCATAACTCTTATGAATTTGTAAAAGGTGATCCTTGATTCAAGCTCTGTAACAACCCGGAGTCACCCGATCCTCACACCCTCTGACGTCTGAGATAACATCTTCTCTTAACATGAACTCGATGATGATATGTCGTACCCAGTGATGCTATATCCGACCCTGATGTCGTACCCGGTGATGCTATGTCGTATACAGTACTGATGCCCCATCGTAGATGCTGGCAAACATTAAGGTCAGCGGGTTTATGTTGCTTAGATAGATCACGTGATATATTCGTAGGCGGCCAACTTTTCTTTTTTTTTAATTTTGGCGAGAAGTCGGTAGAACAAGCAAATTCTGATTTATCACCAAAATATGGAAAAACAAAATAATAATAATAAAAATGGAATGACAAAAATGTTTTGGAAGGACGAGATAAAACGTATCTGAGAAACGAATTAAAGCATCCCATTGTCCATCCCATTACATTTAGAGTTAAATTTATAATACATGTATTAGACGGGCTTATAAACAGGGGAGGGGGGGCTTACATCAGGAATAATATCTTTGTTAGTAAGTGGATGTGTTTATATCTGGGGGAGGGCTTAAAACCGGGGAGGGGGTTAACGTGAAATTTTACGGTATAGTGGCTTTCAATGTTGCAACCGTACTCTAAACGAGACGGTTAAATATAATGGTGTTTTGCCTAGAACACCCGGCCCCTAAGCGAGACAACGAGTATCCCCCGCCCCTCAACTCTCCTGTTGCGTAAACTCACTAGTAATTCCCCACATGTTCTCATTTTCTCACGAGTGAGCCAGTTAAAGTATAAGCTTATAACATCTTTTTGTGAATTCAAATTGGGCTTTGGCATGGATTCCCAAGCAAAAAAGTCCATTTTGAAATAAAGCTGTGTTCATTTTATTATTTGTTTTACCGCTTGCGTGACGGGGCTAATCTAACCTATATATCGATGCAAAATCTTATACTGATACAAGTAAAGTTTAACTAAGCTATACTGGTAACTGGTGTGTAAGTTTATCTTGATATCCTGTGAACTGTTTGAAATTCTGTGAACTAAAACAAGCGGTAATGTAGTATATGCGTTTACAAAATTACCTGAAGTTTTCCGAGGCACGATCGACTGCCGGGAATTGTAGTATTTGTTCATGTTCGCCGCTGGTGGATCCAGTCACCCAGTTTTCTAGTTGTTGCAATGCATTTCTGGCATTGCGCAAAATTTCTGTTGTTCTGGAGAGAACAATTTTCTCGGAAGTTTGGTCCGACATTTTTCAAAAGCTAGCTATGGAGGAGCAGACGACGCAAAGAGCAAGTCATATAACGCCCGGGGTAGTCAATCGATAATATCGATAATCGATAGCATTCGATAACAATCGATAAAAATCGATTAATTTTTTCGAAATTCGATAAAAATCGATAAAAGATTTCGTTGTGAGTAATCGATAATTATCGATTTTTGAATCAGGGCTATCGATTTTATCGATAAATATCGAATTTATCGAAACTGAATTATCGTTCCAATTTTCGAAACGGAAACACCGAAAGATATTAAAGAACTCGCAGAGACACTGATAACAACTTTCCTGATCGTTAAACGATAAAAATTGCTTCATCTTTTCTACAAACGATTAGTATTACTCAGGGTGTATTGTATTTGAAATCCGATATAGATCCCTGGTTGATTATTCCACTGTTTTATTTATTTGCTAATGTAACACAATCGCACGCTCGTTGGTCTTTCACCCAGTCTTTAAAGTGACAGATTTTCGTGATTTTTTGAGTAAATAGTTTATGTTTGTTATCGAACCCGGTAAATCGAACAATAAAATCAGGAAGAAAATCGTAATGCAGTCTCTTTGGTCTCTTGTACAGTGCATGACAACAAATCATTTCATTTCTGCTTTTGAAATCTAAATTTAAAGAGTCACAATCAAACGCTCCCTCAACGGAAACAGGATAATTTTTATCGATTCAATAAAGATCGATGAATCCGATAAAATTGATAACATTAACACTTCGTCGGCGTGTGAGTATCGAATTTTATCGATTGACCGATAAAATCGATATCGTTTAAGTTCAATTTATCGATAGATATCGATTTATCGAATGATTCTCCGATATCAATTTTTATCGATTGACTACCCCGCCGTGATGTCAACTTCCCGTCTTTTCTCGTAAAAAAAACTGCTGTTCGCCGGCATCCGGACGTTTACCATATGGCATCACCGGGTACGACATCAGGGTACGATATAGCATCACTGGGTACGACATATCATCATCGCGTGCGATATAATAGCATGTCGAAGGATTAATTGTGTTACTGGGTACGATATAATACCATCGCTGTTTCGATATAACATCCTACCGGGTACGACATAGTACCGTACTGGTAGATTCATAGGATCACCGAATACAAAGTAAAATTCACAGACAATTTCTCAAACCAGATTAGAAGATATCGAAGACTCCGCTTCAATGAATTACGTACACAGGAAAAGAACGTGCTCCTCTCGGCTCTTGATGAACATGAACATTGTAAATCGGAAAAGCAGGAAGTAAATGTCAATTTACTGTAGGCTAGCAAATTCCAAACATCACAAGGTTCTGAGTTAAAATGGTTGTTATCAATGATGCACACCAAACTAGCTACATATTTCGCATGTTCTTGATGGCTGATTTGAATACATCATTCACTTGAAGACATAAATAAATGAACAACAAAATATTAAAACCTAATTGTTATTCATGTGAGTATTTTGAACATGCTCCCCTGATGCTCTTACTTTTAAAACAAGTAAACCGATACCTATCAAAATAGCATTACGCTCACCTGATACCAAAGAGAGAACCAAAGCGAAGATTATCATCCGGAAATATAGTTTGTGATTACAACTTGCCATGCTGGCTTGTTTCAATTTCGATCGGGACGCAACCTTGTTCGTGTCTCTTCGTTTCCCCTGGTGAAGTCTTTTGTTTCAAAATTAATAATTCATTATTGCATCCATTCTCGGCTTCATGATGTCATAAAGTTAAATAATAAAAGCGTTGCCAAAGAGATTCTCATGTTTTCCTTATCGGCTTTGACAAAATTCGCGTTAATGGTTAGGTGTTGTGTTGGGGAAAGTAAAGAACCACAGCTTTTCATCCACTGTACCTTTTTATTGCCGCCTGACAAGGTTTATGACAACGACTCTTGAACTGCGAACAACACGATTTCTAGCTCCTCTCGGAGCATAATGCCGCCAATTGATGGAAGGAGTGCCACTAATTTTTAATAAAAACGCCGTTATTTGGCAACGAACTGAACCTACGTAGGTTAGCAAAGGTGATTGTAGTTGGAAGCCTAAACTCGTGACCGTCGTCCATGACGTGCACAATTAACTGTCTCATTTGAACAAAGACGGACTGTATGTGGGTATGCTGAAATCTTGCTCATCAATTGAGAACGATGCTTCGCGTATTGTCGCAATCAGTCGTCTTGGTTCGTGGCATACTTTTTACATAAATGCACACGTAATGAAAGTAAGGATCCTGCGCGCCTGACTCCGTGAAATAGATATCATTTAAGAAACCTGCTCTCAAAACCAATTATGAAAAGTATTCTATTTCATAACACTCTATTCATGCTCAGTTGAAATAAGATATGGGAAATAATATTGCTCAGCGGTCTAAGCCAAGCTGTTAGGGTAGCAGTGCTTTTGACACACGCGAATTTGGTCAGGGCGGGTGGGTGGGCCGTTCCTTCCTTCACTGCTCCGCTGGCTGAGACTAAGCACGAAAGGAGTGTTATTCTGCTTCGACTCAGTATTTATACCCTTGGAACACCCATGTGCACATGCCTGCGTGCATTAAATCGCAAGGGATATGTTAATTTAATGTATTTCAGTTTCGCATATCATTAGGAGTGTTATGAATAGTATTCTATTTCATAACACTCTATTCATGCTCAGTTGAAATAAGATATGGGAAATAATATTGCTCAGCGCCACTCACGCCATACTGTTCATCGTTAATTTCATGACAATCTCCTTTCTTTACTTCTTACTTACAACAAGCATCAATCTTATCCATAAATACCCCCAAACCTTCCCAAACCTTACAATTCCCAAACCTACCCAAAACTAAAAAAAAAGACAGTATGTTGGTAGATCACAAAAACGTCTAGTACATAGCTAGACATCGGTTTGAGCCGCCATTTTAGGGCATCGTTCCGCGACTTTCTTCCAAAACGAGTTGTGAGCGTGAAGCTCTCTAGCTCTAAAATTACTGGGGTCTCGGAAGGACAACTCATTTACATCCCCTATAATCTCGCCTTGCTCCACACGCGTGACCTTTTGCATTAGTTCACGTGCTGTCATCTCGCCGCTGACCGCTATGGAGTTCCCCATGGAGTCTACCCATTGAATTGTATTCACCCCAGACTGTCCAGGAGTGATAGCATTATCAAAGTTCTTGTCATATTCCCAAGCCCATGAAATTATTTTCTAGCGAAACACATCAAGAACAAAAGGTATTATTCCCACGGGTGAAACCCCCAAAGTAGTCAGCAGAGAGATGACAGCTCTGACCCAGTAATCCTGGGAGGGTAACTAGAGACCCTGTTTTCAAAGCTATCAAAATTCTGAGACTATCGAGTTTATTACTAATGAAGAGAAAAACACCTCACATAAGACATGACTGAATTGAAGATACGTTTATTACCCAAACAGAAAACCTAAACCAACTTAACATATGTTGTCTGCGAAAAGTTCACACTTTATTTTGCGGCTGACGCTGGAGAGGTGCCATTCTTCTGCAGCCCCATGTTCCCAGAAAGATCCCTTTTTCTTGCCTCGCAGAATCGTTTAATGTGGCCAAGTTTACCACAGTAGAAACACGACATAGGCCTTCCCGGATTGCTCGGGAAATCTCTGACATTTCTCTCCCGGCCTTCCCAGTAATAGGGAGACACCTTCGCCACACAATCGAAGATCTTTTCATGATCTTTATCGCCCAAAAAGCGCAGGACGAGACTTCTAAATTGATCCCGAGGCACATGGAGCTTTCCACGGACTGTTTGGTAAACCAAACGATAGAAATTCTGGCGGTCATGCTTGGTATCTTGAGCCGTAAGTTGAAGCGATTCTAGCATCTCCAAGGCTTCGTATTTATTGAAATCTGGTAGGGGACGAGATGCGTAGGCCATAATCTTCATTAAGGAGTTTTCCACAGATGATTTAGTCATTGTCTCAACCGTCTAAAGAAACTTCAGGACTTCAGCCTGTAACCTCCAAAAAAGGAGAAAAAATTCCCAAGCAACAAACACGCCATGACTAGTAAAACTGATAACTATACTCCCTGGCGGAGCATACCTAGTGAGTCTTTGCCCTTGTAACACGACATGGCGTATCTATATCTTAAACAAATATACCCGGCGGGTTCTCGGCTCGTGCCTAGACACAGCGTATAAACCCTGGTGAGAAACCTCACCCCCGGGATTACAGCCGGCGTATACATCCTCATGAGAAAACCCACCCTCGGGACTACACCCGGCGAATAAATCTTGGTGAGAAAACCCACCCCCGGGACTACACCTGGCGTATAAATCCTGGTGAGAAAACTCACCCCCGGGACTGCACCCGGCGTATGGATCCTGGTGAGAAAACTCACCCCGGGACTACACCCGGCGTATAAATCCTGGTGAGAAAACTCACCCCCGGGACTACACCTGGCGTATAAATCCTGGTGAGAAAACTCACCCCCGGGACTACACCCGGCGTATAAATCCTGGTGAGAAAACTCACCCCCGGGACTACACCCGGCGTTTAAATCCTGGTGAGAAAACTCACCCCCGGTACTACACCCGGCGTTTAAATCCTGGTGAGAAAACTCACCCCCGGGACTACACCCGGCGTATAAATCCTGGTGAGAAAACTCACCCCCGGGACCACACCCGGCGTATAAATCCTGGTGAGAAAACTCACCCCCGGGACCACACCCGGCGTATAAATCCTGGTGAGAAGACTTACCTCCGCGACCGCACGTGGTAAAAAATACGAAATCTTGAGTTCGTTTTGACCGCCGGCAGCAACATTTTGGGCAGCATTTTGACCCGCCGCTTGTGCAGCATGTGGCACTGGTACACCTTGTGCGGCTGGTAGAACTTGAGCAGCTTGTTCAACTTGCACGGCTTGTGGAACTTGCACAGCTTGTGCCACGTGCGCGGCTTGTTGAACTTGAGCAGCTTGTGCGACTTGTGGAACTTGTGCTGGAGGGTTTACTAGCGGTTGAGGAAATTGCACTCCCGGCGCTGGAGCTTCTGCCATGATTCTAGAAAATTCGCGTGGGTCTAAAACTGAAGAGATGTCGTTCACTGCTCCGCTGGCTGAGACTAAGCACGAAAGGAGTGTTATTCTGCTTCGACTCAGTATTTATACCCTTGGAACACCCTTGTGCACATGCCTGCGTGCATTGAATCGCAAGGGATATGTCAATTTAATGTATTTCAGTTTCGCATATCATTAGGAGTGTTATGAATAGAAGTCTTTAAATTCCGATATAAATATTAACACGACACTACGAGTACTAGTAATGACACAAAATTTAAATTGTTAGCTATTAACCTTGAAAACACATCGTAGTTCGTCCATACGAACTATTGGCCTCAGCTCGTTTCGAAAGACTCACTGAAAGGTGATGGACACTATCCGTCTGGCCACATCGGATTAAAAATGCACAAATTACAAGACACATGGTCAAGCGAGCCAAGACAGTTGTGTTGGTCAAGTGTTGCTTTCCCAAGTTCGTCCAACACGGATAATGCGTCCGTCCCTAGTACAAACTGATTTTGTAGATTTTTTACGAATAATTTCTCAAACCAGATTAGAAGATATCGAATACTCAGCTCCTGTCTTGACGAACACGGACATTGTAAATCGCAAAAGCAGGAAGTAAGTGTCGCTTCTCTATAGTTTAGCACATATCCCAACATCACATGGTTCTAAGTGACAATGATTGTCGTCAATGATGCACACCAAACTAGCTACATATTTCGCATTTTGTTTGTTACTTATTAACTGATTTCAATAGATCACTCACTTGCAGACATAATCACGGAACAACAAAATATTAAAACCTCATTGTTATCCATGTGAGTATTTGAACAAGCTCCAACCTTTAAAACAAGTAAACCGATGCCTGTGAAAATAGCATTACGCTCACCTGATACCAAAGAGAGAACCAAAGAGAGGAGTGCCATTCAGATATATAGTTTGTGAGTATAACGCGCCATGTTGGCTTGTTTCACTTTCGATCAGAACGCAACCTTGTTCGTGTCTCTTCGTTTCGCCTAGTTAAGTCTGTTGTTTCAAAATTAATAATTCATTATTGCATCCATTCTCGGCCTCATGATATCATAAAGTTAGATAATAAAAGCATTGCCAAGAGAGAATCTCATGTTTTCCTTATCGGCTTTAGCAAAAACTCGCGTTAACGATTACGTGGTGTGTTGGGGAAAGTAAAGAACGTCAGCTTTCCACCTACTGAAATCTTTGTTGCCGCCTGACAAGGTTTACGACAACAACTCCTGAACCGAGAACGAGAAGATTTACAATCTGCTTCGAACAATACAAGGAAAAGAAAACACAAGAGAACGAAAATCACGTGACATTACAAAGTTCTACTCTCTAGGGTAGGGTCACAAGTCTTGTCTCACTGGTATTTTATTTGTTCGTCCCGAGCGAGTGCGGGCATGTTGAAAGCAAACCACGGAATACCCTGGCTATATTTTCGCTGTCAAGGTGAACGTCGTCTTTGTTTCTAGCATGTAACTTAAATCCAAATTCTATGAGCGTTAAAGAAATAATAGTAGCCAGATAATCGAGTTTTAACAATCTTCAGTACTTGTGGTTTAAAGTTTGAAGCATACACCGAATAACAACCGAGAAAGTTTTGAATTTGTTCGGAAATAGATCATTGCGAGCGAGTCATCATAAAATCATTACGACACTTTCTTATAATATTAGTTAATATTTTGCACCGTACTGTTGGTGAAGAACTGCGGAGTTCTTCAGTTTGGTCAGAAGTGGTGAGGTGTGTAGTTTTAGATACGAAATAAATAACGTTTCTAGGTATACAAAAAATAAATCAAAGTTCGTGATTATAAACAGCAGAAAACACCAGGCACCACTTGCTCAAAGAGCGAAAAACTTTATCTAGAGGATAAAATGTATTGGCTGGAATACATTTTATCCGCTGAATAGCAATCTATCCACTGGATAGAGTTATCCGCTGTTTCAAATAAAGGGGGCCAGTCCTGTAACCTGGTCTACCGTCAATGCCAGGAGAATTCCTAACCTCGCTCCTAAGGTGAACGAGGCTGACGACTTAACGAATTCGGTAAACTGCGATCCTCTTAATATCATGGAATTAAAAAAAGAGTTTCTATGTTTTAAAAAATATCCGCCTCAAGCTTGGCCCCTGGCGCTTTGTACCCGTATACGGAAAAGAAAAAGACAATGTCTAAAAATCGTAATCCTGAGACGATTACCTTTTAATAAAGTGGGAATTTCTTTACGCTGATTTAACAACAACCACCATCTTTAATACAGTCCTTATTTGATGAAAAGAGAAAATTACAGACACTTATAAACTTCTCAATCGATAAATTCAGAAAATAACATTAAATTCGTTCAACAACAACAACGCATGTATCAGTACGTAAAAAGCACCCAAAGCCCAACGATAGCAAGACTCAGGTTATACGTCCGACCGGCTTAAGTTTCGTCGAATGTAATCGAAACTGCAGAAAAAAGTTCCTTTTCTTTTAACTCGCATTCAGTCGCTTTAAGCAACAAGAATTGCAGCGATGATTAGAGCGTTTTCCAAGTCAGTGTCGTAAAACCAAAACCAGAGTAATTTCTGTGAACGATCGCAACATACGTAAACAACATAACGAGCCAATCAGAATTCGAAGCAAATACATGTAACTGGGGCCAGGCGCGGGAAAACGCGTACGGCCAAAAGACGATTGGTTCTGGTTTGTATTCCCATTGGTTGAGAAAGTGGTGCAAATTTTCCTAACCAATCACAGGACGTAGTACTGCAAAACCAAAGTAAACTCGAAATTACTTTCAAGACTTAATTGAAAACGGCTCTATCGTAATAACCAATCTGTACAGGTGTATCTGCACAGAAGTTCTCTATTTTCTCTATAGTCCACGAGTTGCAGTTAAGTAAATTTTACAGGAATAGCACTAGAACTGAAAGCTTGCAACCTATTCCTATGATCTTTTATAACTGCTGGTGCAATGTGTATCATGTGTACTAGCTTCCTAAGAAAACTTTAGCTTAGAAGTCCATACAGTTCACAAGGTGGGCTGACTCTACATTGTACCAAGATACCTAGGAAAATACTTGGAGTTTGACTGCCCTCAAGATGTCTCAGCTACAAACTGGAAATGGTACATTGTTTTACAATACAAGCAGCCAAAAATTCAATATTGAAACCAAACATGCTGGTAACAAACAAACCCTCATGATGAAACCAATTCAAAGGTCTACTTTATACCTTTTATTTGAACGACCAATTACGCGGACTTCCATCGTCTGACTGTCCAATTACTGAGCACTAAATACTGAGTACTGAACAAACTTCAACTGTTCAACTGAACTAAAGACAAACTGAATTAAAAATTAAAACTACCCTTCAAAGGTTAGAAAATATATATTTACCAAGTGTATATTTGAATATTGTTGGTTTATATTTAACTTGACAATTTAAAAACTGAAAAACTGTTCATTCTCACTTTAGAGAAAGTAAGTTTGTCAAGAGTAACACGTGGTAAATGGTCGGTTCATCATAATTATGGTACGTGCCTCAACTGTGTATTTAATAAAGTGTAAACAAGTCAACTTCGGAATAGCCATAACCAGCAAGACTGTTCAAATTAGGACTAAGCAGTCCCTACTTGCTCGTACACTTGTTCATCTGCTGATGTTTGCCCTCTGATGACGCCCAAATTGTAATATCCAGGAGTTTCCTTCTTGCTTTGCAATTCTTGGTACTCGGGTGCTACACGTGACTGCCCCTCCAAGGTTCTAGGCTTGAGCTCCATATATGGACCTGGCTCAGAAACTTGCTCATCACGAGAAGTGTCGTGTCGTCCACTTTTCTCACAGGTGTACTTGTCCGAAGTGTTTGCCTTGCGAGTAAATGGCTTTCGTTGTCTCCACAGCAAAAGGCCAATAACAATAAGCAGTAAGACGGCAAAACAGGAGAAAGCAATGACAGTAACACGGAAGACGAGAGATTGATCTATAAAGAAATAAGATGATGAAGGTAACAATCTCCAAACTCGGGTTATATGTTTAAGGCTATTTTCACACCACACCAGATAACTGTTATGCTCATCCTGATTTTGTCGGTACTATTGGCATTTTTGCCGGAAAACTACCGAGCGACCACTCACGTCTTGATAAATCGAAGACTTTGTATAGCGGAGGTTTCCTAAGATTTTATTAATGGCCAATATTACATCCGACCAAAAGGTGCGCCAAAACAGCTGAGATGAAATGAATTGCCATTACTTACGGCACAAAACAGTACTCGAACTCTCTGACAAGGTGATGTTGTAACTTGTGTAACCAAAACTGCTGGAAGCATTACACACATATACTCCATAATCTTGTTCGTCGCGAGGCTTGACAGCTACAGTGTTGTTCATTACTTTGACGTAATTGTTGTCCAAGGTCTCGCCATTCTTTTTCCACGAATAGCTAATTGGATAATCACTGGTTGCATGGCAAGACAGAAAACACACGGTTTGCTTTTCACAGATGACTGATGGCGTGGACAAGTTTTCCTCTATGTGAGGTGGCTCTGTGTTTAGAAAAACAAAATAAAAAGAGGTAAAACAATTCAGGGCAAAATTGACTGCCTTAGTTAAAGAGGGTTGTGGGAACTGAACTCTATGTAATAACTGGGTTGATTTTTAAGGGGTCTTACTGGAGTGACGTATCTCGCTTTTTGTACATGTAACTTTTATTTAAAAGAATTTTAAATGGCTTTAGTTTTATAATTACCTTTATAATCCTATATTTTGTCCGTATTTCTAGCTTTCCGCAAGATAACAGGTTAACTGGTTACTGCTACTTGCTACTTGCTACTACAACTACTACTACTACCACTTCTACTACTACTACTTCTACTACTGCTACTACTACTACTACTACTACTACTACTACTACTACTACTACTACTACTACTACTACTGCTGCTGCTGCTGCTGCTGCTGTTGCTACTATACTAGTACTAATTTCTGAGGTGTATTTGTCCTCTCTGCAAAGCAGTCCGTTGTTTTAAGTGAACCAATTCGCTCTACAATAG
This sequence comes from Pavona decussata, assembly GCF_977016875.1. Lineage (NCBI taxonomy): Eukaryota > Metazoa > Cnidaria > Anthozoa > Scleractinia > Agariciidae > Pavona > Pavona decussata. Next base: position 155,783 of record NW_028145498.1, read on the forward strand.
AATACATGTGAAAAAAGAAGCAGAAGCTAAAAAGAGACGCCTGACAAGTCTACGTCATCACAATTCTGCCAATATGCGCCCTGGCAATCGAACAGAAGACTTTGTCCCTCTTGAGGACTAACACGCACAGACCCTCGGAGATGATTTACTCTTTGAAGTGAAGTCTAACCATTTACAGTATCGGAGAATGTGATCTTCTATAATCCTGGCCAGTTAGAGTTGGATCACTTGACTTTTTCTAAAATTCTTTTCTCGCATCAACTTAATACCAAATTCTCTAATCCCTATTCAGTGTTGAGCCTAGCCATTTTAGACATCACGAGCATCTTAGCTCGTTAAGATTGTAAAAGGGGAGCGGGTGGACAAGTCTTTCACTCTTTTTGGAAAAGGACCATTAAATCCATTATCATAAATGTTTCGGCACGGATTGCTCGCTTACAAGAGTTCTCAAGTATAGTTATTTGATCTAAAAGTAGAGTCGGCGTCGTAGACAAGTGATCATTAAACCCTTTTAGTCTAGGGTGAAGGAAAGGCAAAATGCAAGAGCTCATTATGAATATTCATAACCTTTTTTAATATTAAAACATAAATTGGACATAATTTGGTGTAATAATGTTCTAGTCTTAAGGTAAATTGTAGTTTACATGGTAACAAGGTTTCGACAACCGCTTTTAATTTTTCCTCCTTTTTGTCATTTAAAGGAAATAAAGGGAGATGTAAAGAATCGACCATAAGAGGACACAGAAAAAATCTGAGAAATTTTAAGTTTGTTATTTTACACTATTCTATCGGTCTATCTTTATTGGTTTTCATTACTTTCGTGCCTATCTGGACGTTTTCCTGACGTTTTAAAGAAATAGAGAAATTCAGGATGGATGCCAAAATTCTTGGTCATTACTTAATACTCTTGGAGTTACACAGAAATAACAAAAAAGCTCAGGTTACATGGGGCTAAGAGAGGTAGTCGCACAGGTGATTCGTTCGCTGTTTTGATTTCCCTTCAAGCTTACCAGCGACTACGATAACGGTAGCTGACGAACTTTCTCCAAATACGTTTGATGCTTTGCACTCATAAACTCCTTTATCACCAGGAAGGACGTTTCTAATGACGAGAATGCGGTTATTACTCTTGAACTGCGCCCTCGGTATATTTGTATCTCCATCTTTTGTCCAAATAACAGAAGGTTCAGGATCTCCGCTAACCTCGCAAGTTAATATCATCAGATCGCCAACAGCAAAGGTTTGTCTTTCTGGCAGTTTTTGAACGACAGGCTTTTCTGGGAAAAATAAACATAATAGTTTCAATTTTTCATTTAATCACATCTGTTGTTTGGGAAAGATTATACAAGGAAATATATATTTCATCGTAATAGTCAATAGTACAATTGTAGACTAGAGTGCCCTGGTAAAAGGGCATTTTCATTAGTCAAATAATGCTCAATTGGACAGTATAGAGATTTAAACGTAACGTTTTGACCTATTAACCTCTCGTTAACTTGTCATAACCTTGTAGTTATTTTTTAATTGTTTTATGTTATCAATAATGTTTTCAAATCAGTTAAGTGATACCTTTTGTGTTAATCTCAACGAAGTTGCTTGAGATGTAGACCATCTGCAGACGTGAGCATAAAAACACCATGATTAAACGTGTTTAAGACGGTAATAAAACTTGCAAAACTTAGCATGACGAGATCAAAATCAAAGGCTCCTGTGATCCAACTAGTGAATGCAAAAGTGAATAGTGGTAGCCGTAACGCAGTACTCGCATCAAAATATGTTTTAAAAAACTAACTATTCGTGGACGACATGCGGGAATAAAGTGTGTTCTGAAAGGTATAAAACATTGTTCACATTGTGTTTGGTTGGGCCAGGTCTCGAAAAAAAAAACCTTATTTAAGAAGTTTAAACCAAGTTTAAATTTTTAAAATTCTTTGGGGCCCTTGGAGCGGTTGGCTTTTAAAGGCAAAAAAAAAAAAACATTTATTTCTGGGATGTACGAGGGTTTGAACCGCAACCCGCAGCAAACCTTCAGCTTCAAAGACCAAGTACCACACCACTGCGCTACTAGAACGGATGTTTTATGAGTCAAATGAGTCAACGAGTCATGAGTCAATGAGTCAATGAGTCAACAGGTCGGATCAGCGATTTTTCATAAAAAAACAAACAAATGGATAATGAATACCAAGTCATTTTTCTTCCTGATAATGGGAAATCCCGGTCAATGGAGGACAAAAGTAGTTTAAACTACTAAGACTGGATAAGACAAAGCAGTGGCGTGGGGGACAAGTGGAAAGGGTGAAAAAGAGTGATTTACGGTTAAGGTTTCCCCTTTCCAATTTATACCAGCGTAACAAACTAGTCAGTAACTTACCGATACATATTTAAAAGAACTTTCCTTGGCACTCGCGAGCGATTTTCGACTTCAAACCCGGCCCAATCATCAATACACCGAATGTCAAAGAACGATTGTTCACAGATTTGAGTCTTTGAGCACTGGGAAACTCCACACTGAGGTTTAACTCAATTAACCTTAAGTGCTGTGTTCAAAGGGAATTAAAGACTTTCTTCCGTAGCAGTCACAACATTTATAATTTGGCCGCCATATTTTTCGCCTCTGATCGGGTGCTACGCGGCAGGGCCTGGGAACTGCAAACAAACAGCCCGGGTCGAGATTTAAAAGGAAACTAGCTGCCTTGTGCAGGCAGCTGATAAAACAACTAGCCAAATAAGTAAACGTAACGCATTATTTTATTGTTTCTACAGAATTTAATTTTAGACCTGACTCATTGACTCATTTGACTCATTAATACTTTACACTCCTGCGCTACACGTGCTCAACTTCCTTTGCAGTGATTAATTATTGTATTTTTTAGTTGTTTAGGGAGTCCAACTATCAAGCACCCGTGGCGCACCGATTTTAACAGCCAAATGACTTCGGACTGCCAAAGAAGAATACGGAACACTCTCCGACGTTTCCCCGTCGCATTTTCTGTTTCCATTTTGTGCGAAATCCCTGTTGACTTGGACAACAATCTCGATCTGCTCCGCATTTAATAGTACGCGATTCTCACAAAAACATAAACGTGCGAAATTTTTATACATCGGTCGAGTGTTCTTAAGTCTATTTTTTTTTAATTTCGAACTACAAAAAATGTAATTTTTTTAAAATTGGAGGAGGAGAGAACGTAAAGCAAGCCGTGAAAGTACGCCAAATTTGAAAGTTTACCACCAGCGACCGAGTGACATTTCACCCAAATTACCATTACTCGATCATTGCGCATGCGTAAAGGTTTACGACAGATCGACTGGGTGACATTTAGCTCACATTACGATAACTCGTTTATTGCGCATGTGCGCATTTATGAGTTAATGAAAACGTGCCTTCTTAGCGTTTATAACAAAGACCAAAATGGTTATCAAAATGAATTGAAAAAATGTAAGTTGCCTTGTGCTTCGTTGTTAATTGGCATGAGAATTTCTCAAGGGCCATACCTTTAACTTCACCTTCTCCATTCCACTAAATTATATCCCTACGATTAACTTACGTGTCAAAATAATGTTTTCTTTTTTGTCAATTTTACCGGGTGTAATCAGGAGGGATACACGGCAAGCTAAGGAAAACTGGAAATGCTACCATGTATAGATAGCCTAAGGATGCGAAAAGACACCTCTGCGTCCAACTAGCACCATGCTAAAGTGAGATTAGAATTTTATCCAGTGTAGGGTAGTACTTATGACGGATTTTGAATACTTTTAGGGAATTAGAAAAGGAAAGGCTGGTGGATATGATACCTCAGATACAAAGGCCCTCATAAACACTCTGTAGTTGGTATTCGGTTGGAGTGGTTTGTTTTCATATTCCTGTGGATCAACGCCCCTCTTTGTCCTTGTTGTACTGCTTGACTTTGCTTTGTTTCCAACAACAAATTCCTGGTACTTATCAAAATCTTGTCCTCCGAACTGGAAAGTGACGTATGCAGCTGGAGATGCAAATCGATGTGCCTCCTCATATGTCATCAGATCTTGGGGTGTAAAGCTTTGAGGTGGGTTTACGACGCCATTATACTCTGGACTAAAAGTTATGACAATGACCTGGAAGAACCTACAAAAATATCTTTCGGGTAAGTATATAGATGTATAACGTAATCTGTTATGAGGGACTGTTGATTTTGTCACTTGTTTTATATCTTGTTAAAAAAAGAAGCATTTTTACATGCTTTTTTAACAAGATATAAAGATATACAAATTAGCATTTGTTTTGTTGCTTTAGTTTTCGTATTGCTTTTTGTCTATGTTTTGTCCCGTTGTCTTGTTTGTTCGTTTTCTTTGCCAAAATTGAAAAATACGAACTTGGATGAGTGGAGGGGGTGGGGGTTTGGCACAAAACGCAGTAGCTCTCACTCGGTCCTAAATCAAAGACAGAAAATCGCATTGGCATACAATTCGTTTTCCTACAAGTTTATATGGACCACCATGCTTGCAGGCAGCAATGATTGTCTGTCGTGACTTCCAAAACAAAACACGTAACTACATACCTCGCACTTCCTGGAAACCTTGGTAGCTTTATTTTTGCCGTTATTTCATCCCCATGTGTAAAATTCGGCCTGTGAAATGAAGGCGAAACAGGTGGTTCTTTGGACCACGCCATACCTGCAAAAAGTAAAGTGTAGGCAACCAAGTCGTTAAGCCAAATGGCGGAAAGCGGACCATTGCTATACACCGCCGCCCCGCATCACCCCCCACCCCCAACACACACACGTACTTCAACTTTTGTGCTGTTCACAATGTGCCATTTCGTAGTGCATAAAGAAAGTGAGGAAAGAATAGGTCGGGAGTCTACCTTTATCAAAAGCAAGGAATAACCATGGTTCTTCGCCTAGAGGGTACTCAATGAAATTTCATATTTGGAGGATCCACAAGGAGTCCCAACTCCTTACCTTCTCGCATACATACATAAAAGAATAAGCAAATGACAGAAAAACATCTTCTATGTCAGTGATAAAGCAGGACTATATTACAATTAATCTTTGCGTTATAACTTCTGCGATGAATTTCTGCTCGGATTTTGCTACCTTACAAAGTCAGTGCACAGTCAGCTTGTGACTCCTTAAAATAATAAGATCTGAAATTTCGGCACCCTACACTGGATATTGAAAAAGACTTCTCTTTCTAGACGAGCATCTCCGCCTAGCCTGCTATATAATGTACCTCCAGGAAGTAGAGGCATGGCGACAAGAAGTGGAGAGACTAAAGTTGTAAGTAAGAAAGGGTCGATGGAAATGGAGCAGTGACAGATTATATGTTTGCAGTATGGTGTCATGACAATTTTACTGTCATTGTAACAATATCGTTTCCAAAATTACATCATGAATCCCTCATACCCAGAGATGAATAACTTCTGGATGGGTAACCCACTAAATTTTGATACGTGATAAAAACAACTCACCTAATGTCTGTACGACTATTGGTTTGCTGTAAGGTCCAGGTCCTACAATAGTGTAAGCTCTAACTGCTACTTCATAAGCTGTGCACATGAAGAGATTGGACAGGAGCACTTCTGTTGTGGTTGTGTTGAGTGTTAAGTAAGTTATCAATCCAGCCATGGCACAAGTTTTATTAGGAAATAGTCTGACTTGGTACATTATGATGTTGCCAAAGGCAGCTTCTTTTGGTAATGCAGCCCAAGTGATATGAAATGTTGTGTAATTCACTTCCGTGGAGGATACGTTTTCTGGCCCGCGGCGTGGAACTGGAAAAGGGAATTAACAAATTAAAAGCAGCAGTATTTTCAGGATTCAAATTTATTAGTTGCGTTATTTTGGGAGTGATAGTTGGGAAGAATCACCGATATGTAATACAACTGACAATAACTACCTCCGCTGGCACATTAATTTTTGTAGATAATGGTGATGATACTTTGGTTCATTCCTCCCAAAAAAGTGATCCAAAGTTCTTCCTGACTTTCAAATGCTTAGACTTGAACGGATTCCATTCCTAAACGGGAAAACGTTTACGTCTTGTCCTCAAGTGTTGATACTCAGATCACTTTTAGCGGAATTTTAATATTAATTCTTACCATATTCACGGGTATTCACAGATATTGAAGTGTTTGTGCCAGGTTTTATTGTCACTGCTCTGACGAAGAATTGATACTTTACACCACCCAACACATCAACTACGTAACTAAACGTGTCTGGTCCAAAGTTCACTGTGTGAACACTTTGTGCATCTTTACTGTGGCTATAGAACAGAGTGTAATTCCTGATTTTTCCATTTTCAAAAACAGGCCTACTCCAAGTCACACGTACTCTTGGGCCATGTTGCACGCTAGGCGCTATGTCTGTGTGGTTGAGGAAAGCAGGAGCACTCGGAGCTGAAAGGACAAACAGAACAAGGATCATCTGAAGGATTTCTACTCTCCTATTATCACGTAAAGAGTAAAACATTTTTCCGTGAACACCACAAGCTCTTGTTGAGTTTTGCAATTTTCTCAGAAGTTTGAGTGACGTTATTTATCTAATCAGAAGAAACATTCTGACTTACAGTCAAGACGAAAATCAGCTTCGATCCTGATACCGTATGGCTATTTAAATTTTACACAAATTTTGTTAAAGGTGTTTTTAATTATCCCCAATGAGAGTTTGTTTGTTTTGTTTTGTTTTGTTTTTGTTGTTGTTGTTGTTGTTGTTGTTGTTGTTGCTTAATTTAGTCAGTGACAGGCATTATCGGAAAAAGGATTCCGATTTCTCGCAACAGGAGAATCGAATCTTTCGTTTCGAGTATGCCTGTGCTACTGACTAAACAACACAGTAAAGACAGGGGACCTAAAAATTTTGATCAATCAAACACACGAAAAGTAGTTTCCTTAATTAAATAGAGGATTAATGCACCCAAGCGAACGAGTTTCAGTAGGGAGGCTTTTAATTTGTCCTCAAATCATTAAACAAACTACAAAAAAGTAATGACTAGTGGACACTGGTTTCATTTATCTTACCATCTTCGTTTGTCCTCCCGGTTAGTTTGGAACTCTTCGGTCCATCGCCGACAGAAGTGAAGGCCAACACTTGCAATTCATATTCCGTGTATATAAGAAGCCCATTGACAGTTTTAGCATAGGTGTTTCCGCTGTTAATAAGTTCAGTGCTTGCTGATCCAGAGGAGCCTTTCCTTTTGTAGAACAGTTTAAATCCTCCGATGATTCCATTTCTGGAGTCTTCTGGTGGTAGCTGCCAAGATGCGCGGATGCTAGTAGAAGTTTGTGCAGCCACAGTAAAACTGGTTGGAGCTTGTGAAGGAGCTGGAATTTATCATTAAGCTCATCAATTTGTGAAATGTGTTTGTCAGTAAAAGAGATACAATAATGCTGATTGTTTACTCAGCGGTGATAAAAAATTGCAAAGTGCTTCTTTCTGTGTATAGGTCTACAACATTTACAAACTTTCAAAGCCAGACGGAGGTCAGTTACAAATCAAAATGCTCTTCAGTTAGTGACACAAACATGCTGGGGGGAAAAGGAAGCCGAGTTCTTTTTTTTTCCCAAGCATGTCTGTGTCAATGACTGACTAACATATCATCCTCTTGTATTTACCAGACTTACAGTATACCATCACATTTGTTCCATGTGTAAATCGGCAGGTCGTGTTGTTAGGAAAGCCTAGCACTGATAACAAGTTTCTAGTGTTTTGTGTGATTGAGGAGGTTAAAGTGGTAAATTAGGTTCAAGAATTTCTGTTGTTTGTATCCAGCTTTGCATAAGGATTTAGCTTTTTATTGTTACCTAGCGTAGCATTTAGTTTTTAAGGGAATGCACCGCTTCACTATATTTACATTTAGCCGCATTCACCCGTAAAGGGATCCTGTCAATTAATTGCTTTGTTTTCATGTTTTGCGCTATTTGCTAAACAATAATCCTATAAAAGCCAACAGTACTTGTTCTCGTGGCACAACGAACTATTTTAAGCGCTTTCTGGAACATTGAGTTACTACACAAATGTTCCTTGTGATCGTTTGGTTCGACAGCTGGCCATAATAACATACAAATGCAATTTCCAAAAGCGGAAATATTTGTTAAACATCGCATTGAGAAATATTTACCCCTTTAAACTCAAAAATTGGCTATTTGAAAAGGCGGGCGACGAAAGCGCTTTCGGTGGGTAGGTCAAGTTGTAAGTTGTAAGTTTCATTGACCCGACCGGCGGGGGAGGGTAGCGGGGTATTTTTTCTCACGACCCACATATTTTATTAGACGTTAACTCAACTATAGCTCGTTATATCTATGAAATAAAATTCTGGGATAATAATGTGGAATTAGATGACAAATGCGATACATGATAAAAAAAAAAGATTACCCGGTGGAGTTGCCGTGGGACTGATGACTATAGACCACTATAAAATGTTTCAGTGCTTTAATACTCGAGGAAGGTCTCACCCAAACTAACTTTAAAATGTTTTTTTAAGTCGGGAAAAGGTAACATATACTTTTAATATTACTTCTTTTTTTCCTTAACGAGACGTATATTAAGATGATGAAGGGGATATTTTTTTTTTTTTTAGAAAAGGCGATTAGCCATCTGCGAACGACCGTACGCGTCCGAGAATAGGCCGCTCAACATCTACAATCTTTTTCAAAATTACGAAGAAACCTCAGGTGTTCACTCAGCCAATCTTTATGATAGGACGTGTCTAGGTATTAAAGGAACTATACACTAGAAAATTCTCAGCTTGCTCCCGCCCTTCTGAGGTAAGTTATTGTGATAAATGCAAAAAGGGCCCGAGAATAGGCACATGTACTCATATTTCTTTGAACTTGAGAACAGTAAACAGTATTCATCGATTTCTTCACCCTCACTTCTTCCTAACCACCGAGCAGACATGATCTATCCCAGCTGCAGGCTTGTATTTTCTAATCAGCCCGTCTGTTGCATTTTCCGCAACATCGAAAAAGCTAATGCTCTTATATTAAAATTGGCGCCAAAAAGAGACGCACTCTTCAGTTAATTTATTTATTTGAGTCATTCCGCAAGTATCGTATTTCGCATAATAATGCCATGCCACAGGTCAGGCCACATGCCATTCCGCAAACTCATGCCGCCTTTTACCCCGACCGAATTAGTTACTTGGGCTACCCACAGGGAGACCAAGTTGAAAATTGCCCTTCGTTTTTTATTTTCCTCATTAAGTCACAAATCGCCGTCTGGGCCTTAAAACGCATGCGCAGGTAATCTTGTCGCTGCATGGGTTTGCAAGGGTCGGACATTTACTGAGCTATATTTAGTCGCCGATTTTCCCGTTTTCTGAAGGAAAACACAACTTTTGGAAGTGGTACTTCGAAAGAAGAACTACTAAGGAATACTCAACAGTTTCGATAGCGGAAATCCGAGAAATAACGGCGAAGAAACTGTGCTTCGAGTACAAATTGTTGTTTTATCCAGGCGACGAGTTAGCGGAGCGCGGACATCTCAAATCCTTATTGAGGCCACGGACTTTCTACGAGATTTTTGAGTACTTCTGGGAATTCAACGAAAAATTACAGGTTTGATCGTGAATTTGTACTGAAATACTATTCTAATTGACCAATTCTTTATATTCTGAACAGTTTTTGCGAAAATTTGAAAAACGTGCAACGCACGGGTTGATAAATTCGCTTCGAAATGGACTGGTAGTTCTTCAAATCGCTTTCGCGTCTCTCGTTTGGCATTTAGAATTATAAGCGTTTCTTTCTTAGGCGTAAACAAAGACTTTTCTGAATAAATTTTTCCTTTAGGAAAGCATTCTGTCTGTTTTTGTTTCTAGTTTAATTGACAAAACGTGACAACTGCGTAATCTTGCGTAAACAAACACATGCACTCAAGACAGATCAAACGCGGGACAAATTTCATCGATTGAAAATGGGTTTCCCACGAAACACCAATTTCAATCAGAATTCCCTTTTTCAAAAAACAAAAACTTTTGCGAGGGGGGGGGGGGGGGGATGAAGCCAACACAAGATATCCCTGCCCGCTTTGCTAAATCCTGTTGGCCAGATAGATACAAATTTAGACCAGGAATATACATTGCTTACAATATACTTGCTTGTACTATGCTTGAGCTGTAAAAAAATCGACAAATGACAACTGAGATTTTATCACGTCAACTTTGTGGCGTTTACAGCTGGATATGCCAGGAAAGAAGCCCAAGTTCACGCACATATGCGTCTTGTTTCCTTTAAAACTGCGCGGTGTCTATTCAATTTGACACTTTTCACTTGAATTCAATACATTCCGAGTTATTTTTAGTCGAACCTTCGCACATCAATAGCTGTTAATTTGCTTTTCGGTGTTCCTCTCTTCACCGCAATAGCCAGATCCAGATTAAAAGTATGAATGGTTTTGCTGATTCGTAGAATTCCAAACATGCAGTTTTTGGTAAAGGTGGTAAACTCTGTAATTAAACAACGATCTTTTCAGTTGGTCTGAATCATCCGGGCTCATATTTAATCAGTCCAAGTGTAAATACCAGTGCATCACCCGTAAAAAATCACCTGTACAGCCTACCTATACTTTCAAAGAAACGCCTTTGGAATCTTGCGATACAGAGAAAGACCTCGGTGTGTGGGTGTCAAGCAATCTCACCTCGGACAAACAAGTAACTGAACAGTGTGCGAAAGCCAACAAACTCCTCGGCTTTATGCGCCGAGCTTCTAGGTACATTCAAAGCACCCAAACGCGTCGTACACTTTACCTTTCTATCGTCCGGTGTCATCTCGGCTACGCAACACAAGTATGGTCTCCGCAGTCTATTGGCCTACTTAAACGAGTTGAAAACGTGCAGCGCCGTGCTACAAAACTAATTTTGAAGCTCCCCTTCCGATGTGACGTAACCTATCAGACCCGCCTTCAATTAACAAATTTGTTACCCATTTCATACTGGCATGAATATTTGGGCATGGTTTTTTTCTACAAAGCTGTTAATAACTTAGTTTTCATAGACAGTGAAGCTCTACCTGTAACTAGACAATTTACGAGATCTACTAGGACATCGAGAAGCAGCTGTGCTATTGCTTATATTCCTAACCGAAGTAGAACTGTTACCTATTAACGTTCATTTTTCATACGCGCGTGCCGCACATGGAATGTTCTTCCCGCTGAGCTACGCACAAGTCACATCTCTTTAGCTTTATTCAAAATCTTATTACTTCAATATTATAAAAAGGCCTTGAACTTGTACGACGCTGACGACATTAGAACTTGGAGAACTATCTGTCCTAGGTGTAACACAGCGAGGTCCCTCCTATGCCCGCCAACGTGCTGCTTCTAGCAATTTGGTCTCCCGCCTTGTTTCCTCTCAAGTTTTATGCTTACATATTGGTAGTTTTAGTTATTAAGCGTTTTTTTATATAAATAATTAACGAGGGATACTCGTTATAATTGGCTACGCTGTAGTGGTCTCCCTGCCTAATTATTATATTGTAAATGGTTGAACCCAGGAGTCATGTCATAAGTACGTAAATTATGATCATCCGGGTGAATGTAGTCCTGAGAAGGACTGTTTGTGGTGACTTTGACTGACGTTTCGACAACCTAGTGCTCGACGATTTTCACGAACACCTTAACAGACAGAATGCTGACATACAGTTTACTAAGGAGATCGAAGAAAATGGTAAAATACCTTTTCTAGACTGCTTAGTTACCCGTAACAACAACGACAACAAACTAAGTACTACGGTTTACAGGAAACCAACACATACTGACAGACTACTGGACCAGTCATCCTACAACCCTACTTCTCACAAAGCAACGACTATACAGACCTTAACAAGGCGAGCACAACTGGTTTGTGACTCACCTGACAGACTCGCAGACGAAAACAACTACTTAGACAACGTTTTTAATAAGAACAACTACAACAAGGACTTTGTTAGACGTAACACTTACAGGAACACTGAACCTAACATCACAAACAACGACGCGACTCCCGTAACTACTGTAACTATACCTTACGTAAGGGGAACTTCTGAGACTATCGCACGGATTCTACAACCCTACAATGATCCGTGTAGCACTTTACGACAACTACTGACGAAAGTAAAGGACAAAGACGAACCGAACCGCAGACAGGAAGCAGTTTACAAGATCAAATGCTGCGACTGCCAGGCCACTTATATTGGTGAGACGGGCAGAAATTTAAACGTACGACTGACTGAACACAAACGAGCAACTAGAAATGGTGATATCAACAATCACATTGCTGAGCACCATTTACAAACGAACCACAGAATCGACTGGGACTCTGCCAAGTGCATTACCTACTGTACAAATTACTATCAACGACTCACTCTGGAAAGCTGGTTTACTAACTTAGAACAAATGCCACTCAACCGTTGCCTACAACTACCTGCACCATACAAACGACTCATTGACGACAACAACAAAACAGACAAACAATAGACATTTTACTAACAATAGACCCACGGACTTTTTGATTAACAAAAGACGGATCGAAACGCACCAATTACTTTTTACAGTCCTCACAGCCAATAATATCACGGCTTACTGACAAACGACCAATAACATCTGGACTTCGTTGACCAATCAGGTTAACAACCAGAGACGTATATACCACCTACTGACGTTCCACAATTCACTTGACTCTGAAGATGACTTCCGCTCAGGTTGTCGAAACGTCAGTCAAAGTCACCACAAACAGTCCTTCTCAGGACAACACTCACCCGGATAATCATAATTTACGTACTTATAATTATTATATCTTTGGTATTTTTTTTATTTCTTTTGTTTGTTTCCATTCTGTTTGTATTTTAGTTAGGCGAAGCTAAATAAATAAGACGGTACCTGCTTCGACAGCCGCTCGCTGACCTTGCAAATCTATTCATACTTCGTTAGTACGTGCTCCAAGAGCTTTTGCTGACTCTGCTGCTCTTGTAATTTATTGTTTGAAGGAATTTTCAATTTAGGTCACTTTTAAATATAGCCTTGGCAACAATAGCTTCCAGCGTTAAAAATATATTTCGTGGTTTACTTTCGCTAAGATCAAACAAACTGTGTTTGCACTTCTTTGTATTTCTTTTAGCTGTTCTAATCATATACAACGTAGTCAGTTTGTACTGTTTTTCGAATACATCCGCGATTGCATCTGTAACAAACTGTACGATTACATCTCCGAGAAGTTGTACGAGTTCTAAAAATAAACGCTGTTGGACCCAAGTCAAGTTTCTCATATTGCTACCGTGTACCAGTTCGTGATTTGATCCCGTACCTCAAGAGAGTGACGGCTCTTTCCCGCAACCGAGTTGCCTATTTGAGTCTAATTTCCCCGTTGTCAGTTATTTCCAAACGCCAGAGAACCGTTAAGTCCATAGTTATCCAGAAGTGGAAAAACCTTCCGTCACAGTGTGAAGACCAAGACCGGCTTTCTATTGGCACCAACCATTTCATACTAGACCAGTTTTGGTTATTCAACTTTGCTTTACTCAGCTTTAAGTGTAATGGGTTCGCCTTAACGTACATTATGATCACAAGTTCAGTAAACGTAAAGTCTGGGGATATAGTCACATTTTGAGAAGTTTTGTCAGCCAAACAAACAAAAAGCGGTCTTCCTAAATAGAGGACGAATGCACTTAACCAAAGAAGGCTGCTTGGCTCCAATAAATTTGCTCACAATTATAAGTTTACAATAGTTCAGGCTACACGTTTGTTATTTTTGCACTTTTTAGCAAGTTTCAGTATAGAGGCTTTTTGTCCTCGAACCATAAGCCAAACTACAAAAGAAGGACAAGGAAGCATTAGTTTTGATCTTACCATCTTCGTTTGTTCTCTCGACCAATTTAGAACTCTTCGGTCCATCGCCGGCTAAAGTGAAGGCCAACACTTGAAATTCATATTCCGTGTATGTAAGAAGCCCAGTGACAGTTTTAGTAAACGTGTTTCCATCATTAATAACTTCAGTATTCTCTGATCCCACCAAGCTTCTCTTTTTGTAGAACAGTTTAAATCCTTTGATGATTCCGCCGTTGGAGCCGGCTAATGGTAGCTTCCAGCTGGCCTTGATACTGGTGGAAGAGACTGCAGTCACAGTAAAGTTGTCAGGAGGTTGAAAAGGAACTGAAATAAAACAATGAAAGATAAGAATAAATTTCATGCAAATTTGTTCATTTTAATATCTGCGGTCTCAGTTTTATGAGTACAAGTCATCACAATAAAAGAGACAAAAAGATAGAGAATAATTGTTCTGGTTGATGGTAGTCCATTCATTGTACATGTATATTCCAGCCACTTGCGGCCCTTCGAATTTTAAACCGATAACGTCTGGATTTTCCTGGCTTGTCTACTGGTTGGTGGTTAAATTGAACCACGCTAAAGGAAAGGAACTTCTTTGACAATTTATCTTCTAATTGGCACGCAAACGAGGTCTACAAACTCGTTCTTTTATCCATTGCCGTAGTAAATGTAGTAATCCGACCTAAAGTGGTTGAAATTTATGAACCCTTCAAAGATTGCATCTACACGTCAAAAATAGAAAGTGTTGTAGTAGGCATGACAACGTTATCGATCTTCCTCTCGTGGTAATGTTTAAACTCAGATACTTGGTTAACATTCAATTTTTAATCTAGTTATGCTAAGCTGTTGTCTTCCCATTCTTATTAACCGTGCTTGAAACTAAAGTTGTTCGCCTGAATTTTTTTTTCAAATCAATGCTCACTCTGCTCCAATCTTCGCTCAGTTAAACTTGTTAAAATTGCCAGATATAATCAGATTCCACACGGTGTACTTCATGTACCAGTTTTCTAGGTTATAATGATAGTAATAAAAAATGACAAATTGAAACTTGTTGGCCAACTACCAGTAAACCGACAAGCAACATTTTACTGGCCTTATGGCTATACTCAGGAAAAGTGTTGAGGTTGTCGTCTTTAACTCAGAGTTAAGGACTTGAACTGTCTACGCTCTAGTAGTTGACCAACTGTCAGTCACGAGTCATCAGGTTGCCAGTGATTTTCTCAAGTGTTGCTTACTAATAGCCAAGTACTAGACAGGTCTATTTTAAATTTTATGTGGCTGGCAGTGAATCAATAATGTAACATACAGGCTACATGACTGTATCGTTCATTTATCACAAGCAGCCCCACTTCCCCTCCACTTTCGTGATTGAAAGAATAACCTTACATGTTGATTAAATTAAACTGTACTTGTTTTTATCTTTAATTTTAGCCATAAGTTTCTCTTTTTTATTGTTATTATTTTTAGGATGGCGCATTTGATTATATTTATGTAGATATTTGCGCCTTATAAGCTTTTTAATTATTAAAATTATTATTATTCTAATGGTAAGTTGCCAAAAGTTTTCAACTTTTATTCCTCCCAATTTACAAAAAGCACAGCTTCAGTGCTCGTCTTGCATCTCGTTGCAGATTTTTTTATCTCCCTAAAGCTCGCACGAATTATGGTAAATATAATATTTGATTAAAATCTGGAATAATATTGACGGCCTATTAAATGTCTAAATAATTTTTCTTAAAAACAAGAAATTAAAGCAAAATTCGTTAGTCTTAACCAACAATATATTACTTTGAATTCATTGACACTTTCTTGTACTTTTTCATTTACTTCTTCACTTATTATTATTTTTACCTGACAAGTTTTGTTCTATTTATCTTTATTATTATTTTACCTGACCAAAGAAATTAAATGAAAACCTTGAACCCTATCTAGAACGGCGGGGTGAGTTTGATTGTGCCTACGGTGACATTGAACCTCATTAACTTTTTTTGAAAAATATTTGAGCAAACCTTAGGACTTTTTCAGAAATTTATCTGGAAAAAACTGGATGTGGTGTGTTAGATTTCAAAGACTTTGATTTTACCATGGCAACCAATTTTGGACAGGCAATTTTTTTTAGAAAATAGAAAATCCCTTTTCAAAATGAAGGAAAATCAATTTTCTTCCCTTATTTTTTATGTTGTTAGCTCATAATAGTGTTCCTATATTGGTTTTGATCACTTTTCGTTAAATTTCGGCGCTTTCCTGATAATGACGTTTTGGGAAAATCCAGAAATCCAAGATAGCGAACCAAGATGGCTAGCATTTGGCAATCATGACCTTATGATAACTATATATGACGTCATCACTTCGCGTTGCAGACTTCAAAGGGGGATATCTTTTGGGCGTAATATCTGTCCTCCAAGTCTCACTGTAATTAGCTTTTATACCTGCAAAGTTAAGGGAGAGGGGGGACAATCAGCCCTCCCCCCTTCGGCCCCAGAGGACAAAAAAAGCCCAGGGTCCAGTTGTTCAAAGCCCAATTAAGCTAATCCTAGGTACGTCAAGTTTGATTCGAGTTTAATAACTAATCAATAAGCTTTCTTCCAAAAGATTTTTCCCCTTTAGTTTGGACTTATAATATTCGTTGCCTTTAACCAAAAATCAGCATTAAAAATATTTTTAACGAGCGAGATTCAAACCTAGGTTAGCTTTTAATCAGGGATTAGCGTTAATCGGCTTTCGAACAATCGGGCCCATTCTGCATGGGGTTAAGGAGTGCTACCAACTATTTCGTTCAAACCAAATTTAATTGTAATTTCTTTCGTTTTTGGTACAAACAAATTGTTGTTGTTGACGATGATGTTCTTCAAATTTGCGTTTTCGAAAGACTACGCTATAAGTTAAAGGAAATGGAAACGCCAACTTGACGTTAACATTTTGTGAGTCAGAATTCAATCATAATACGATCTGGAAACAGTAAATAGGAGAAGATACCTTGTGGATATTTGAAATATCAAATTAATGTTTCTTAATTAATGAGGTTATTTTAGCGTACTGATGATGACGATAAAAATATTAAACAAATCAACCATTAACGTCAATTTCCCGCATTGGTGTCTTTTAACGTCTTCTAACGATTTTCGCGGCGGACACAATATTCTTATCAAATGCAACTTAGAAAAAAAAAACAAGATATCTAAATCTAAATCAATAGAGTAATGAAGTCACCTGTAGGTTTAAGTACTCCGTACACTTCTACTCTCAGAGCCTTTCTAGAATGATGGTCAGTTGGCACAAACCGAATGAATCTCGCCCTCCAACTGTTCGTAAGATTATGTTTTACTATGTCGTTTCTCCCATCATTTCCATTGAAGATCTGTAATACAACAAAAAACAAAACTCTTGCTAAGAAAGGTAATCTAAACTGCACCTAACCATTCATATAGTCAGGTAAACGGAGAACGAGTTAATATAGTAAACCATTTTCACTGTCATTACAACCACTTAGTGCCTTTGCTGAATTAAGATATCGGAGGCGAGATTTTGCAAAGAAAGAGGTTCGTAAGACAAAGAAAGGGAGGGTAGGACGCGTCGCCGAAGGGGAGGTGGGTAGGTAAAAAAAAAAACATTCTGAAATCCGAGAACGGCGTAACTTGGCGAGAAGGACCAAAAAGTAGGAATAGATTACTTAAATAAGCAGATAAAGTCCCACGAGACACGGGTGGCATTGACTCTAAAACATCAAGGCATTACAAAGATGCCAGCGTTGCGCGTAGAATAGTTTCCTGGTTATATAGATAGTGAGAATGTATGCCTTATTCGATGATTTTACATTTAGTACGCGCGGATATTTTGCGAGTTGCGTAGTATTTTCCGAGCCCGAAGGGACCAGGGAAAATACGAGCAATGAGCACTGTCTCCCAAAAAATGGTCACAGTATGGGGTTTCCGTCAATTAAAATTGGGGTTTGAAGAAAGACTAACACTTGTTACTGTTACATTAAAGAGACACAACAATGACTAACTCCGTTCTATACCGGTCCGACTCAATACCTTTTTATATCACTATCATAAATGTTATTCCATAAACTAGTTATTGCCATGGCTAAGTGCCAAGATATGAATATATGGAGAGGAGAAAGCCATGCAAACTAAATGCAACAAGTTTATTTTCTAGCTATATAAAATTTAACAGTAACGACAAAAAAACTTAACTGATATAACATGGAAAACATTCATATCAAGTTGTGGCTGGAAAACACAGGAACATTCAAAATGCGCTCCAGTGTTCAAAGACGTTTCAGTTTGAGCGAAACATTTTTTGTTATATTCTTTGTTTAAACATTAAACTTGATTCTGATATCTTCAAGTGACATTAGGTGTTCTTTAAAGCACTAGATGCGAGACAGTGACGCCTTGTTTTATAAATGGGTTGTCTTAGCCTGCGTGCAGATGAGATTTGATCCGCTCGCGAGGACATATGTTTGTTTGCGTAAGATTACTTTACAATAGTTACCACGTTTCATTAAAAAAATCGCGAAAACTGTTAGGCATACGAAAATTTGGTCAATCGAAATAGTATTTCAGTAAATCGACAATCCAGTGATTATTTGAGATCGATTTGCGATGGTAGATACTCTTCTCTTCTGTTGTCGAAGCGTACTTTCTTCGCCATGAACTCTAGAATGTGGACTGTTCAAACTGTCGAGTACTCCTTAAAGTTATTCTTTCGATTTTCGGAGTAACAGGTAACTGGCTTCGTTGTTTCGGGCTCTCCTCGTGTTCGCTTCGTTGAAATAGGTGCTGTCAATCAAACTTTTAGATGTGCGAATTGACAATGGCAGTCGGGATAAAAAAATCTATTCATGCGCCGCTAGCCTATTTACGGTAAAAAAAAAACAATAATCTAAGAACTCCGCTTGAGCCGAGCAACACCAGTTCCTGTTGCATCTAATGTGTGGTATTCATAGTAGGTGAAAAAATACACTACTCTGTACGTTTCACCTAGCGAAAAGAATTTAAGGCCAAAAAAAAAACGACGCCAAATTGGTGACTCACGTGGGAACAAGTTTTGTTTGTGAAAAAATATTATTCAAATTTCGATCCGTTTATTGAGATCAAAATGTATAAAAGACTTACCTTTTATTGCAATCTAGTAAGTTATTAGAAACAACTCAGAGATAACATAAAAAAGCGCGCCATGCATCCGACCAACTTTCACTCCTCGTTGTTTGCCGACATTTGAGATCATAGCTAAGTTCGATTATCGAACCAATCGAACTCAATCCGATCAGATTTTGTTCGGAATCCATCTCTTTATGCCTGAAAATATGAACGCAAATCGCGTAACAGTAATCATTATCAACCTTTATTGAAGGGAATAAATAGAAAAACGTCCCCGAAAATATCAAACTGAGTGTCAATATTCGGTTATACTAACTGATTGTCGAAAGTTTACAAGCGCTACTTCGTATTTTCTGCCAACCTTCTTTATTGTTTTGTGTGCTTTGTGTGATGAGATTTCAAATTTAGCGCCAGAGAGCGTAACAAAAGTCCCGGATATGTCGCGGCATTGTGGGCGATACTTTGCTTCTTTTAATTTGTCACGCTTCTCGTGTCTCCTTCGCTTGACCTTTTTTTCTTAACGTATGTGGCAGCACCTTAAATAACCTAGCTCGTATGTGGATAAAATTAAGAAGTGGATGCATGATATTTTCCAGTTTTAAACGGATTTTTTTCTTTATGAAACTTGCCTTAAAGAACGTTTCCTTTACACTTTTATGATTTTATGAGAGCTAACATTATCAGGCTCTTTAAATATCACAGCTTATGTTTTCAAGCAACTTCGCATTCTGTGTTTATACCAACCTTATCTGAGCCAAATTCTTGCTGGTAAGTGACCCAATATGTTTCGTTAACTGACAAAAGCAACTTATACTTCGTTGTCCAATAATTAGAGGTCGGATTTCCTTGAGTAGCTACAGCGCAGATAAAGAACTCGTACTGTAGATTGATTTGTAGGTAGTCATTGACATTTCCATCGGTGCTGGGTGACCACGCGTCGTTCCCATTCAGTCGACCTTTGAAAGCTTCAGTTCCATTTCTTGATGTTGAGGCTGAGAAACTGCTGTCTGGGAAGATGTGACTACTGGCCAGACCAAGTGCCTGAATTTCGCACGCTGATAACAAAATCATGTATGTTTATAGTTAAACAAAATCAACTGTACCTGGTTCGTTTGGGTCCAGTGCTAGCCACCAGATAAGAATAATTATGTCTAAATGGATGAAAGATCCTCGCCGTTATTTAAGCTATGTAAATAACTGCGATGATCTTCCTTTCTTTAATCTTTCATCCGCAATTCAAATATATGTTTCATATATTCATATTCAAGAATATGTCTGTAGGCGAAACGCGGTAACCTTCCATTATTTCCACGCATGTATTTCTTCCAACAAATATATCAAGGAAGGGAAAGGGCGGCAAAAAAAATTTTAACAATGGATGTATTGAATTGTATTACACCTTTTCAAAACTTCAAAACATGCCAAGGTACCCCATAACATCTCTCATCCAAGGACAGTGATAGATTACATTTCATCCTTTCTATTTAGAGACAGCCTGTAATAAACGTTTAAACATTTGGGTGATTATTGATGTCAACAAAAGCAATTGGCAATAACATTTCAAAATCTGCTGAGAGACGTGTGTTTGAACAAGAGATTATTCTAAGTGTTTTTAATCTTGGAAATCCTTTTTAAAGCTACTATTTTCAGTGAGCAATTTTCTTCTGAAACGTTACACTCACGGCTGAGGATATCATACGTACCTCTTCGTGCAGAATAAACTTCAACTTCGCAGAGCGTGAGTGCAACAATGCCGCTTTTAGTACTTTTAATCGTCACGTATTGTCCGAACAAACTGGGCCGACAGAAGAAGGAAGCTCCTTTCCCTTCAGAAACACTGAAGCCAGCACCACAGATAGGATTTGTTACGCCCCCGTCATTGGATGCTGGGCCTGGTGGAGAAAATAAACAAGTATATACTCTGCTGGAGGAACGCATTTCTTGGAAACATTGATCTGGGCTGTAAAAAGTTAGCGCAATTTGGGTTGAAAATTCAGTTTTTAAGGAGATTAAGATATTCCTCGTATTGTTTTGAGTATGTGGCCCCTGTTGTATTAAAAAGGTGGCTTTTAGTGCTCGTTGCTCATCGGCATTAATAATTTTGTGATGACATACGGAGTTTGATTAAGGCAGCATTTTGTTACAACATATGCAATTTGTAATGAGCATTGTGGCTTAGCCCGATAATAAAAGGCAGTCTATGACAGCATGCAGGTGGCTACTACTTATTTTTTGTAGAATATTGCAGTAAAAAAGAAATGTTGTATAAAATTCAGAGGGATAAATGAACAGCTCTAATTTATTAAACTCTCCCGGCGGCGGGGGGGGGGGGGGGGTGGGGGGGGGGCCTTTCCAGGCCTAAAAGCTATCTAATAATTACAATAATTACAATGCAATTAAAAAAAATGTTGAAAATATTAAATATTAAAAGTTAAAATCGACTCGTTAGAAGATAATTTTTTAACTTGCGCTTAAAAATGTTCCTACACAGGGGACAGTAATAGATATGGTTTGGCTCTCCCGTGGTTTACATGAGATCGCATTGTGAAAAGATTCCATGAATCAAGACACACAGATAAACAGACAATAAGCTTTCTTAATTGAATAATTTATTCAGACAGACCTGTGTTCACGCCTGAGAAGCAAATTTCCTCAATTTTCGCCTCGAGTGAAGCTACGTGAAGACGACTGATCCAAGCGAACTGCGAGTCACTAAGGCACAATTTCTCGACTCTATTACATAAAAACTTAGTACGTTTTTCGAAAATTTCGCCAAAGCTATTTGAAATATGACAAATCGATCAATTTAACATAAAGCACGGTAAAATTCACATTCAAACCAGTAGTATTTTGTAAAGTAGATTCCCAGGAACACCCAAAAATTTCCGAGAACGTCTACAGCTCATATGATGATTTGCAGATCTTGTTTGCGATCGCACATGTTTCGCCTCGACACAATCTCGAACAGGAATTTCTTCGCTATGAACACACTGATTTCCTCTTTTTAAGCAGCCGAGTGTTCCTTAGAAGTTGTTCTTTTGATTTACAGAAAACCTGTTTTTTTCTTCCAAGAACAACAATCCGCCACCTTGAAAATTCACGTATGAGAGATGCGGCAGCCATTTTGAATTGAAATACAAGGATCTTCCGTACAAATAAAGCCGACTGAGATCTCATCAACCTGTCGTGGTGAACTCGACCCAGCTTCGGGTAGATTCTGCAATTCCGAAAGCTGCCGATTTACGGACTTACGTATACAACACGGTAGCATAGTGGCTACGCCTTCCTAGAAGGCAGTAGCCACAATAAATGGCATTGTGCAGTTAGGAATAAGGGTTGCAGCACTAAGTGAGTATCATCAGTCTGAAGAAAATAAAAAGACGAACAATGCCTTGATTCCTTAAGCTTCAAGCAAACATTCATATAAATGAAATCGAATTCCATTCACTAACTGAAAATCTATGGTGCCGTCAACCTTCATCCTTTCAGCATACTGTATCCAAATTCCACCGACTACGATCCATTAGAACGAAATTTAAAAACTGCCTTAAACTACTTGAATATCAATACTCAGAGAGAAAAGTTTAAGATTTTCAGTTTTGTTTTTTCATAGAAATAAACTTTCCAGTAAGAAGTTACAAACAAAACAATTGAAAAGAAGTGAATATTTGCTGAGAAATTGTCGTAAAGGCTTCATGCAGCGGTACTTGTTTGTGTAGCAATAATTCTTTTTTAAGCGCTGTTTCCTCAAACTTTAATTTTCGCTTGGAGGGGACGCTTTCAAGAGTTAAAACAAAACAAATTGGTCAATTTCTGTCAAATTTGGCCAGATACAAGAAACATTTATAGTCCACATAAACGTGTCGAAGAATTCAATAATTCTAAAAAAATATTTTATTATTTTTTTTGAAAGCCATTTCTGTGCGTTTACTCCGCGTGTTTTTCTTGCAGTCCTAAAAAATTTCTGCAACTTTAGCAGCCCAGTCAAATTAAGGAAAATAACAACTTACACGTTTTTTAGCCTTTCGCATCCTGACCTTCACAAACAAATTTCCAAAATATAAAAATCGCATTGAGTTTGAACTCTAGCACGGTGATCTGAAACTTCAAGGCTTGACTGTGCGGAAAACTCGGGAATTCATTTTATTAAAACACCAATGAAATATAAAATAGCCATATCTATAGGCTTTAGTTCGATAAAGGGGTTTGGGTATCTGTGATATATTCGAGAAGCGCTACCTCAGTTGAACTATAGGCACCGATGAAGATTCACCGTAACGTTAAGGAGGCAGTATGGACTTAACTGTCGAAATCTCTTGGACTAGGAGTGAGTTTGCTAAAGTTTGCATTTCCCTCAAACGCCTTCCCTTCTCAAGATGTAGGACTTCTTGATGGGAAGTTGTTTGCAACAGGTAGCATAATGCAACAGAGTCGTTACCGCATGAAGTTGCCCTGTTAAGGAAGCATGTTTTGATTAACGATCGCCCAAGAACCTTGCACAAACTGGCCAAATATATAACAGTCAGGACGTTCAGCAATATCTGTTCATCGTAACTGTAAGTGTGATGGCTATCATATTTTTTGCAAGTACAGAAACCCGATGCACATATTTATTTTGCAATTTAAACTGCCCGTGATGAGCACCTTTCGCTATTCGCCTTAGAGTCGATTTTGAGTAGCATGCCAAATTCAAGATAGGACGTAAGCAGATTTGCAAAAGTCTAATCTGCTTAAATATCGAACGAAATCAACCTAAATTGTGGCCTACCCACTCTAATCTCAAATGAATTTAACCAATCTCCACAGCAATCTCCTCTGTTGACTGTGTACACTTGATTCACAGGCTCCACTCGTCCCAGGTCCACTCTCCACCAAGGGTTAGTAGCCAGACCAGTCTGTGAACATGATCCACTGCTGAAGGTTGTGTCGCTATTTCCATCCACTGCTCTACTACTCACCCCAGAATTTGCGTCACTGATCTGCGCCGTCGACTTGTTATATGCCAGGTTTTCTTGAAAGAAATAACAACAATGATGATAAAATAAAACTAGCGATAGCTTTGCCTTTTAAATCAGTTTGCATCAATGAAAAAGCATTCTGAAGTCGAAATAATTTCAGAAAAAATTCTGATCCCTCGGCCAATGGGAGTCGAACCAAAGACCTCCCAGGTGTCGGCAGGATGCTCTACCATCGAGCTATGGGGGACTCGTTGTCAAAAACGCAACATATTCATTTCTTACTTCACTGTTAACATATTTGAGCCTTGCAGTTCCAGTAGGACACATGACCTTCTGACCTCGCTCACAACGAGTCCCCTTAGCTTAGTGGTAGTACATCCGAGGGCACCTGGGGGGTCATGGGTTCGACTACCGTTGGGAGGACTCAGAATTTTTTTTTCTGAGTTCATTTCGACTTCACAACGCTTATTCCGCACTGATGTACAGACTCAATTGAAGAAACGTTTTCCCTTGTAACGTGTGCGTCGTAAACGATGCGACGTGATAGAATAATGGGGAGATCTAGCTGGCATGCGAAATTTCGTGGGGTTTTATTGTTGTCAGTTATTGTTGTTTTGTTTTGTTTCTTGGTTTGATTTTTTTCTTTGTTTGTTTTTTTGTGTGTGTGTTGTTCTGTTTTTTCTACTTCTCCGCGAAACAAGCCCCAAAATCCGCAATTGCTTTAATTTTCAAACAAATTAGAATGCAAATAAGCTCGTATTTGAAACGCTTCCCAGAAAGCTGTTTAGTCTTATCTTTTATCGTTTATACCTATTATCTAACAACGATTTTTCATTCGAGTGAACAATTTTGAGTCCAGGCAAACAGAGACTCTTTGCATGCTCAGTCACCCTCGAGTCATCCATTACAGAAAAAAGTCACTGCTTTCCTTTGGGCAAGTCATTAAGAAGATATGTGCCTCTACCGTCTTACAATGCTTAATTTACCTCGTGAGTAGACTTCCACTTCACACAAGTTAAGAATCTGTCTCCTTGTAGTCATGATACCAACATATCTGCCAGTTTTCAGTGGATTGTTGTAACACACAGCTGATGCTGCGAAACCACGGAAACTGTACCTTCCAACACACTCAGGATTACTTTGCACGTCGCTGTTGTCACCTAAAATAATAAAGCACTACTGTAGATTTTTCCTAATATTTGAAATATGTTTCGTTGGAAAATTATGACAACATAGAGTCTCTGAAGCAAAAAAAGTTTTATTTTACCTTTATTTACTAAAATCAATTCCGATTTATGCAAAGCGCCACATTGGACACTAATTGAAGTTTCTCTGTGAAAGGCTGACGGGAAAACTTCAATGGGGAGCAGGAATTTTGAAGGGATGAGAGCACTCGACTCCAACTAATGTGGACCGAGTCTATCCCGGCCGGCTTAGCATCATATGGCGGCCGTAAGTTCTTTATTGGCTCTCGTTATTCTGAGAGGTCTAAAGTCCTTTGATTTTCTTCCCTTCTCAAAAACCAACATTTTCAAATTCTAATTCAACGTAAATTCAAAGGCTATAGACCTGACAGGTTTGTCGTTGGTTAGATTTTGTTTTAAGTGTCACTCTCAATTTATGATGGTGTTCCAACGCAACAAACTTTTGACTTATGATTAACTTTCAAACCGCTATGTTTAGCGTATTTACCAAGCGTTATTTTGAGGTATTCACTCCTATAAATGTGATAAAAGATCCTTCTAAGCACGTTTATTATGAAAACGTCAGAGATTGGCACGTGATATGAACCCAGGTCCACTCGCCACCAGCTGGGATTGTCCTTGTTGGTTTGGCTACACCAGCCTATATCATCATTCCAGTTGGTGTTACGAACCCCGTCCACTGCGTTTGTTGAACTCGCCTCATGATTATAGGTAGAAGACTGGGCCGTGGGCTTTTTAAGGGCAAGGTTCGCTGTTTGTTAACAAAAACAAAATTTATGAGCTTTATGCACACCAAAGTCACAATAAAACTGACGGGTTAATACAGAAAGCACTCAGTTACAATTCAGAAAAAAAAAGATGCATTAACCTGGATATTTCTTTACTCCAAACACTTCTGTTCTCATGCAAAACTTACTGCACATAGTTTTGCCCACAAATCGCAGCCACCTGGTTAAGATTCCTTCGTAGAGAATGTTCTTTTCCTCTGTGTTCCTGTCGTTATTTCCCCTGAAGATCTAAGACAAAAGAAATATAATTGTATTTATTGTGATAATGAAATTACTAAGATTTTCTACTAATGTACCACAGTAGATACTGTGTGGCAGGGACCACAGTTTCCTCTTTTTTGCGGTGGAATCTCATTAATCTGCGGTGGAACACATTGACGCTGATGACGTCATCGCCCATTGTCTTGATCTCATGAATAAAATGCCGTTGATTCTCATTAACGTGAAATTAATTAATTATTTTAGCCTTACCAACAGGTTATTAACCGGTTTGACAGGTTTATCAACGATGTCATGCTCTATTTTTATCTTATGGCAGTCATGGTCGGTATCACCGGTTTGACAGGTTTTTGAAGTTATTTTGGATACATGACATCATAGTTTAAAACTAGACAAAATAATGTAACTGTAACCATAACTGTTGATAGATTTTTCATTACAAAAAGATGAGAAAATTTTGGGGCTATACTGGTATGGCTAATTTTTTCTCTTCGCCTCAAATCTAGTTTCGCAGGTATCACCTAACAGCAAGAACTGACATTGTTCCTTGAATGAAACCAGGATCTACTCTTTCTAAGGTAAAGAATCTGCATTCGGTAGTTTTTTTCAGAACTTAATGTGGGGAGATTAATACAGAAAACTGTTCATGTAAGGTGTATTGATTGGTTTTGTGAAAAACGACACTTAATGTGAAATATTGCCTTGTCATTGTTCTATTCGATTTTTTTATATTTTCCTGAAAACTCGGAAATAAAGAATAAATATTTGTCGTGTGTGTTTCCCGCCTGAATTTACTAAGCACCTTTTCCGCCTAATAACTAAAAAGATTCTTTTCAGGTTGAGCTTTGTTGGAAATTAAAGAGTTAAAACAGTCTTTTGTTGTATTTGTTCATTGATTCCTTGTTCCTAAATTGTGCATGTTAAACACGCACACAGAGATTTCACAATATGTATATCACAATAAAGGCGATTATGTTTGATGTTGGCCACTGTCCACTTTACTTACGTGATCAAGGGTCAACGCGCTTTTGGCGCTCAGATTAGAGACTAAAGCTCTTGCGTAAACTAACCTTGATTGGCAAGTGTATTCTCACAGATGGGCATCAAGGAGGTTTTATTTTCTACTTTCTGGTGATAAATGTATACAAAGGTAAAACAATGGAAGCATTTCATCCCTGTGGCAAGTCGAGAAACGGCTGATGTTCACATTTACGTCGGTGCGCGATTTTTTCAGTTTTTCTTGCGGTGGACTTCATTTGCAATATTTTAAGCAAATTCTGCTTTTAGGTCACGTAAAAAGGGAGCATTTACATTTTCTAGCTGAAAAACAACGGAAGTTTAGAAGTGTAGCATGATACGAGAGACAGGGTATTAATTTCACTGATTTCAAGTTAAATATTTCCCTGGGAAGGCTCTTTCATCTCGCTTGAACATCTCAATATAAACTCGAAAATTTCACCTGAAAAGAATCATTTGATAATATGGGGAGCACTTAAGTTTAAAGCTAGTCATTTACGTGTATAAAAAGCATGAGATTAAACCAGAGACCTTGGCTTTTATCTAAAAGCTTCCGTGAACTGTGCTGACGCGTGCAAAGTAACAGGAGTAACATGAAGTACTGAAATGGCCAATTGTGTCAAAGTGGATTCCACGCATCTCGGCCTAGCGCGCTCACTTTCCACGGGCCAAACTAAATATTTCAACATGATAAATAAGAAAAATGGCCCGTTCAAAAAAGTTCGTTTATTAGCAGCATATTCGTAAACCCCCGATTTTATGGTGATCTGAAATATGTCAAAAATCACTCCATCTAAGGAATAACAAACGTTATATTCTTTACGTGGGCATCTTTAAATGTAAGAATGTTCAGGTCGAGAAAAAATATAGTTTGGGAGCAAGCACAAGAGTGGCGGTCAGAAAATATCGAGCATATGGTGGCAGAACTCGTGAAACCAATTTCGCTTATTTTCTGGCTACAAAAATCCCTTAAGTAGAGAACAAACTTCATGCCTTTAGTTTTCTCTGGGAGCGCTTAACGTTCTAGAAAACTAATAAGAGCAAATTTGAGAGAGCATGCGTGACTCCGGCGTGGTCGGACGTGTCCTTTAGGCGGAGACTTCAAATCCGTCCTCAAAAGATACTTAGGCTAACAAATGCACTCTAAACGCTAGGACCTTTAGTAATAAGTGTATCCTATGTCCGGAAAGGGAAAGAAGCACAAGCGCGGAGCCAGAGGATCCATCGAAGAAGAAAACAGCATCGCCAAGAAACAAAACATGGCAACCGCCGAAGGAGAGTCGAACGTTGAAGATAGTGCCACCAACGAAGGCAGTTGCGAGCAGAACGAAGAAAAGGAAATTAGTTTAAAAGAAATAATGAAACTGCTCGAGAATGTCCAGCTAACCCTTCAAGAAATGCGCACAGAAAGCAGGAGTATGGCGGACGAAATGAGGGAGTTGAAAGCTTCGTTCAATAAACAGTCAACCGAAATCAACACTTTGAAAGAATCCCTAAAAGGAGCAGAAATATTAACCGACCAGCTAAACAAGTCTGTTGAATGCTTAAAGAAGAAAGTAGATGACCAGCGAAATGAGGTTAACGAGTTATACGAACAGCAGGACAACCTTGAGCAATATACGCGCAAAAATTCCTTAGAAATTCATGGGATTCTAGAGGATCTTTACGCTTCGACCGAACAAGCGGTCATCAAGCTCGGAGAACACCTCCAAGTCGAAATACTGCCTGAAGATATTGATATATCACACAAACTGTTTACTGGAAAAAACAATCCAAAAGGCATTATAGTGAAATTTATTAGTCACAAGAAGAAGACGCTACTATACAAGAAGCGAACCGACCTAAAAAAGATCAAGCTTGCCGACATGTTCCCTGGTTCTTCTTCTGCGGCAATTGCAAGTTGCAAGGGTATATTTATCAATGAAAACCTTACTCCCTTCAGGAAAAAAAATATGAAAAAAGCAAATCAAGTGAAGAAAGACAACCTGCTGTTAAGTGCCTGGACTTTGGATGGCAAGATTTTTGTTAAAACTTCCCCAGAAGGTAAACCGATTAGAATCTATTGTGAAGATGATCTATACAATCTTTGACTTTAATTTATAACCAATGCAATACAAACTATTTATACTTACAACTCTCAATTGAGGACGGAAAAAAGCCAAAAATCACATAAGGACCTGCATGCAATTAATTAATTTCTACAAATTTGTGTCGTGTTGTGTTTCTGTTTGCGGGTCTCTCCGATCGACACATTTCAAACTAATTTTAAGAATAGTACTCGTTACACCTAAGGCGAAATTGTTCCATGGGATAGAAAATCAGGGCAGCATGCGAGAAATTTAATGTTATAACTTTAAATGTTAGGGGCTTAAGAAACCGGGTGAAGAGGAAAAGTATATTTTGCTTTCTAAAAGATCAAAATTGTGAAGCTTATTTTTTACAGGAAAGTTATTCAGAACCTAACGACGAAAATATTTGGAGTAGCGAATGGGGAGGTGTTATTTTCTTTTCACATGGAACTACTCACAGTAAAGGCGTCTGTATCTTAATGAACCCTTCTTTCAACTTCACGTTTGAAAATTCGCACAAAGACCCAAACGGAAGAATTGTCTCAATGGAAGCAAATTTTCTTTATGTAATATCTATGTTCCAAATGAGCAAAGACAACGGCAAGAATTTTTGCATTATTTAAACACATATCTCGTGTCCAACACAGACATTGAAAATGTTATTGTAGGTGGTGATTGGAACATAACTTTGCAGGCAATTGACAAAACAGGCGGCACCTTTTGGAAGCCGACTATTGCTAGAGACAAACTTCTTACGTTGATGAACGTATTCAAACTAGTTGACATCTTCAGAGAACGAAACCCACATAAAAAGAGCTACACGTATGAATCCAACGCACTAAAACTTTGTTCGCGCATCGACTTCTTTTTAATAGCTCAACACCTTACGCAATGGGTCGAACAGATTGACACTAAAGTGTCAATCGCCCCAGACCATCGAGCAGTCAAACTCACCTTAAATCCACCTCACGTTAAGCGAGGACCGGGCTTATGGAAGTTTAATAATTCTCTTCTAGAGGATGAGAAATATGTCAAACTAATACGAGAAAATTTTACTTGCATCAGTGAAAAATATAGTAATTTAAAAGACAAAAGACTCAGATGGGAATTAATTAAAATGGAACTGAGAGGTCTAACGATCCCGTATGCCAAAAATAAAGCTAAAAACGTAAGGAAAAAAGAGATGGACGTTCAAAAGCTACTAGAGGAACTGGAAAGCCTCGTCTCCAGCGATGATAATACCACCCGTATGAACCAATCAAAAATAGAATATTCAGTGCTGAAGGAGGAGTTTCGCCTTATTTATGAAAACAAAGGTAAGGGCTCAATTATTCGCTCCAAAACGAGATGGATTGAACATGGTGGAAAAACCGACTAACTACTTTTTTAACCTAGAAAAAAGAAACTATAATCGTAAGGTGGTTAAGTCCTTAAAGAAATCAGATGAGCAAACGATTCTTGACGAAGCGAAAATATTAGAGGAAATCGAAGCGTATTATAAACATCTTTATACGTCTCCTCTGGACACGGCCGGTAATGATTCTTTTGATGACTTCATTACAAACCTAGACATAACTAAACTTGAAAATGAAGTAAGAGATGAACTGGAAGGTGAAATTACTGTTAATGAATGCCAAGATATTCTCCGAACTTTTAAAAGGGGAAAATCGCCAGGAGAGGATGGTTTTACGTGGGAGTTTTATAATTGTTTTTTTTTTTATATACTTGGCCAGGATCTTGTGGATAGCTTCAATGATTCGTACAACGCAGGTGAGATGTCTATCTCCCAACGCCGAGGCGTTATAACCCTTATCCCGAAAGAAGACTCTGATCTTTCCTCACTAAATAATTGGTGCCCAATTACGCTACTTAACCTAGATTACAAAATTGCATCCAAAGTGATTGCTAAGAGAATAGAAAAAGTCCTCTTGCTTCTAGTTAGCCCAGACCAAACAGGATTTAAAAAAGGAAGGTACATTGGTGAAAATATTAGACTCATCAATGACATTCTGGAACAAACAAGAATCCAGAACATTCCAGGTATCCTTCTACAGCTAGACCTTCAAAAAGCTTTTGACACGATTGAATGGAATTTTATCCAAAGAACAATTACATTATTCAACTTCGGGGAATCTATCCAACGTTGGGTTTCTACCTTTTACACTAATACCCAGAGTGCTGTCCTAAATAATGGTTTCAGTACAAACTATTTCGCACTTTCAAGAGGAGTTAGACAAGGATGTCCCTTATCGCCCTATCTTTTTATTCCCGCAGTTGAACTTTTAGCTTGTAAGATTAGACAAGACAAGGAAATTCAGGGAATCAATATCTTTCAAAGGGAATTTAAAATAAGTCAATTTGCCGATGACACCACCCTCCTGAATAAGAATTAGCAATTCAGTCAGAAGAGCCATCACTGTATTAGACAACTTTGGCGACATATCTGGTTTAAGATTAAACCCCTCGAAAACTAAAGCCATGTGGCTCGGGCCTTGGAGACATTGTGAAGAGAAACCATTCGGATTTAAGTGGCCTAAAGAGCCTGTTCGTGTTCTAGGGACGTATATTTCTTATGATGAAAAGCAAAATGAAAAATATAACTTCCAAGCCAAACTGCAGAAATTGCAAACTGTTCTGGACATCTGGAACTGCCGCAATCTTACAATATTTGGAAGATGCCTCATAGCCAAAAGCCTTGGAATTTCGCAACTGGTTCACATGATTTCAAATCTTAACACCTCAAATGACTATATACATGCTGTTAACTCTGCCATATTCAAATTTATCTGGAGAAAGAAAAAAGACAAAATCAAACGTAAAGTTATGATCTCAGACTATGTCAAAGGAGGTATACGCGCACCCAGTATAGATGTCATGGTAAAGTCGCTGAACCTAGCATGGATTTCGAGATTTTTACCTGAAGGGCAAACTTACAAGGAATCTTGGAAGGTCATTCCCAGTTATCTGTTGGAAAAATTTGGCGGTCTCATCTTTTTGTTAAGATGTAATTATGACAAGAAGATTCTTGCGCGGATAAATTTACCCCAGTTCTATAAATCGATTCTTCAAAATTTTCTAGAGCTAGAAATATCCTACAAAGATTCTCCATATGAGGAATTTGTGTTATTCAACAACAAAGATATTCTGCTGGATGGATCTACTATCTTTTATAGAAATTGGCTGACGAAAGGTGTATACCTTATACAGGATCTTCTAAATTTGGAGGGTAATTTTCTACCGTACGCAGAATTTATAGAGAAATATCAGGTAAAGTGTAATTTCCTTGCTTACTGGCAAGTCATCTCCGCAATCCCTAGGCATCTCCTAGGGATGGCGAGGGCGACCCCCATAGATAAAACAAATTTCCTGTCAGAACAGATGTTCCCACTTTCATCAGAAACCTCTATTAGCTTGCTTAAAATGAAAAACAAAGATTATTATCGATTATTAATTAACACAGAGAAAACCGAACTCAAAGCGAAAACAAAGTGGGCTTGTGATTTACGGGTAGACCAAATCCCCCTGGAATCGTTTTTCAGTGAAATCCAATTTTTATGCAAAGACAACAAGCTAAGGGAATCTTACTTTAAACTCTTGCATAGAATAATAGTCACTAACAAGGAGTTATTTTTGTATGGTATAAAAGACAATATGCTTTGCGAGTACTGCCAAATGAACGATTCAATTATTCACACTTTACAAAACTGTACTTTGACAAAACAATTTTTTTCGGAAGGTATAAAGTGGTTCAACAATGAAAATGCCACCTCCTTACGCTACTCACAGATAGAAATATTATTTGGTAGAAAATTTGATGATAAAAATGTAGATTCGTATTTCGTCAGAAAGCTCAACTTCACCCTTTTATATGCTAAGTATTATTTATATAATCAAAAGATATTGTGTAGTGAAATTTCCATGATTGATTTTATAGCAAATCTTAATCAGAAATATTCATTGGAAGGTCTTACCATGTAACAATTTCGTAAATATTATTATAATATTATTATTATTATTATTATGAATATGTAAAAGATCGAGTAGATGATACCTTGTACTGATATTTTGTAGTAGTGCTTGTAATTTTGTGTATGTGTGTGTATTCTCAATTAAAAAAAAAAAAAAAGAGCAAATTTGAACCGCGAGGATCCCGAAAGTACCCGCACGGCATTGTGAAATTCATATTCCGAACTGACTCTTCATCTCCAAGGAAAGAAGATCCATGGTATTTTTATATTCGGTATTGATAGAGGAAGCACCGCACGATTAGAGCAAAGTTTGAACTAGACTTTACCATTATTAATAAAAGCAAACAGAGCTTAAGAGAATGTCCCTTTTTAAACAGGAAATGTCCCGCAAAACGGATAAATTTTAAAGATGGTTTTTGCTATGTGGTATAAGGCCGATTTTTCTTACTTTGCCTTATGAGTAATTTAATGTTGTTCTTGATAATCTATTAAAATCAGCCTGGGTTTTGACTTAAGCACTTCACACGACGCTTTTGAAGTTACTATAATTCGTTTAAAATTCCAACCGTTGTTGCGTTACTGTGACAATAAGCAGACTAATTTTACATATAACAGAAAAGCGTAATGAAAACGAATTTCTTTTAAACTTAACATCCTTTTTAATTGCAATAAGGAAAAGTCCGGTCTTGGAACCGATTTTTCTTGTTTTCACTGTGAGATGCTTGCTCATAAAATCACATCTAGAAAGGACCAGTAAGCGTCTCGATGTCAATTTCTTGAGTTCGTTCCGGTGTCAGATTGCTAATGAAAACGCATGAAAAAGGAAATCTGTGGGGTTGAAGTTCTCCCCTATGGCTATGGTAAAATGCTCGCGGAAAAAAAAATGGGGACCGGTCAAACATCTCTATTCTGTTTTTAATTCACTAAATAGTTAGGGCTGCGTTATATAAATTCCGGAATCACCAATAATCGGTGAATAGTATCACGTATTGGTGTGTACTAAAGTAAATCGAATTAGTAAAGTAAAGTAAAAGTAAAAAAAATTCAATTACAGAAACTTGAAAATTCGTCACTTTGGTTTGATGTTTTTGTGCCGTCATGGAAGTTAAGTGTTCTTTTAGCTCCTTGGTCGGAGGTCCTTGCTCTTATGACCCCAGAGATAGGAGCAGATCAATTGAAGTTATCCCATTTTTAAATTGCAAGAGGAACATCGCGAGTCACAGGTCTTCCTTGTCAATAGCCGATGTAGAAACCGAAATTGAACTTATTCTGACAAGAACAGTTATCTCCTTCACTACGGAGTTAAACCTTTCGGAATTGACGATTTGTCCTCGACACCACTTGTCTCTGGGAATTGGCTGGCGTCGAGGTTCAAATAAGTGTCAAATTCCACCGCCGATACCGAATCATGACAGCCAGACGCAAAAAATCGCAAAAGCAGAACGAGGGCTTGGCAAAAAATTCGTGCCATTTTATATGGAAGAAACTGGGACTACTTATGCTAGTTGGTTCAGGTATGCGTATACATAATTTCCATTACCTTTTTATATATAACAAACTGTAAAAACGTCTAATGTAACACTTTACCTTTTTGCACATTCAGTCTTTTCCAGCACAAAATGTTAGTCAGTCAGGTGTATTTTTTGTTCATCAGATTCGGAGAAGGCCGTTAATTAGATTACACGTAAAGTTTTCAGTGTTTTTATATATCCGAACTCTTTGAGATATGCATGGCGACAAAGGAAACCTGAAATCCATTGTAGACTTGACTTTTTTCTAATAAGTCAATGTACGCTTTGTAACACCATTAATGCTGATATACTACAAAAAGGATCATTCTATGATTGCTTTACACATTTCACTACACTCTAACACGGTGCAACAAAGAAAAGGAATTTAGGATCAAAACAAATTGAAATTGAAAGAAAAATTAATCTGTTAGAAGGACAATTAGCCGATACTCTTTTGGACGGAAAACAAAAAGAGAAAAATTGGACAGAGTTAGAAAGGAAAAGGCGTGAATTAGAGACAATAATTGAATACCAAACAAAAAGTGCGATTTCAAGGTCAAAATCCTGGTGTTACAACGAAGGTGAAAAACAAAATGGAAAAAAGGCACTGCAAACAAGGAACAATCACTCAACTGAAAGACGATGAAGATAACTTCATTTTGTCAGACAAAGAGATATTATCAGAGTGTGAGTCCTTCTAAAAAACTCTTTATAGCTCTAAGCTCAATGAAGATTCCGCAGAAAACTTTTTTCCACCACTTCAAAATGGAACGTTTCTAAATAATGAAGAACGGCTCTTTGTGAAGGACCCCTTAACTTGAAATAATGTCTAGGAGCTGTAAAAGACATGGTATCTGAAAAAACGCCAGGCACAGATGGCCTCCCTTGTGAATTTTACAAAGTTTTCTGGAATGATATAGGAGAAATTTTAATCAAGGCTCATAACTACTCATACGATACAGGTAATCTTTCAATATCACAAAGACGTGGAATTGTTAAGCTCATACCAAAAAATGATGCTGACCTGACCTCAATTAAAAATTGGCGACCAAAAATACTACTTAACTGTGATTATAAGATTGCATCAAAAGCTGTTGCAAGTCGAGTCAAGGCGTTTCTTCCTAAACGCATTTCTGAAGACAAAAAAGGTTTTATAAGAGGCAGAAATATAAACGAGAATATACGCACCATAGACAGCATTATTAAAGACACGGCAGAAAACAACACCCCAGGGATTCTACTCTTCCTCGATTTTGAGAAAGCTTTTGACACGTTAGAGTGGTCTTTTATAGATAAAACATTACAACATTTTGGTTTTGGTTCGTCGTTGTTAAGGTGGACCAAACTCTTTTACAGTGACATTGAAAGCTGTATCTTGAATAATGGCTGGTCAAGTAATTTCTTTCAACTAAGTCGAGGAGTTAGGCAAGGCTGTCCTTTGTCGCCTTATCTATTCGTCCTCTCCGTTGAGGTACTTGCTGAAGCTATTCGAAGGAAAAAAGAAATAGCAGGTATAAAGAAAAATGGAACAGAGTTTAAATTGAGCCAGTTTGCAGATAACTTTCAGCTCAATCAAAAATTCCTTAAACATCTAAATCTTAGCCGTTATATCCTATTCTTTTAAGTATTTGTGTTTGTTCTCTGTAAAGATTGTCCCAAAAAAATCCTAAAAGGAGAAATATATGCGAGAAAAACTTGTCAGTTAAGTTTATGTCAATTTCAAGACGTTTGTTTGACTGACTATTTTTACCTGAGAATAAAAAAAAAATTTCTTAAATGAAGCAAAATGGGATGAGATTAGAAAACAAAACTCCAAGGAAAATGACAAACATGGACCAAAAAAACGAGCTCAAGAGACTGCTCTGAAGTTCTACTTGCAGTGTCAACACTGCAAGTAAAACAATATCTTGCAAACAAGCAAGGCTTTGTCAACAAAAATACTGTCACATAAATATACTCGCCTCTTTGGAGAATAAACAGTCTTTTTATTCCATTGCTGATTTTTTCGTTCGTTTTATAACGTTAAGTGAGCGAAAAGTCTCACTTCAAGAGGAAAAATCCAACGTTTTGTCAGATCGGATCAGAGTAAAATGATTTCTCTTCGGCCACTCCTCATGATGTGGCGCCTCTAAAAGAGTGCGTTCGTTTCTCCCGCCGCTAGTCGCTTTGCTCTTTCTCCCGCTGTTGGAAGGCAAAATTGGACGAGATTAGAAAATAAAACTCCAAGGAAAATAATGAACATGGATCGAAAAAATTACCTCAAAAGACTGCTCTGAAGTTAGCAGTAATTAGCTTTATAAGCTTAAGTTAAACTGCGTGTCAATTAACACTGCAAGAAGTCAATATCTTGCAAAACAGCAAACCAACAAAGTTTTGTCAACAAGATCACATGAGTATACTCGCCTCTCCTGAGAATAACCAGTTCTTCTATTCCATTGCTGATACAGAGATTAGTGAGGCAATAAGTAACCACCAGATAGAATTGCATTTCTTGCAGTCAGAATGAAATACAGGGGAAAACGACATTTGTCATACGAATGCTTTTTATAATCCCCGGGCTTTAATTCTTACGTTTTCACCTTTCGTTTAGAGACAGAAACCATTTGCATGGTCCTGATATGTATGTGACGCCGGGTCAATGACGGATCGTAATTTCCGGTATGATCTAGAGTAACGTTACGCATTACGCGTACGTTATCCTTGTACGTTTTTCAATGTTTCGCTGTTTATATTTTTAAATGAAATTCAGGAGAACGCATTTGTTATTCACCTTTCATTTGAAGACAGAAACCGTTTCTACATTGATTGTTTTTCTATAGTAAACGTGAGAGATTTTTATCTATCTTGGCCCGCGGGGTCATAGACTGATTTAGTTGCCAAATTTTCGGTTAAACAAAACTAACCTTGAGGAACTTAAAAAAGCTAAGTAAATGAAAAACGATAATAACCTTTCGAACTTTTAAAGTGCTAGTACTGAAAAGATGAGATATGAATGGTTGAAAAACCTGGAAAGTTAAAAGATGCACAAAAGACACTATAAAAATAGACATATAAACAGATTATGTTTCTGCGCGTCTGTTCATTGCATTAAGTTTAAAAGTCTTCGCCTTGGAAATAAAGTTGTTAAAGTTGATAGATTCTATTTTTAGTCATTTGTGTCTTACATCTGCCATCCTGTATGCGACACGTCATGTGGTGAACTTCAGACTCGGCGCCTCACGGCGGGGATGCACAATCTGCGAGCTAGCGAGGCATGCGAGGTATGCGAGGCAGAGGTGTGAGGCACTCAGGTTAGCCTAAAAAACACTCTGGTTAGCCTAAAGAGCACTCCGGTTAGTTTAAATAGCTCCCCGGTTAGCTTAACGGTTAGCAGTTTATGTTGGGGTTGTTCATGCCTCGCATGTTTTGTTCATGCCTCGCAAGTCTGCCTCGCATGCCTCGCATGCTTCGCTGGCTCACATCTTATATACACTCCTCACGGCCCGAGTACAAAGAGCGCGACCGACAATTTAAAGAATTTGATAACAAGACCGAAAACTTAACTCGTCCCACCCGAGTACAAAAAACGAGACCAAGAACAATAACTCGTGGCCCGAAGTCTTGTCTCTGGGCCCATCGCCACCAAAAAAAATAAAAAAGAATTTGATAATGCTACCGAAACATTAACTCGTGCCGCCTTACGGCCCGAGTAATTATTTTTCAGTTCACAAGGGCTCGATCGACTTTCCTGATTTTCCCAAAACGCAAGTGTTTCTGGCCAATTTAAGCCACACCATGATTCTTACTTTACAAAAACCTTAATATGGACAAAAGATGAAAGAAATCGACTCTCTTAAGTTTCGCCAGAAAATTCAGATTTTGCTCGATTTTTTCTGACCGTTGCTCTTAAGTTATATCTAATAGAAAGACAGAGAGATCGATTTAGACGAAATCTGGCCCCGGTTGTTTAAGGTTACCGTATACCTTTAGAAGTGTCTCGCGTCCAAGCGATGTAGCGCGTCCGGTTTAAACTGTAGATATCTAAACCCCTATATCAAATAAAAGCTTATCGAGCTGGCTATCAAACTATACCAAGAATTTTGAAATAAAATGAATTGCCGAAATTTTTCACGACCTCTAAATGCGACCGTCCAAATCACATTTTTAAAGCTACAAGTCAAAGCGAACTTTGTTTTTCACAAATTTAATTTGCTCCTCAGTTTCCGGACCCAGAGCGCTAAAAAAAACGTGTCTGCGTTTTGCCATATTCAATTGCAGTGAAAAGTTACAGAACATTTTCGAAATAGGATTAAGAAAATGTGGAGTGATCGTACAAAAATCGCTTTCGGAGAAAAAATATTTCGAAAGAAAAAATTCGAAGACGGGTTTTTGTTGTTTATATGTTTATCTAGCTATTGTCCAAATTTGAAAGCAAACGAACAAATTCTTTTTGCGTTTTAGCTCGTTAAAGTGTCCCCTTCAAGTGAAAAAATAGATTCGAGAAAATAGCGCTAAAAATTCGACAATTCATTTTATTTCAAAATTCTTGGTGTAGTGTGATAGCCAGCTCTATAAGCTTTAATTTGATATAGGGGATTATGTATCTACAGTTTAAACCGTTCGCGCTACATCGCTTGGACCCGAGACACCTCTAAAGGTATACGGTAACCTTAAAGAGCGGAAAACGTCATCCTGGGGCCTTACGGTTATAACATTCTAACTTGGCAGTTTACTTGGCACGAAATTTCGCGCTGACAGACACTGAAGATTTTCTCCCGGCCAGTATTTCATAAACATCAAGATAAACATCAAAATGGATCACGGAAACTATCCTGCAAGACGAGAGCCGCCTTGATAGGGCTATTCGCCATGATTCAGTATATGTTCATCGAAAGATAGATTTTCTTTTAAATGAACGCACAAGGACTGAAGCGTTAGGTGAGTGCGTAAGCAAAGACCACAAAGGTATTGAATTGATGTTTTTCTTCCGATTTGCGATTCCGGAGAGAATGGCCAATATTTTATTTCGAATAATTAATTATTTGGAGCTGCATTCTTCACTAATGGAATGTAGCAAGTGTACACCCAATAAAGCGACCTAAACATTGAGCAAGCTACTTACAAAGGTACTGTATATACCACCAAGCTTGCAATGACACAAACAGTTAGCCGGACGGTAAGTACAGCAGTTCATATAACTTTTGTCTGTACTACGACTCCCATTGCCGCATTCTTCTTCTTCTTCTGTCCTGATATGCTATGCTATGCTATGTTATGCTATGCTATGCCATGCCATGTTATGCCATGCCATGCCATGCCATGCCATGCCATGCCATGCCATGCCATGCCATGCCATGCTATGCTATGCTATGCTATGCTATGCTATGCTATGCTATGCTATGCTATGCTATGCTATGCTTTACTGTTGACGTATGCTATGTCCCACATTCCTGACACATGACACACGGATTTTACTAGATGTTCTCTCCCAAAGAGTGAGAAGATCTGGGTACAAGATTAGGTCCGAAAACTAAATTAGGTGAACCACGCCTGTCAAAATATATTCGATTTTTGCTGGTTTTGAAAGCCTGGATCCAGATTCAAGAAACTCTCCTGTGTTGAATTAACTTGAATTAGCAAAAGCCTGTTGTTAATTGAAAAACAGGAGACTATTGTTCAGAAACAATACTTGGGATACATCTTAATTTAGGAGGGCTTCGTGAATCTGCACCTGATTTAAAAATCTTTGTATTTTATGAAAACATTGAGTATGTTGCATTTCAGCCTAGACCTTAACAGTCTGTTTACAGTCTGTAGAACGATTGTTGATATCATCAGGTAGTGAACTCCAAAGAACAGAAGCAGCCAATGCCGAACGAAGGCCCACCATACATTTTCAAACTTTTAACAAGCAAATTCTTCCTACAGAACGAATAGTTCTTGATGGATGATATTTCGTTAATAGACCTGTAATGTAGTATAGGGTTGACCTATTAAGCGCTTAAAACTGACCATTAATACGCTATTCAATTGGTAACCAACACAGCTCAACAAAAAATGGTGTGATATGATTGTTTCTAATGGACTGACAAGTTAGCCTTGCGTAGTTGTTGGTGTAGATATTTTGGTAACTCGGAGAGCAGAGCATTGCAGAAACCAACTTTGTGTGAGGTAACAAAAGCGTGAGCAACGTTTTTGCTGTCACAGATGCTAGAAGTTTTCTTTTTTTTACTGATATTCTGTGATGAATATAACTCGGATTTGCATAAGACATTTGCACGAGGAATCATCGTCACTGAATCACTGAAAGGCCAGGCCATTAAAGGGAACCTCCACGCCGACAACCAATTGACGGTAAATTGCCGGAAATAGCGTCTAAATTCTAAATTTTAGTTTATTACGTAGAAGTGACATTCAAGTATGCTTACAATTAGACATGATTATCGCCTATTTTCGATTTTAAATTTCCCGGGCGCCGCCATGACGTCATATGGTTGCCGCTATTTTCAGTAAGCAGAAGTTTTTTTGTGTAAACCAATTGAGCAACCTACCATATTACGTTATGAAATCAAAGATGGCGGCGCCCGAGAAAGTTAAAATGAAAAAAAAAGCGATAATCAAATTCTGTTTTGTCCGACACAGAAATATTATTTCCATGTTTTCCAACGAAATTTGAAATGAGATTGTGTTTTCAACAATTTAACGTTGATATATTTCAAGAGTGGACGTTTCCTTTAATGTCATTAGGAGTACAAAGGCGAAAGAATAATATATTAAAGCAAACTGTATGGTAGAAAGGGGAGGAGACTTGTGCCAGTAGAGTAAAATAGGTTACCTTAACTTGTCCAGCGTCGTCAGTGTAATCTGTCCAATTTGTCCCATCTGTTGACGTTTGTATGGTATATGTCTCCACCCACTCATCTGCTTGGGAATTTCCCTGAGTGGACACAGCACAGATGAAATGAAGTGTCTGTAGATCAATCTGTAGATATGGATTACTGTCACCTGTAGCTGCACACCATGATGATCCTGCTGCGAAGTTTAATCGGCCATTCTTAGCCAGTGTGCCGGAATTCAGTGTTGAGGAAGCAGTTATGTTACTGTCTGGGATTGATCCACTTTCCATTCCAAGATCCAAATCACTACAGTCTCCTAATGTAAAATAATGGCATTTACAGTTGATTTCAGAATTATACTCAGTAGTTTTGTAACTGCATCTTAAAGGAACTTATAAACAAATAATAGTGACGAACACATATTTTTGGGGTCTTTCTTTTGCAAAACCTATACGAGGTCCTTCTATAAAAGACAAGAAGAGTTGTCTCTTAAATAAAGATTTCGCCTATATTAAACGTTTGCTTATTGCTGGTAACCTGAAACATTGCATTACAGTAATTACTCTGAAGGTAGCACCTCTTCATTACATCTACGATATATTATTCGTCAAGAGAAGGGATCGATGATCGATGATTGTATTTCCTCTTATGAGTCAGTTAAAATGTTTTCTTTCATTCTAAAATTATTGTAA
This sequence comes from Pavona decussata, assembly GCF_977016875.1. Lineage (NCBI taxonomy): Eukaryota > Metazoa > Cnidaria > Anthozoa > Scleractinia > Agariciidae > Pavona > Pavona decussata. The sequence continues at coordinate 197,902 of NW_028145498.1, forward strand.
AAAATATTTTATTCATAAGATAAATAATTCTACACTACCCGCCTAGATTAGCGAGTGCTATTTGCGGATCCAGTGTTATTGTAATATTTAACTACAAAGATTAATAAAGTTGAAAGTTGAAGTTGATGCTTGAGAAAATAAACCTGTCGGGCCCGAAACTCCCCACGAGTTAAAGAAAGATCCTACAGGATTCTGTTTCCTCATCTCTTTCATTAAACATTGTGGCTTAGAAAATACGTGAGTTTGACCACAATAATAAGATAGAACACGTGACAAAATAGTTTGTAGTCCTAGTCGCCTTATAGGGTTTACGTCACCGCCCCTTTTACAATTAACAGTTTAATTTGAATATAAATCCATTATCTGTAGTGTAAGAACTTATCTTTTCGTGACCCTGATTCAAGTGCCATACATGTGACAACAAAATAATCGTGGATGAAGTTTGCACGAAAATTTTTCCTGTGGGAACGATGAATGAATTTGTATAAAACTTGAAATACGTAGAATAAGAAACAATTATGGATTGTTGCCCGAAAGAAAACATTTAATTTGTAAACAACTTTAAGTTAGCCACAGCGTGATAACATTTTACACGCGTACAATTTGGCCCGCGCTTTGATAAAAATATTTCAAAATTCACAACTCTATAAATATTCCTCCCACAGAAATAATTCTAGTCTCTACATAAACGTTAACAAAAGTTGAATGCGTTTCTCGCGGCTGGCTTCGCCGCTCGCTAGATCCATCGCGTGCTCATCATGTTCACGCAGTACATCAGTTAACTTCGAACTTTGTCAGTTTACAATTGTGCAATCTGTTCTGTCACTGTAAACTTAATCCTGTTCGCGTTATATGAGTTTTTTTTCGTGACATTATTCATTTAATTATATTTTCTAGTTAGTATTTTATCATGCATTTCTTTTACGACAATAATGAAGCAGCCATACCAGGAGAGTACATTCCACACCAATTAAGATCAGAGTAAACAAGATGATACTTTTCGTATAATTAAGAACCTTTTACGTTTGGAACCTTCTCAATATTTCGTGACTTTTTACCACCTGACAAAGGGCTGGCTTTGAGAATACACGTGTCGACTAATGGAAATTAATATTTCACTATTGCTCCAGTCTTCAACGTTGGAAAATCGACCGTTATTGAAGCTATTCAAGACGTTTACACTGGCCAGAAACCCTCGCTGAAGTTACTTCGTGTATTGAAAGCTTCTACAGAGTTTACAGAGTCTACCAAACTGAACGTGGTTGGGGCTATTTATGACACTCACGTTAGGATTTAAGCCCCTATAGACAGTGAACCAAACTATTTTAGCGTTTCACGCGTCTCAACCCCTTAATCTCTCCCTCGGCCCTCCCCCTGCAGGCTACGTCAGTGTTGTAGATTATTGAATTTTTTTTTTAAATTACTTCCACGGATACCAGGTAGAGCAAATTAGAGATTTTATGTCCTGGTTCATTGTTTACATAAGATCTTTCAGTAACGACTGCTAAGGAGAAGTCTCGCTCGGCGAATATAAGCCTTCTATGAGGTTCACGAAAGTAAAGAAATATAAAAGGTAATTATTTTTAAAAACTACTCTTTGTCTTTTATCAAGTTTTTTTTTTTTTTTTTTTTTTGCTAAGTTTTAGTGATAGCTACGTTCGCCAGTAATAAGTGCCTCAAGACAGACAGATTTCGCGAATTAAAAGCTTTGACGAATTCTAAACCTTACAGAAAACCCGGCTTTTTATTTCTGTAAAATGGCGTTTATCTCTCAAGATGTAACATCTGCCCCAAAGAGTTAATAAGCTTATGAAATGTGTTATGTAGCCAGCGCATACATTTCTTTGGAAAAATAGGGAACTTTGGGTTGTTATATTTTCTCGACCTTGCAATGGTTTTTATGGTACATGTTATTTCTTGTGAATTCGGTACGGTAAACGATCTACGATTATGGCGTTTTCTTACAATGAAATAAAGAAAATAGATATTTTGCGCGACATCGGATAGTTACCCTGTCTCGAACTTTCAAATGGAGTTTTAATTTAAAAACGCCGTAACACTTCACTCTAATGACTTCAAATTGGGGCACAAGAGGACATAATAAAAGAGTATGTAAGGAACTCTCGCACGCCGTGTGCGATAAATATGTTTTGTGGGTATTTTAATTTTCTCGGAAATGTGGATGAAGAAATACAGGTAATAAACGGGTGTCCGTAATAGCAAGGAGGTTTTCGCAGGGCGGAGTTGCTGAATGCTCTATTACCAAATGGACTTGGAGGTAACAAATATTAAGTGACAAGTATATATTTTTTTATGTACAATTATACAGCTTTTTGCAGGCAGTGCAGGGAATATTGGCCAATCTTATTGCAAGTGCGGCGGTCACTGAAGGTGTCAGCGAACCTGCGCAGACGGCTGAAGCCACTGGCAGTCAAACAGAAGAGCAGGAATACACTCTTAAAGAGAGCGAAAAATCTCCTAAGGAAGAGGTAACATCATTTCAGTGTCTGTTGGCATTAAAAAAGCCGATCGTTTCACTTTTTCTGTGTTACCACAAAATTGTAAGTGAGCATCATGAACTTAAGGCGACAGAGCAATGTTGTTATTGTGTTTTTTTTTTTTTTCATTAATATATTAAACAGTGTCCATGTTGCTCCTTTAGAATAGAGGAAGAAGATCTTAGTACTGCATCTGACGAGCTGACAGTAGGCGTTGGGAAAGTGAAGATCTCTGATGACAGCCCTATCCTTTCTCCTTAGACAGCCAATACAGTTTCTTTTTCTGGAGAAGGGAATGACCCTTAAAGGGTGGGAGCCCAACCAAGAGATGCCCTTAGCATTTTCCTCAATCAGTGTCAAATCCAGTCGCTTAGAAGGCCTTGGATGGATTGGGGCGAAGTCAGTTTGCGTACAAGACAGCATTATGTCCAGCGATCTGGTGAGATTGTCGCAGCTGTACTTAAAGTGATTTCGTCCAATAACGCTCCCCATCTGTGGAGAGCACTACAGACGTCTGGTGCCGTGAACCAGCAACTGGGTCTCCATCAAGCATCTCTTCCATCAGAGACAGCTTACCTAGAAGCTCTGGCAGAGGCATATAGCAATGCCACCAGCTGGGACACACGGCGGCAGGTGCTGTCCGTAATGTCAGGAGTCGTCAGTTTCAAAGCCATATCTGAATTTATACCTGGCTTGACCCAGTATCGTCTCACGACTGCCAACCTGCACCGTGTTCAGTACGGACACCATGCTCCAGTGCCTACCTGCGAGTCCCCAAGACTAAGGATAGACGCAAACCAACTGGATCATTTCGTGGTGTTTATCAGAAGCCCTCATCTTGTTCAGGACCTACTTTTTGGTGAAAAACACCTCCAGCTCTCGTCCGGGAAAATTATCATGGTGCCAAACATCATTCGCACAATGATATCTGGAGGGATTGTCATGCAGTACAGGCAGTATTGCAGTGCGACCAACTTCAAGCCTTTCAGCCGCAGTACCATGCTACGAATACTGACAGAGTGCAGTGCGTCGGTGCGCAAGATTATTTCGCAGCAGAAGGGGCACGAGCATTTGATGACCTTGCTTCAATAGTGGAGGATATTTCTTCAATAAGAGCTGACGGCGGAGAGTGGGCAAGGCGCATTAAAGATTCCCTGAAGGCTGGAAAACCCCTAGGTGGCAACGTAGCAGCTGATAGGCTGGCAGCTACGTGTAAGTGCCACATCCGCATTTACCTCAACGAAGGCCACCATGTTACGACAGCAGAGGAGATGAGGGAGACCCTGCTTTCCCATGGGGGAGTAGAAGGTGTCAGGGTACCTTTCTTGCCGTCAATAAACCAAACTGTGGAGCTGCAGAACATTCCTGGCATAAACAAGTTAAATATCTTTCAGTTCACTGACGGATCCCTCCAGGTCTGGCGCGCGAATGCTATCGGTCCAGGAAAGAGCATTGAGAAGGGAAAAGTGTCAGGTCAATGCCATCTTATTACATTACCAATGTGTATTTTTAGTTATTCGTAGAGCCACTTTGGTATTTAAAACGTACCAAGGGGATGCGTTATCAAGCTTAGCCGATAAACAGCCACTTGAAAACTGTTCCTACGTGTTCAACTGAGAGGTTTAAGTAACTTTTATTGATAAAATAAATTGTGTCTAACAAGCAAAAGGCGTTCTCAATATTTTGCTTCAGGAGCAAATTACACTTTCTTCTGCAGAAAGAAACTCCCCACACTCGTAACGAGTCCCCATGTTCTTTGGTAGTTGACTGGAATCTTCACTGACATCATCAAGAAGGAAGCCAGCTACTAGAGTACTGAGGCGCCTGACATACTTCCTCAGCATGATGATGATGAGGAGGAGGAAGAGGAGGAGGAGGATAATGAGGATGCCGATGGTGATGAAGAGGAAAAGTAAACTGAAGATGCTTACAATATAACTGATTTATAATTATAGAACTCTTTCCCCTGATATGATGTTTATGCTAAATTCTGCCTAGTGTTATTACAGATGTCAACTACAGCTGCCTTTCTGTTTTGTTTTCACCTGGTGAGTTCAAAGCAGTTTCTGCAGAGCAACCAAAGCCAGCCCGGGTCTAAGTAACCACGGCTGATGATCAGCAAGAATGTGCCAGTGCTGAAGGTCCACATTTTAGTGTGTTTTCATGCCCAAAGGAAGGTTGCGTTAAAGTATTTCAACGGTCGTCTGCCCTGGAACGTCACCTGTCGTTAGAATACTGTTCCATGTTATTGAAGAGACACACTCTAATGGACCTGGCCAAGCAACAGTAAGCCACCCGTCTCCAGGAAGGCCTAGGCCTACTTCCTTCTCTGCAAGTATCCAGCTCTGTTGACAGATCGAACTAAGGCCAAACTGTCAAGGAAGGCTGGGCACTGAAGGAAATTAAGAAGGGCTACCGGTTCAACGAAAAACAGAAGACCTATCTGGAGGCGAAATTTAATATCGGACAGTCCACAGGTAGGAAGTTGGAACCGGATGTCGTTGCAAAAGAAATGCACCGTGCCCGGGACACAGACAGGGAAGGTTGTTTTGTGGTCGAGAGTTTCTCACACCCCAGCAAGTGTCGTCTTACTTCTCGCGCCTTGCAGCGAAGCTGCGTCAGCAACAAGTTGAGGTGACACCACCGGATGTCTTAGCGGCAGAGGAGCAAAGCAATTTCTCTCTGGCAAGAGCGGATGTGATTTCCAGGCTGCATATCCGTCACCCAATAGTTGTTGATCAATACGAGATATGCTCACTGGTTAACAACAAAGCCGAGTTTCGGAAAACAAAGTTGGGGATGCTACAGTATCTCTGTCAAAGGTTGGAACTGGATGTACCAGTACCGGCGGTGAGGAGGCGGCTGCCCCTGTAGAGCTACAAAATGAAGCACAAACAAAATAATGCAAGGCCTTTTGCTAACAGCCTTTAAAAGTTTCCGTTTCCTTTTCAAGAAAAAGCCGTAAGTGGTTAGCCTTGCAAAGTTTAATTATGCCACATGAACACTGGCTTGTTGAACATCAGATAGTTCAAAGCTCTCAGTTAGTGGGAACGCCCTAATTTCAAAGCAAAACCCGAGGAAACAAAATGAGTGGAGTTGTGCAGAGAGATGGTGCTTTTAAATTTGGGTTCATGGTTTCGCTGTTCTCATCATTCTGGAGCTTGGAACAGGCTAGACTACAAAGCAATCTTTCTGTGCGCTGGTCCGTCGTAGGATCATGCGCGGTCGTTTCTTGTAGGAAAAGATAACTCGAATGACATTCCAGGCTTTTTGTGCTTCTCGAGTATAGTGTCTGCACTTAAAAGACAAAAATTTGACTGTTTTGCATACAAGGAACGTAACATGCTACGTGTAGACATAAAATGCAGGTGTGGCCCCATACAGCTTGCAATGCCTACTCTTTTTGCTACTGTATCATAGATGGAACCTCCAACCATTAATGTTAGCCTTTTGCTGTAGTTAGGAAACATTATAGTAACTGTCCACTTCGTTCTTGATATTTGCAAAGATAAGTGCCATACAGTAGAAAATGTAGAAAATAAGTGACTGTTGAAAAAAGGGCACTAAGCTGTGTTCTAAACATCTGCGACTTCTCACGAGCAAGGAACCTCCCTGGTTGGTATAGAAACTTGAAGAACTACTTATTTACAGAGGTAAAATACCGAATTTTTTATCGTTTGTTACTTGTTCGCCTGCGTAGCGCGTGGGGAGATAGTTCGTTTACCAGGTCCTACGCGGTTTTGATCAAGCCTCAGTTTGTCACAGTCACGCAGTTACATGGATTTTCCGTTAAAAAAGGGTTAATGGCGCTGCAGATCAGATCGCTGTGGTAAGTCCTCTTTAGCGAGTTTTTCGAATAAAGGGCTAAAATAAACTGCTAGTTCATAGCAATTTATTAATTATTAATTCTGGCGATGTGACATTCACATAGCTAATCTGCTAATCTCAGCTGTTAACTGTGACCCCTTCTAAGTGAATTTATACAACCCTCGCTTGATAATTCTAAAGTAATTGCCTTTCCCTGTCTTAAAAACTCAATCGGTAGATGAAATAAAGCTTAAAAATAGTTTGACTTTTGGTATTTCCTGACTGTTGTATTTTTGAAAGTAGCCGAAGCAGAAAAATGTAAACAATTTCGAATTATACAATTAACAGCAAAATATGCCTAATCCTGACTTCTACATGTGTACAAATACATGAGTTGACAAAATCAAACAAAATGTTATCCTACTAAGTTCAACAGAGAATAAGCTACTATTAGCAATTTCTGTACAGCTTATAGACAACATATTCTTTGTCGCAAGTGATGATTAAACAAAGGACTTGATTTGTAGCGTGACGGCCGTTGTTCGTTTCACAGGCTCTTCTCGTGTCAAAGTACCCTTCACATTTTGGCCTCTCGACGGGGTACTTTTGCAGTGCCGCCAGAATTATTTTAACGCAGCAAACAGCTTCAACGATGTCTTCAGTTTAAGTTCAAACTTTACGTACCAATTGGGTTTCTTTTGTGCTGAAATTGGATTAAATTTGCTCAATTTTTAAACTGCCGAAATGGGGTTTCTTTAAACGGCCGAACCATTTCCAATTTTTCAGCTTATCTAAATTAAACTAGTGTATTATGAAGAACAAGGATGTGTTTATACTTTGAACACATTTCATTAACAGGGAACATCGCGTTTCTTTCTACGAACGAGATGAAAATGGGTAATTTTCAGTTAGTTTCGTGACTGAAAGGACGCTAATTTGCCGTATTTCAAACTTTGCCCGATTTGGAAAAAAGTAACGCGCTGAAGAAACTTTTAACGTTATTTTTGAAAATACTCCACTCAGGAGATTATATAGGCAAAATTTCACGACTGACGTCTGATTTTCGATAATTTCAGAAATCGGCTCTTAAACTCGAAAACACATCTTACTTCGTCCAGACTGACTATTGGCCTCAGTTTGTCCCGAAAGACCCACTTAAAGGTGATGGAAACTTGATCAGTCTGGCCACATCAGATCAGTTAAAAATGCACAACTTACAAGACGAATGGTCGAATGGTCAAGCGAGCCAAGACAGTTTAGTTGTTCAAGTATTGTTTTCCCAAGTTTGTCCAACACAGATAATGCGTCCGTCTCTAGTAGAAACTGATTTTGTAGATTTTCCACGAACAAATTCTCAAACCAGATTAGAAGATATCGAAGACTCCGCTTCAATGAAATACGTACGTAGGAAAAAACCGTGCTCCTCTCGGCTCTTGACGAACAGAAAAATTGTAAATCGCAAAAGCAGGAAGTAAATGTTAATTTGCTATAGGCTAGCAAATTCCAAACATCACAAGGTTCTAAGTTACAATGGTTGTTATCAATGTGCACACCAAACTAGCTACAAATTTCGCATGTTCTGGATGGCTGATTTGAATACATCATAAATAAATGAACAACAAAATATTAAAACGTCGTCGTTATTCATTGAGTATTTGAACACGCTCCAGCTTTTAAAACAAGTAAACCAATACCTCAAAATGGCATTACGCTCACCTGATACCAAAGAGAGAATCAAAGCTAGGATTACCATCGGGAAATATAGTTTGTGATAATAACGCGCCATGTTGGCTTGTTTCAATTTCAATCACAGCGCAACCTTGTTCGTGTCGCTTCGTTTCGCCTGGTTAAGTCTTTTGTTTCAAAATTAATAATTAATTGTTGCTTCCATTCTCGGTCTAATGATATCATAACGTTAGATAATAAAAGCATTGCCACGAGATATTATCATGTTTTCCTTATCGGCTTTGACAAGAGCTTGCTTTAACGGTTACGTGTTGTGTTGAGGAAAGAAAAGAACCACAGCTCTCCATCCACTGTACTCTTTATTGCCGCCTGACAAGGTTTACAACAACAACTCTTGAACTTGGAACGATACAATTTACAAGCTGCTTCGAACATTACAAAGAAAAGAAAACACGAGGGAACAAAACTCACGTAATATTGCAAAGTTCTACTCTCTAGGGTAGGGCACACAAGTCTAGTCTCACGAGTCTTTTGACTGTTCGTCACGAGCGAGCGCGGCCATGTTGAAACTGAGTAAACGACGCAATACCCTGGCTATATTGTCGCTGTCAAGGTGAACGTTGTCTTTGTTTCTACAACCAGTTGCAAAAATGTTGATACACTTTGTGTGGCTTTGCTTTACTTACTTAAATGGATCGCAAATAGTAAATTTGTTACAGAATAAAAACTAGTCCCCCTCTCCCCGTTTCAATGTTGTTCATCTAAGATTTTGTACGTCACATTGCTTAGCTGGCAACATTGGAAAGGGGGGAGGGGGAAAGATTATGCGCAATAGCGCGCTGAAGAGTTGTCTCTTATTAAGGTAGGATGCCTCAACTACTTTTGCAACTGGTTGTAGCATCGAAGTTTGCTTCTCCAAGTGTTGAAGTTTAGCGTGCAGTTCGTCATGCCACTTCTCTTGAATGGAGTTCTTCGCAGCCAATTTGTTGCTTAAAGCTTCGAAAAGGCTGGTGCAGTCCATCTCTGAATCTTCTCTTTCTTTAGAATCCTTTGAGCTTTGCTTGCCTCTTAGTTTTGGTGGCATTTTAAGTTGCAAGAACGAGTAAAAACTAAAATTAATGTCGTTGAAAGACGGAGCTCGGCAGGACACGTCCTACCTGTAACTCATCTCCAGGCCTCTCCACCATGCAATTGACTTGCAATTGCAAATTTTGCCAAATATAGTAAGGGCCATCGCCAGACTTTCTAAAATGGCCTAGTTCGAATGTCTGTAAACTCACCATACCAACTTGCCTAAGTTCCAATTGCATTAGAAGAATTTTTGTTGACACTCACTTTTAATTTTGAATTTTGAATTTTGTGTTCCCCGGTCGTTGTGAATTTTTAAGACATAGTTGTGGAAGCTAATGCAATTTTAACGATAATACGGATGCTTTGGCTGAAAACTTACAAAGTTTTGAGAAAGAGAATTTTATTCCCCGAATCAATATGGCTGGTGCTAGGTGATGTTCGTGAAACGCTCGTATGGTACGTAAAAATAGTCAGAAAGCCTTCGTTACCAGACAGATGGATATGCTTTGCTGAACACTCACCTTTGAAGTTACTGTGTGTCCGTGTTGTCACGGCGCAAGCAAAAATCTTGACACTGATAGAAAAGAGAAGAAGTCTTATATTAAACAGCTAAAAGGAAAAAAATCCACAAGTTGCGAACCCACAATATTACCAGCTCCCAGTTGGCTTGAAAGCTCAGTTGGTAGAGCACTGCACCGGCATCGCAGAGCCATGGGTTCGAAGCTCGTTCAAGCCTGAATTTTTCAGGCTTTCGCAACTGCTTAAGTTGCGTAAAACCTGCGAGGATCTTTCGTCTATTTAATCTTTCATCAGCAGTTCCAAATATATGTTCCATACATTCATATTGATATTTTCTTATATTACACATACACTGGAAAGAATGTTGGTGGTAGGAAGAAAGAAGAGGCAAAAAGGAAAGGGCTAACCCTTGACATTTATGAAAGTGAGCTTGTGGTACCTAATGAAATGGAAGAGAATCTCTCTGCCGCAGAGCAAGAAGTAAAAGGATGGAAATTGAGGTACAAAGGTCTTGAGAGGAAGAAGGAAAAATTTACAAGGGAAATAATAGACGCATTAAGAAGAAAAGAAAATGAAATGGGACAAAAAGTCAAAACTGCAGAGGATAAGTTCAGAAAAAATGCAGAAAACAATAAAGAACTATCTGAGTACATACAAAAGTTACAGAAAAAGACTGTTTGTTTTTTTTTGCCAAGGGAAAACTATAGACAAATTAGGAAAAAAGACAACAATCAAGAAGACTGAACGAGCTGAAAGGAAAATTAGAAATTGCCCTTTGGTTCTTGAGTCACATGGACTCGAGCTATCTTTACTCAAGGTCAAGGAGGTAGCCACTAATGAAGTTCATACCATGGAATTTTACCAATTATCAGGAAATGATGCTGACCAGGAATACTTAGAAACTCTTCTATATTTTATGGACAGATTCTGGCAAGTGACGAAGGTCCTATTTGATAAAACAGAGGAGGAATGAACTGAATAAACTCTGTCACAATGAAAAAACACGAGTTCAATACACTGGTGCACAACTTTCTTTATCTAAAATCTACAAGATCACATCAAACGATTTCTGGAGTCAAATACAAACCACAAATTTGATGAGCCAATAAAGGTTAAAGGACCCTAGTCAGCCTCCGCCATTTTCGATGCCATCGAAATTATTGATATTGCATGGTGAAGCGAAATCTTATTGCTTTACTGTAAGTTGTGTTCCTGAAAATATGTTTCATTATCTTTAGTAGTAGAATAAAATACAATAGCCAAATTCTCGCATATAAACAAAAACAAAGGTGTGGCTGAATAGGGCCCTTTAAGATCAGGTGCGATGGTGCGAAGATGTCAAGGTCAGCAAATTTCATGATATCGTCATTCTCCCTACTGCAAACATGGGATTTAATAATGTCATCAAAGGGAAACAGGACAATTGGTGTAGTGAATGGTCCTCAGTGAAAAATGTGAAACAGTTGGAACATCATGGTTAAAAATTATCAGTGACATAAACTTTGTGATTAACAATGGAAAGATCAAGGTTAATAGCAAAGAAATAGCTGTTGAATCATTTCTTGGTGGAGACTACAACTTCCTGCTGATGGCTATGGATATGTCTGGAGCTACCTCAGACTATGCATGTCTCCGGTGTAAGGTGCACAGGCTCTTCAGGTGGGACATGTCCAAACATTTGTCCCATTATAACCAAGAACTCAAGAGACCACTTCAAGAAATTAATGAGTTAAGTTCCTCTTCAAATGAAGTTTTATGTGTCAAAAGACTTTTATTTACCATTGAGCTCGACCACATCATTCTTGATGAATTGACAAACTGACTGAAAATTTAATCGCAGATGTGATGGAGAAGGACATTAAGCAAGATTTCAACAAGGCTCGGAGTGAGGAAAAGGGTTTAAACCTATTCTAATACAAACACCGATGAACTTGGTGTAACCTTTTTTATTGCCCGACTAAGACAGTCCGAGGGGCAATGACTAAAATCAACCAATCAGATCGCCCAATTGTTGGTGCAATATTTTCCAAGTATTGGACCGAGTATTGTCCCGAATGATCACGCGTTGTGTCCCTCTTTCAACTTAAAATCAGGATGGCGGACGATGCAAGTTTTACTCAGGCGCTGTTTCTACTGCTGGCCTTCAAACTGGCAAGAGAAAGCTGTCACATCATTCAGTGAGGAAAACCAGCATCGGTAGATTGCTTAACGCCAATTTTCCCGAAAACTACGTGATACAGTCGCGGGCACAAAAAATATTAAGAGGGTCTGAATGTGGTTAACCGACTAGCGACAAAAGGCGAAAAATATAACTGACTACCGACAAAACGAGTAAAAATATCTATTAGCGACAAGTAAATTACTAACCGACAACGGACATTGTAGCTATGTTTGTATTCAGAAAGAACAGAATATTTGTTTCTAGCAGGAAATAGCAAGGGGTGACAGGCCTGCACGATTTCTAACAATGGAAACATTTTTGAAGTGTAGCCTCGTTATATTTTTGCTCTTTTTTTTTTTTTGAGATTTTCCTCTTTTAAAGGAAATTGGTGGTTGCTCTTTGAAGATTTCTCGTAGGAAAGGCTGGCTTTGTATTAAATGTCATTTCCCATTAAAACATGTTTGAGGTTGGGCCCTGATGGTTGATATTGTTTTACGAAAGGCAATGTTTGTTTGGGGGTGTTGATTTTTGCTACATGCGGATGACTTTTTTGTAAATTTGACATGTGATAAAAGATTTCAATCAGATTATTTGGGTAGCCTCTAGCAAGGAGTCGTGATTCAAATTTTTTAATAGTTTCCTCAAATGTTATTTTTGAGGAGTTTGCTCCTAGGAGTCTTAGGGATTCGCCCTTAACAAATCCTTTTTTGACTCCTTGTGGGTGGCTAGAGGAAAAATGCGCGTATTGAAAGGTTTCAGTCGGCTTGAAATATTTAACAATTATTCGCCGAAGGCGAAGTAATTATTGGTAATTACTGGGCCTGAGGTGAATAATTGTTTTAGTATAATTACTCAGGTGATTATAAAAGAATAACAAGTACCGTCCGAAAAATGTCGATTTTGTTTGTTTGTTTCAAATCGTCACGCGTCAATGAACAGAGACGCACAGTCTGCCGATCACATGCTCAATTGAAATCACATGCGCAATCGATAAACTGCAAACGGCCTCAAGCAGAATGTCAGTATTCTTTAACTGCCGCTTCATTGAGACGAAGCACTGACTTCTGTGAATGAATGTTGGGTTTCTCCCCGTTTACCAAAATGGATGGAGATGAACCAGGCTGTTTGGTGTAAAATTCGAGCCGGGATCACAAGTGTTAGCGATAGCATTTTATTGCACAATCTCTTGTTGACATGATGGCTTCGCCGGTTAACGGACGTTTATAAATATTGTCCTCGGAGATAAGCTGCTTCAGGTAGGAATTAAGTCATTTGTTGGCTTCACTAAACAAGTACACGGTTGTCGCAGATGAAAATATTAGGGAGTTTAAGCAAATCGCTACGGCGAGCCTCACTACGGCTACCGGAAGTAAAATAATCCACTTACGAGTCATTGCGCATGTAAGTCGTTCGCATCGAGCCGTAGCGGGAAATCCTTCTACGCCAGTTGGAAGGTTTTGGCGTAGTCTGTGGTACGTGGGCTTATGTCGCTTCTTTCTCCGCTTTATACAGACTCTTGAGCAATTTTAGTGAACGAAATACATTTAAAATCCTTAGAAATAGTTTATCGTGAATATTTATCAAGCTCCCTGCTCCTTACCGAGTGAATCTGACTTATTTTTGCACCCTGGCCGGTTTGTCGAAGGATCAAAGCAGTGAGCACATGGCGAACGTAGCGAACGGCACGAGAAATGCGTAAGTACAAAGTCCAAGTTTTCCTTTTCAAAGCTCAAAGACTACTTGAAATTCAAATAACTGAAGCCGAGGAATGACCCGGGTTATCAAGGCCGGGACCGTGTAGAAACTTTGATTTGGTGTATAGAGGCTCCAAATTGGCATTTTTACCACACGTAATCTAATTCACTCATTCACAGGAACGCTTACATTTTTTTCCAGACGTTGGAATCTATTAACAGCTGGTCAGACAAGTGTTAAAGAAACGCATTCAATTAACACCTATTTTGAATTTTAATTTTAATGTGCACTTGCCAATTTTGGATTTTGCATGCATTTTATATGTGTTGGTGGACGTTTGTAATGAATATAAATAGGCTTACATGTTTATTGGGAGCGAGTCTCCCTGTTTTTATAGTTAAAATATATGAAATTTACACCTCATTTTCACTTTTTCAAGTTAAATTTACCATATGGTGTTACATTTTGATTCCTCTACTGGGATGTATTTAACTGTACCTTTTGTGACCTTTTGTATATAAAATAATTCAGGGATCTTTCTCAAATGAAATTCTTCTTGATTATATGTAAGTCGGTGGTGGTTAGAAACAAAAAGCGGCCCCGAATATAACTTCTCTTATGCAATTTTATTGAGCCAAACCAAAAGTTTACATGTAGTTGAACTGTGTGTTGAATAAGCTTTGTGATTTCCTATCCAGGCCTATGGAGTGGACAGAAATGCATGATACTTTGGTTTACCGGGAGGTACTACTAGAAGAACCTTACAATTATAAGAAAGCAAAGAACAAGGCAACCGAGATACCTGCCTCGATGAAATTGGCCAAATTGTCCAGACTCGTGCAATATTGGTCTTTGGCTTCTCTACTCTTGCTATCGGGTGACATTTGCCCTAATCCAGGATGGGCATACCCAGGCCTCAAAATTGCTCATCTGAACATCCGAAGTTTGCCCAAACATCTCGATGAATTTGCTATCCTCATGGCGGACAATCCGTTTGACGCGATGTGTCTCAGCGAAACCTGGCTAAATTCCTCCTGGTCAGATAATGAGCTCCGTATTGATGGTTATAACATCATAAGAAGAGATCGTGACGACTCGCAAAGGGGTGGCGGCACTGCCATATATTACAGCACGAAATTCATGGCTAGGCAACGATCTGATCTTTCTACTCCAGACATTGAAGCTATTTGGCTGGAGCTAACTCTCCCGAACCGCAAGAAAACCCTCATATGCTCGCTTTATAATCCACCTAACGCTGATTTTGATGCGTTTAAAGCAAGCTTGGACAACATTCTGGATCAATCAGCTAGTGAAGGAATCGAAACACTTTTACTCGGTGACTTTAATTGTGATATGCTTCCTAAAAGATTGCCAAGAATCTCTAAAGAACTCATGCAACTACTAAATTTATATCAATTCGATCAACTCATTAAGGAACTGACGCACATTTCCGAACACTCTTCTACGACTATTGACCGGGCATTTACAAATGATGCTGAAAAAATCATCAAGTCAGGTGTGCTACAGTGCTCGATTAGCGATCATTCGCTGATATTTTTGACAAGACGAGCGAAAAAACTACGAAGCCCCGGCAATAATATTCAATATCGAAACTTTAAACGTTACTCAAGTGAAAACTTTGCTGCTGATTTGCGTGAGGCCCACTGGGAGAAAGTTGACACCAGTTTGTCTGTTGATGACGCATGGACTGCATTTGCTGAAACACTCTACGCAACAGTTGATAAACACGCACCTCTTGCCACAAAGAGAGTGCGCGCTGAAAGTCTACAATGGCTAACGTGTGAGATAAGGGAACTGATGCGAAAACGCGATTTTCACCACAAACGGGCGCAGAAGCAAAAGACAACTGAAGAATGGGTTAAATATAAAGAGCTGCGAAATAAAACAACTCGCCTCATTAGAAATGCTAAACAAGATTACTACTCCAACTTGATTGAATAAAATAAGAAAGACTCGTCCAAATTATGGAAAACGTTGAAATCCGTCATTGCTATCAAACCTAAGATGTCAACCATTGAGTCACTTGAGACTGGCAGCGGTGTTATTCAGGATCCTAAGAAGATCTCGCAGAGCTTTGCTAAGTACTTTTCTACTGCAATTGAAACACTGAGACAGGGTATGGTTCCTGTATTATCGGCCCCCGGACCACCTGCAAAGCGATCCGCAAACAACTTCAAGCTTTCTCAAGTTAGTGAATCCTTTGTAGCTAATGAACTTAAGAAACTGAAAAGCAACAAATCAACTGGATGACATAATATCCCAGCACGACTTCTCAAGGACGGTGCCGACGCACTTGCCACACCTTTAGCAATACTTATGAACAGATCGATAAATGAGGGGTTTATTCCCGCAAGCTGGAAACATGCCATCGTAACTCCACTGTTCAAGTCTGGTTCAAAATCCGATACCTCCAATTATCGCCCAATCTCAGTTCTGCCAGTTTTTGCAAAGATTCTAGAAAAGGCAGTTCACAAAATGGTTTATACTTTCTTACTACAGCACAAGCTCCTATCTTCTTATCAATCCGGTTTCCGTCCACTACATTCTACTGCTACCAGCCTAATCGATATTACTAGCACTATCCTACACAACATCGACAAAGGAAAACTTACAGGCCTAGCATTTCTGGACCTATCTAAGGCTTTCAATACCCTCGACCACGATTGACTACTCATGAAATTAGCAGATTTTGGCCTAAGTAAGTCTTCATTGAATTGGTTCAATGCGTATCTTACTAATAGAACCCAAAGTGTTATCATTAATGGCATGCAATCTGACGCTGAACCCATATTATATGGTGTGCCCCAGGGGTCTGTCTTAGGACCTCTATTGTTCATAATGTATATTAACGATCTAGCGTCAGTTACAAAGTACTGTAAAGTCCATCTTTACGCTGACGACACCCTGTTGTTTTTTGAAAGCAGTTCTGTGCAAGCTATTGAGGCTGCTTTGTCCCAAGACCTCGACCACGTTGTCGGATGGTTGAACCAAAACTTTCTCATGTTAAATCACTCGAAGACCAAAGTTATGCTTTTGGGAACTCACCAAAAATTGAGCTCAGTCCAGTCATTCGCAGTTAGTGTTAATGACACAGATCTTGAAAGGGTATACAAATTTAAATATCTGGGCGTGTTTCTGGATCCTTGCCTAAACTGGAACGAACACATTGATCATATCGGAAATAAAATCTCGTCCCGCCTTGGAATGCTTCGTAGAGCCCGGAAAGTCATCCCAAAAGAAGCTTGCATTACTCTGTTACTGCTATGGTTCTACCGTTATTCGATTACTGTTGCGTTGTGTGGGATGGTTGCGGTCAGGGAAACAAGATCTACCTTGACCGTCTTCTCAAGCGAGCTGCGGGAATAATTGCGGGTCGCAAGGCTACTGATACCGATATACAGCAAACATTGAAGTGGCCATCCCTTCAATGCCGCAGAGAATACCAAAAGTGCATACAGGTCTATAAGTGTATCAATGGCTTGGCCTCAGCTTATCTGCTACATGACTTCCACTCCTCGGAGCAGATCCATAACTACAACACTAGGAACAAAGACCTTATTCGCCTGCCTCTTGCCAAGACTACTAAATTTCAAACATCTTTTAAGTACAATGCCGCCAAATCCTGGAACACTCTTCCTCGTAACTTACGTCATGATCAGTCTCTCACTAGTTTTAAACTGAGAGTCAAGAAACATCTAAATCACCTTAGTTAATTTCTCACCTTCATGAACTCTTTGAATGATTTTTTGCTTTCATTTCTATATCTGATTATTTATTCTTATTATTTTATACAGATCTCCATTTAAACCAGCTACGCTGAACTGGAATTTCTGTTTAAATAATGTATATAAATAAATATAAATAAATAAATAAAATAAGAAAGGAAGTAATGAAAAAGGTAAAAAGTGGTCTGAAATAGCTGAAGCCTTGAATAAGAATAAAGAGGTGAAATTTAAAGTCACACAATGAGGTGTTCGAGAAAGGATGGAACGGCTTCAAAAGAGGTACTTGGAAAAAAAGAGAGAGGAAGAATCAGCGAGTGGAATCGCAGTGGATGATTTAACTGAACTTGAAACCTTAATTGATGAAATAATAGAGCGGGAAAAGTTGGCAGAGGAAAGCAGAGATTCCGAGGGAACCTTAACGAAGGTTGAGGCAGACAAACAAACTGCAGAGAAAATGCGAAAAGAGGCCATGGAGCGATTTGCAGAGACAAAGAAGAGATCCGAAGCTGAGGGTGATGAAGTAAGGCAGACAAAACGCAGGCGGAGTGGAAATGGTGCAGTGCAATTTTTGAAGGAAAAAGCAGAGAAGGAAAATGAGTTTCGAACGGAAGAACTTGCTTTAAAGAAACAACACCAACAACAAGAAGCTGCCAGACAGGGACAGATTTTAGCCATGATGCAGCAGCAACAACAAAAGAGAGCAGCCGTGATGGCCCTTATCGAAAGATTGCTACCAAATAAATCTTAGAACATGGTTCAAGATCTTTGCCTTTTTCAGTGTATTGTTGATGTTACCCTTTGCAGGTCTTTTTGTGTTAACTTAGGCTGTTGTCATTATTGAATGCTTTCAACCCAAAGTTCAGTTCATAATTAGAAGTAGACAGGCATATGCTGTGATTTAAATTTGTTTTTGGTTTAAAATTTTTAAACCAGTTTGGTTTTTCTATTTTTCTTGACTAAAAAAAAAAGGAAAATAAAAATAAAACTATCAAATAAAATTTTGGACCAGAACCAAACTGGAACCCCTCAAAAAAATAAATGTGAAATGACACTAGTTGGAAGAATTTGACAGTTCATCAAAGTTTTACTCAAAGATTAAATGTTAAAATGTTATTATTTTAATTCTACTTACAGTATCTTAATGTTTGTGCCTTATCATATAAAAGGTCTTTGGTTGTGAAACATACATGTACAATTGACAGTTGAGTTTATGTTCCATTTCTCATTTGGGAAAAAGCCTCACCATTACTGGGACTCAGCTCTAGGAACTCTTAACTTAAATGCAATAAATGCTAAATTTTTACACTTTTTTAGGCAAAGTAATCTTCCAAACTGGGTGGGTCAAGCTCAAAAAACTCTGATGTTTGGTTGCCATAGAGGCATGTGAGTGCATTCCTAAGACGTGCACACACCACATACATTTTCCCCACACTGCTTAATCCAGTCTTCAGATTTTTTTTGAAGTCCAAAAACTTGAAATAATTGATGATGTCCCCAAACAACAACTCCACTGAGGACCGAACTTCACTCATTGCTGAATTGTATGCCTGCATTTGAGGAGTTAACACTCCATTGCGAAATGGCGCCTGGAAATGAACCCTCAGGGGATAGGCGGGGTCGCCATAGATGCACATTGGCTGCCCATGGAGATCGAAAGCAAACATCTGTAAACTCTGTAGAAGCTGAGAATCCCGAAGCATTCCAGCATCACGCCTTCTTCCTTCTAGGAAAAATTAAAAAATATGTTTATTATCTGCAGATAATGTCGGTATCAATTTAGGTCAATCCAGGGGCGGTGCCTCGCATGGTCGTCCCGTTGCACCTACCCTTTTTGGGTCTCGCTTTTTTTTTTTTTTTTTTGATTATTTCTGTTATATACTGTAAGTGGAGTACCCAATAAAGCTGTTAAAAAAATCAAAAAAAATCAGATATCAATATTTCAGACAAACTACTGTCAATCCCTACCATGCATCCTATACCCTGCATTATTCAGACAACAACAATGCTCAAGTGAAAGCAATACTTTTCTTTAGACTTACAATTTGACCAGTCTTAGTGGTGGTCTAGAGGAGGGCTCCACCCTCCTTAGACCCACCGCCCATTCTTGAGCACCTGGATCTGCCACTGACTTCCACCTTTTACAGGTAAGGGAAACTTGAACAACAGAAGTAGTTACCAACAGGACCATACAGGTTTCCAATGATCCCATTTGGCAGAGCTAGGGACTGGAATTTTAAAGCATGCTCTCTTTTATGACCGTTGTAGACAATTCTCTGATTATTATCTGGCCTCGCGATAGGCCTAACTGTTCCGTCAATAAAACCAAAACAGTTCTGCAATGGGGACCCTCTTTGGGAGATAACTTGGGCATAGGTTTGCAATGCTGGTGGGTTCAAAACTGCGGGATTCCAATCGATAATTCGATGATTATGGGCTGTATAGATGTAATCAAGCACCTCGTTTGTTACCATGCTCAAAACAGGGACAGGACGACCGAACCGTGGTACCATGTCACTGTACCGGCAAGGGTAAGCAAAGCGTTTTAGCAGCATACAAAGGGCTTCTGTGCCCTCGGCTTTGCTTCGCTGATTACAGCTAATCCAATCTGGGATTTGAAGTGCTTCTGCGAATGCAGGTATATCTCTCTCCTTCACTCGAAATTCCGCAAGGCATTCATCATCTTCCATATCATCAAGGTCGAAGAGTGGATATGAACTGTACGGCAGGTCTAAGTTTGGACTCTGGTGCTGTTCGTACAAAATCAGGAGTTCTTCGTCGTTAAGAATCCCCTGATCATAGCAAAGTAAAACGAAATCCCTTGTTTCTTTGAACGAAGTCATTTAGACGTACCAAAACAGCCTCGAAGTCTTAAAAACTTCTCAGCCGTACTATTTGTATTTCGCGTTGCTTAAAGTTGAATTTTGGCGGGCTACGGCGAAGTACTCTCCCCAGACCTCCTTAACCACGACAGCCGTAGTAGCGCCAGCCGTAGCGATTTGCTTAAACTCCCTATTTGTTGTGAGGCGGTGACTTAAGATGGTGGTCGAGAGCAACCGCTCGAACCGACAACAAACTAGTTTTCAGATTATAAAAATTGTTTCCTTTTCTCGTCACTGAAACGTAAAACTTACAGCGACATTTATTCATCTTGTTTACTTCCATGCTTTCAAATTCTGTCTTAAACTCATTTTGTTTGTGAAATCATTCTGTTAATAAAGAAAATCTTGCTCGAATTTAACTTAATTTGTTGTCTTCATTTTAAGTCATCGAGATGGACAACATGCAATTTACAAGAGTTTTCTATTACAATTAGCAGAATTTTCATCTCTTGCCTTCGAAAAGTATGACCAAGGACTTAGCTGCATCTTGCATTTTCTTTCATCCTATTTACTTCTTTTTCAGAAATGTCAACAAATAGCTAAGCGGCCATTTTGAAAGTTAGTGCTCCTGCTATAATCACCTCGCGCGAGGTGATTATAGCAGGGTATGACGCAATCCTCGACCAATCAGATCAACCAGAATCTCTATAATCACCTGAGTAATTATACTAAATTTTAATATTTAGTATGGAATGATGATAGAATCGATTGCCTTTGTATACAACTGTATCCAGGAATGTAGTCTCAGCATTTCAGATTTCAGCCGTAAATTTGATTGTTGGATGATATGAATTTGCTTGTTCGATGTACCATTCTATATCGTGTTTACCAGTGTCCCACGGAGAAAAGTTATCGTCAATGTAACGTTTCCAAACTAAAGGTTTTACGACACTTTGGCTAACAATTTGTGTTTCGATGTCGGCCAAGCCAAAGAGGCGCGTAGTACCGAGTTGGCTTTATTATCATTTCAAAAAACAACAAGCGCGATTGGAATAATTGTTTTATTTTTATTAAAAACAATCAAGAAATATTGCTAGATCTAGCTGATTTCGCTTTGCAAGAAAACAAGACCACAAAGTTGTAGGTTGACTGCATAGCTCTTATATTGGCATACAATAAATAGTAGACACTTCTGAATGTGCTCAATAGCTGCCGCGTTAAATAAAAATGTTGCGTTCATAGTGTCATTTATAAACTAAATATGATGAATGAATGCGTTTAAAGTATTTTTTCGTTATGTTGTTTTTATCGATTGTTTGTTTGTTTGTTTGTTTGTTTGTTAGATTTCACTATGATTTTACTACCATTCGATGGATAGATTTTTTAATTAAAGGAGAAAAATAAAGGATTAGAAAGAAAAATGTTTAGAGACGGGCAGCTGTAGAATATTTTACTGCAAGCAGTACTGTTTATTTGGATAGACCTTATGTTTTTAGTTCATCATTAAAAGAATTAACAAACAGCCTGTACGTGCATTTTTTAAGGATCTTTTTTTTCGGCCATCGCATTTAAGCGAATGTGCTCGTCTTTCAAGTACACAGTTCCCAGGGGCCCCACTCACATAATCCCAACTTATCCCTCCTTTTTTTTAGCATACCCAAAAAAATGGCACTTTATAGAAAATCAGCCTCTGCTAAGAGAGATCTACAAGGAACCTTCCCTACTTTCGTACAGAAAAGGGAGATCTTTGTGAAATACGTACTCGTAAGAGCAAATTGCTTTGAAGGTCATTTTCTTCTTATCTCGACCAATAGGAGCCGTGTTTGGCCTGTCATCATTATTTTACCATCACTGTGTTTTCATTGTGGTCTTGATGACTGGCTTGATAGGCCTTGAATTACGTGACCTATTGAATATTTCTCTCTGGATTAGATGCGTGTGGAGTGCCGGTAATTACTTTTCAAATAGATTACAATCTCAGAAATATCCCGTAATACCACACAAGCAGTAAATTGCGCTTATGTTATGGATGATTTGAGCTAATGAAAAATACAATACCCAAAAAAATTCCCTGGTTGTTTTCGCGACCCAAAAAAATCCCGGCGTCTTTCACAGACCCAAAAAATTCCTTTTGGCCAAAATGTCAGACCCAAAAGAATCCTTCGGACCCCCCCCCCCCCCCCCGTCATTAAAATATGTGAGTGGTGCCCCTAGGACACAGTTATAGTTAGTATTGGTCACTTTTATGTTCCCCCTACTTATGTTTACCTAAAATGAAGGAAGTTTTCCCTAAAACTACTGCCAAACCACTGCCAGTTACCTTAATGAAGGAGGTACTCAAATTTGTGAAACTCTGGGATCTTTTACCAGGTTGAGTGCGATCATTCAATGCAGTTTTCCCGTGTATTTATATATTTTGAAAGTTTAAGACATTTACATTTTAGAAATAGAGGTTTTTCAAGGCGGCCATGTTGGAGGTACGGAACAATAAAAAATTAATTTTCCCATAAAAATACAATTTATTTGCGAAAGGAAAATCATTTTATTTATTTCTACCAATATACAGCCGCCATGAATATCCCCAATAACGATTGTCTCCCACTTTAAACGTCATGTTACAATCCCGTTGAATGCAATCCTAGCTGTAGATAGAATCTTATGTGCTTTTTTTTCTTTTACGACAAAAACTTTACAGCATTGTTGAAAAGGCTGAGTCACTGACACTGAAATGCGACATACAAACTGGGCTTAAATTAGTCAATTTTCTCATCCCCCATCTGCCGCCTGCTTTCCTCTTCTTACTGCGAAGTGCTCTGTAGCTGCAAGTTCTCAGACCCAACTGATCGTCGCTGATGAAAATTTACCTACTGATTCCTACTTTTGGTAACTTAAATAACAGTTCACGTTTGTAAACAGAAGCACCAGTTCCATTAGCATTAGCAACATTACGACTTCTGTCAACTACCATCCTCTGGATATCATAGAATTGTGAAAGGCGTCTATGTTAAAAGATATCTACCCCAAGTTTGGCATTCTTATTTATATACACGTATAGAACGTTGAAAAAGTGTTAACTTGAAATTTGCAAACCTGATAAGATTCCTTTATAAAAGTGGGAATTCTGTGATGATTTATCAACAACCACCACCTGTCATACAGTCCTTATTTAATGAACAGAAAACATAGATGAATTACAGACACTAAGTAACTTGCAACCCTATGAAGTCAGAAAATAACAAAAAAACACATTCAACAGCAAAAAAGGATGGAACAGTACGTAAACAGCATCCAAAGACCAATGATAAGATGCTAATGCTACTGTGTATAAACATGACCCAGGTTGTACCTTGCACTAAGGCTGCGTTGCATGTAAAATTCGCATTCAGTCAGTTCAGTCAACAAGAAGTGCGGACACGTTTGTCATCAGAAACTTGAACCTTCTCTGAAGTGCGAGTGTACAATAGCACTATATTTACAGTTGGATCGCAACCATATTCGCTTTATTTCCAAGCGCGTAAATACAACGTATCAATATAGCGTGCGACAAACATTCCTTTTATTCGCATTCTTGCAAGGGCTGTCGATTAAGCGTTCGTGGGTTTAACTTCTAAGCTGTCGCAAAGTTTGCTAGTGCAACCCATTAAACGTATTCAGATCTCAAAGGGTTGCGATCAGTGCTTTCAAACTATCACAATCTGAATATTAAGTGGTTGTGACGTCCGCCAAAATGTTATAATTAAATGCCATTTATCGTTACTTCTAGTTAAGCCTTCTTTAACAAATTTGCACAGAAGATCTGCAGTTTACATCTGCATCAGCATTTTCTCCGTAGTCCACGGGTTGCCGTTAAAGAAAATCCACAGGAATAGTGCCAACTGATCCAGCTTTAGCAATGAAACTGATATTTAGAATTTGTACAACTGAAGGCTTTACAATCCATTCGTATCATCTTTGATTACTGCTGATGCAATATGTATCATGCGTGTCAAGTCCATACAGTTGACAAGATAAGCTGACCCTAATTCGTGCCAAGATACCTAAAGAAATACTTGGAATCTGACAGCTCTTCAGATGTCTCAGCTACAAACTGGAAATAATGCATTCTTTTTCAGTACAGGGAGCCTCAAATTCAACATTGAAGCTAAACATATTGATAACAAACAAACCCCAAAGCAAAGATCTACTTATTACCCTTTATTTGAATGACAAATGACGCCGATTTCCATCGACTGACGACTGCCCAGAAAATGGCATTTACTGAGTACTGAGGAAAGGTTTGCTTAACTAAGCTAAAAATAAAAATCATTTAAAACTACTTATCACAGGTTATAAAAAAAATATCTTCACCAACAGTATATTTTGAATTTTGTCAGTTGGCATTCTACTCCTTATCTGAACAAAAAGCGTCTTAGGCCGTTTGAAACGAAAAAAACTGAAAGCCCAACTTAAAAAACTAAAAACTGAAGTACTTCTCATTCTTACACAAGATGAAGTTTTTCAAGATTAGAATGAGGTAAATAATCGGTCAGCTGTTCATTAAAAATACATGGTAGGTGCTACAACTTTCTATTAAATAAAGTGCAACCAATTCAAATTTAAACAGCCACAACCAGGAGAACTGTTCAAATTAGGACTCAGAGGCCTCCAGTTACTCATACATCTGATGATCTGCCGTTGTTTCACGGCTGATGACACTCAAATTGTAATATCCGGGCGTTTCCTTCTTGCTTGGTAATTCTTGGTACTCGGGTGCTGCACGTGACTCAGCGGTCCCCATTTGCTCGTAGACCTGTTCATCTGCTGATCTTCGTCTTCTGTTGACTCCTAAATTGTAGTATCCGGGAGTTTCCTTCTTGCTTTGTAATTCTTGGTACTCGGGAGCTGCACGTGACTGCCCATCCAAGGTCCTCGGCTTGAGCTCCGTGTATGGACCTGGCTCCGAAAAGTGCTCATCACGCGAAGTATCGTGTCGTTCACCTTTATCACAGATGTAATTGTCTGAAGTGTTTGCCTTGCGAGTTAATACTCTTCGTAGTCTCCATAACAAAAGGCCAATAACAATAAGCAGCAAGACGGCAACACAGGAGAAAGCAATCACAGTTACACGGAAGACGAAACAATGATCTACAATGAAAAAAGATGGTGAAGGTAACAATCTTCAAGCTCAGATTATTTCTTTAAGGCTATTTTCACACCAGATAACTGTTTGATTTCCACATCTTCTTTTGCCTATATCCCTGTGTTTGAAATTCCTGTTTGAGACACCAGCCCACTCGCCACCATTTTGAGTATCTGCCGTCAGTCCCAGTTCTACTCCTCTCCTTTCTTTTCTGAGACATTTTACATTACGTTTCGATAGCCACTGCATGACATGTTACCCTAAAATATCGGCGTGTGAATCTTTTGAATCTCATTTCATCTCATAAACATTTTTTCCTTGTTGGTTACACATTGTGCCAGAAACTCGGTTAATCAATATGCATAATTTGTGCAAAATGGTCTTTTCTTTCTGTTGTTATTCCACAGCTCAGGGAAAGTACAACACTTTGACCTAACGTTTTAGATATTTATCTTGACGAAACAGTAAAAGTAGATTTATAGCTAATCGAGGTGAAGACAACAATGGTATCCTGTATAGTCTGGCAATACATCAGCTTTATAAGTTACAACGCCTTGTCATGAATGGGAATACTCGTACGATTGAGCTTGCTCTTGTTACACTTTGCCATGTTACGCCTCTGTTACGCGTGTAAAACTGGATGCCTTTACGAAGCCGCTTCGAATATAAAATTGAATTATTTAAAGTACAACAGGGTATATATAGTTCCTAATTATCTATTCCAACTAGGATCATGTTCCACCACTAGGTGAGACATAACCACAACACAGGCATTTTAATAGATCTCTCTATAGCAAGACATTTAAATCAGTGACTTCATATAGAAGTGTAAATAATAAGTGTTTGCAGTTAGAATTAATGGAAATTAGTTGACAATTGATTTAGCTTTGTCAGGCACACTCGAATGTTCTCTAAAACATGTGCAGATTGATTGATTGATTGATTGATTGATTGATTGATTGATTGATTGATTGATTGATTGATTGATTGATTGATTGATTGATTGATTGATTGATTGATTGATTGATTGATTGATTGATTGATTGATTGATTGATTGATGGACATTTATCTATCTATAACTCTGAACCTTTGGGGCAAGCTTTTAAAACTTTCGGGTAAGTTAAGTTCGTTTTTAATCAAATATCTCATTGCCTTGCATATATCTTTTTTTGTGTTGAGAGAACAATGTATTATTGGTATCTTTCTTTTATTTTTTAATAGCCAATTTAAGGTCAAGGGCGACACCTCAGGCTCATTAGCACGCATTCATCTAGAGTATAAAAGCATGCCGACAAAAATCGAAGATACGCGAATAGACCATATTGGTATTCTCGGTATTGAACTGGATCGAGCTTGCAATGGAGGCTCATGCGGGGGAATGTATTAGAAACTATTTGCATGTGAAAAGATTTCCCCGCATAAGCCTCGTGTGCAAGCTAGTTCCAGTTCAATACCGAGAATACGAATACGGTATATTGTTCATGATAAGTAACAGTAAGTAATTCAAATCATGTCGAGGTGAGCAAAAACAGCTGAGAAGTAAGGTATTATCATTACTTACTGCACAGAACATTATCCTCTCCCTCTGCATTGTCAGCAGCAGTTGAACACTTTGGACTCTCTGACAAGGAGATGTTGTAAATTTTGTAACCAAAACTGTTGGAAGCATTACACACATAAACTCCATAATCTTGTTCGTTGCGAGGCTTGACAGCTACAATGTTGTTCATCACTTCTATGTAATTGCTGTCTAAAGTCTCGCCATTCTTTTTCCACGAGTAGGTAATTGGATAATCACTGATAGCATGGCAAAATAGAAAACACACGGTCTGCTTTTCACAGTTCACTGATGGTGTGGACAAGTTTTCTTCCATGTAAGGTGGCACTGTGTTTAGAAGAAGAATATATGAAAAGGTAAAACAGTTCAAAGCGAAATTGAGAAAACTGAGACACTTGACTGTCTTATTTAAAGAGCGTTGTGGAAACTGATACACTATCTAACAATTAGGTTGATAAACCATACTAGACTGATCTATCTCACTTTTGGTAGATCTGTCAAAGGGTATTGACTGCTTTTAGTTTGATATTGTAAACTTTACAACCCTATATTATGCCTGCTTTTACGGCGGACCAGCATCTCGCAGAAGGCGTTCGCAAGGAGCACCATGGTCAAGAAAATGTGGTAACCTATCGATGCGAGATGTTTTGGTTTTGGTTATGACCTCAATGTCCGTCCTTCCACAAAACCACACGAAAACCAATGCAAATGGCACACTCATGCTGCCGCCCACGTTTGTTTGGCGGTAAGTTGCATGGCCAGCTGCGCTAAAAAAAAATGAAGGCAACAAAATACGAAGTCAATTTATGTATACATTGAATATGTCTTAAAAAGTTATAGAAGAGAAAAGGAGAGCGAAAGAAAACGAGAGGGCAGGCGACGAATAAGCGAAGTTCAACATGAAAGAGAGCGACTGAGAGCACGAACAAACGGCAGGCGGAATATCATTTGAAAACAAACCATATGGTGCGCAACAAGCAATTCGCTTAGAAATTAAGTACATTCTTGCAGGAAACTGTCGAAAATTATCCGTATTCAACGTATTTTAAACTACACATAGATACTTTAATCGTTCGGTTCGTTCGTGGAAAAATCAATTTTTCAACATGTTGTGTTCACCTTGCGCTTGTAAACACGCACAAGATTTAAACGCTGAAATATCTCGGACCACAACCAAACAGTATTTTTCCTCTATTCTCCTTTTGTTAACGTTTACTTAGAGACTATAATTATTCAGTAGGAGGAATATTCACAGAGTTGTGAATTGTTTTTGAAAATTTTGTGTTGGACTGTAATTCATCCCCATCGCATACTGACCATGAGCTTGTAGACACGCACAAATTTTAAAATAAGAAATATGTTTATGCGAGACAGCTTAAAAAGAAGGTCCTCGCTGTTTTAAGTATTCTTTTTTTAGCGGATTTTACATGTAAATTTCATACACCAATTAACAAGTCTTTTTGTTATTTCACCTTTCTACGGAATTGCTAACATTTTTTGTCTAACGAAATTATCTAAGAACTAAGAAAGACTTGATCTCGCACAACCTTAACCTGATAATTTTGTCCTCCACTTACCATATTGGGGTATAACAACTGACAGAGAAGCGTTTGTTCCAGGTTTGATAGTTACAGCTCTGACGTAAAACCAATAGGTCACACCACTGGACACAGCGATTGAGTAGCTAAACGTTTTGTCGCCAAACGTCACTGTATGAACAGCATGTGGATCTCCACTGTGCTTATAGAACAGAGTATAATTTCTTATTATTCCATTCTCCTGCTGGGGTCTTCTCCAGGTGAGGTTAACTCTTGGACCGTGAAAAGCACTTGGCTCTAGGATGGTGTCGCTGAGGAAGGCAGGGGCGCTAGGAGCTTAGCAGTAAAACAAGAAAGGAGTTAGCAAGATGAGCAACGACTTGGCTTGTGTCCAACATCTGAAAAAGCTATCGAGCCGTTTCTTATATTTTTAGGAGAAAGGCATAAAACGAAACTTACAAGAAAATTTAATGCGAACGGCCCAAAAGAAAACTCCTTCTCTGGTTCACAACAGTAGAACTTTAGTTCCTTCAAATGTTGACATCAAGGTACGTACTGACAATTTTTCAAGTCACTTCACTTCGGTTGAAAAAGTGAGGTATGATCCCTCAAAAACTCTTATCGAAACACCATACAGCCTCATGATTGGAGCAAACAGCCAGTGTACATAACCTCATGGATTTGGTTCCCGTCTGGAACTCAGCTTATTTCACTTCTTCCCACCCTCAAAATATAACACCTTTTTCATTTAATTCCAAATAGTTTAAAATCTACCTCTCTCACGCGAAGTTTTCTACACTAACCACACTAGCAGTGTGAAGGTCACGTGTCACATATAAACCTAATAACCCAGTGTTTAGCTATATCTACTCACTTTTGTTTAAGTGTTTGAAGACCTAAGACGATTGGTCCATGATGTCCATGACATAATATTTTGCCAGTTGACGCCATTAGCTAATTTTAGAAACTTCGTATAGCACTTTATTGAACTTCATAGGTTATCATAGGTTTCATTCGCAGCAAGTACTTAATCACTGGGGTGGATGTAAAATCCGCTCTCTAGGTCCCGCACGCATCAAACTGTAAAAACGCTGTTTAAGTGTTCTGTTCAGTATGATACAGTCAAGATAGCAGGGAATCACGAGGAAACCATTGAACTTTAACAAATCTGGACAAAGGAATATTGTTTGCATTTAACTTACAATCTTCGTTTGTTCTCTCTGTGAGTATGGAGCTCCTTGGTCCATCGCCACCAGAAGTGAATGCCAACACTTGGAATTCATATTCTGTGTATTTAAGAAGCCCAGTGACAGTTCTCGTGAAAGTTGTCCCATTAATGAATTCAGAGTTTTCTAATCCAGCATAGCCTTTCTTTTTGTAGAACAGTTTAAATCCTTTGATAATTCCATTGTTGGTGTCCGCTGGTGGTAGCTGCCAGATGGCCGTGATACTGGTAGAAGAGACTGCAGTCACAGCAAAGTTGTCGGGAGGTAGAAAAGGAACTGAGATAAAATAGAAAAATATTTGAAGTCTCATGCAACATTGTTTATCTTCGGCTTCAGTTGTAGGGGTAGTAGTCTTCCCAAATAAAAAAAAATAGAGAGACCTCAAGACTGGTAGTCCAAGAAACTGAAGGTCACGTTTCTAACCGATAACTTCTGGATTTTCCTTGCTTCTCTACTGCTTGTTGGTTAAAATGAGCTACGGTAAAGGAAAGCGAGTTCGATTCTTTGACAAAGCATCTTCTATTGGTATATAAGAGGTATATATGTGTTGCAAACGAAAGTTATATGTGATGCTTTTTTCTTAACTTAATGCTCAGTCTTCTCCATTCCTTACTCATTAAAACTTGCTAAAATTGCCCTATATAATCAGACTACTGTTTACTTCATGTACTAGTTGTCTAATGGAAAGTTGCACAAAGTTTACCTGAACTCCAAACAAATTAAATGTAAACCTTAAGGGGCAGCAGACTAGTTTAGCTTCTCAAAAAAAAAACTGTTCGAGAGCCTACTACCAACTACCTTGTTCAAATCAAAATAAATTGTAATTTCTTTCGTTAGGGTTATGATGATATACATTCCCCAAAAGTGATGATCTCTTTATTTTGTACCTAAATTAACTTAGATTTTAGTCATTCGTTGTATTAACCTCGAAAGTGGACCGCTTTTGTGATTCAGAGTCGAAAAAAATAATTTTGGTTGATGCGACACGAGAGCCAACCTTGTTTTTAAAGCGCGAGTGTTCCGCGCATTTTTGTTTTTAGTCCCTTTAGCTGCAAAGAGACCTCAAACACTTTGCATGGAATGGAACTGTTTAGGTGTTAAAGTGAACAAATTGGTCAACAATAGTAACGCGATGTTCCTGTTGTTGTAATTAGGAACTATTTGTTCCTATTCGATGTGTTCCTTTCTACTTGATTTGTTCCCTTAAGAAGTGAAAGGGAACTCAAGTTCCGAATTAATTTCTGCGATCAGGAAATTAGGACCAAGTGTTCCTAGTTCCCTTTACTAAAAGAGAACGGGAGTTCCGATAACTTTATTTTTTGGTCCTTTTTTGCAAAAATAAGTTCCGATCTATCCTGCAAAGGAACTTATCACTCCATCATTATTCCTATTAATTGAAAGTTCCTTTCTTACTAAATAGGAACTTTTGTTCCAGATTTGAAAAGTAATTAGGTATAGCATAACTGAGGGTCAGTGAATGCACAAATTAGTTTTTATAGATAAAGTCACAGAATGAATAAGTTAGGGGAGGGGTCGGGATGATTGGTGTCGGACAATTGATGGTGCAAACGCGCAATGTATTATTAACGTGCCAACCATTTTTTTTTATTTATAAACAAAAATCAGGTTCAGCCTGCTTGTCTGTTTATTGGGACATGCACAAGCTTGTCGTGTGCAAGCATGAACTTGCCAGGACTTGTCCATCTGTTATTGTTTTCTGACCCGACAGACATTTTCCACGCTTGCCAGCCCTCTGCATTCCCGGTGACTTTCTTTTCGTTGGTCGTTTGGGGCTGTTCACCGGGATTCCTCCCCATGTGCTGGGAAGGCTGTAATCTTCAATTGGTCTTACAACCCAGCTAGGAGTTGGGGGTACAAAGTCGGGGTCGAAAGGTGGGCTCCTTCTAGGTGTCGCTGCTCCGCTGGGCGAGAGAGGATTTAACTCTTCCACAGTTTGTAGCCACTGTCTTGAGTGTGGGAAGGCGCCTGCGTTATAAACATGTCCTCTTCGTCTGTCTCTTCGTCACGTCGCGGCAACGCCTCGCAGGGGTAAGGGAGTGACTGCCAGATGGTGCATATCCATTGCGTCTGCTGAGTGGACGTCCATCCCATTTCTACGCACTTGCGTCTCCGTTCCTCCAGCACAAGCTTTGCCAGACCTGGGACCTCTACTTTCTTGAAATTTAACTTAAGGGCCTCCTCGGCGACACCGATCATATATTGTAGGGCTTTTTTTACGTCTTGGTCAGTGGCAGAGTCTTCTTGCTTCTGGAGATCTATCAGCTCTTGTTCTTTCTGAAGAACCCACTCGTCTTCGTAGAATTTTCTCGCTTTTTCTTCGAGCTCTTGCATCTCTTCTTCCCGTTTCCTCAGAAAATACTCCTCACGTGTTCTCTCTATGTTAGGATGGTATGGTCCGCCGACCTTGTCTAGAAGATGGGCATCTTCCTCCCTTATCATTCCCAAACTCACACATCGACGCCTTGTTTCCTCTAGGAATCTGCTCTCTCTATCGTGTAGATCTCTCTCTGCTTCCTCCATTACGTTTCGAACTTCCGCTCCGATAAGGGCGAGTTGTCTTTCCTTTAGGCTCTGCTTGGGCACTTTTCCTCTCTCCTTCGATATTCGTGATAGGTTTCTATCCCAGAACTCAGATGCTCGTAGTGGCACATCCTCTGCATCCGAATCTCCGTCAGATTCTTCTTCTCCTTCTCCTTCTTCTTCTTCTTGGGAGCCATCGACATTATCTTCGTTTTCCCCACTCTCGCTATCGTCAAGCAAGGCAGAGCGAATGCGCTCCTTTTCGTCCTCGTCTAGTGGTCCGTCGTGCGCTCTTGAGGTGTTAAGAGGCACTTCGTCTTCTGGAGTCACTGCTTTGGTAGAGGCCCACACGATGCAGTCCATTGCATGGCTTTTCAAGTACTCCTGGACACCAGCAGCGTTGGTCGAGTTTAACCTTCAAAATAAGTAGGGACAAAACTTTAAAAAATACCAATAAGTCTTCCGAGCCATGCATCTCCTTTCCGTTTTTGTCAACGTTCGACACCATGTGAAGGTGTTTCTTGATGGCTGTATCGAGCAATAACTAGTTTGGGACGAGACCGAGAGTGCTTTTTAAGCTCTCTTACCTTTTGAAATGAAATTTCTGCAGGCGAACCTCCATAGCATCGTTGTGGTCGGCGCCGAAGTCCATCTCAGTCTGACATGTAATGAAAATGGGACACCATATCTCAAGGGGGACCGCAGATTTGTATTTCTTGTCGTATGCTGAAATGCCGCCTTGCGTCAGCATCTGTATGAAAAGAGAGATGCAATTATCTCAGTTAAGAAAACGATAGTTTAACAATATCGTAAATTTTTAACTTAGCTTTATAATAATATTGTAATGCGCTTTTGATTATTTTTATAGAAAAAAGCGCAATATAAATAATAAATATTATTATTAATTATTATTATTATTTACTTTCCAATCATCTGGATCGAGCATCTTTGCATAGGCCTCGTCAAGGAATATGATCTGCGTGTCTGTGTCGATCATGCTCTTGTTGAATGCACGCTGTTTAGAAATCATCGCGATGTACCTGAAACGACACAAATAAACAAACACAAAACAAGTTTTATGAATAAATGAGCTTTTACTAGTTGCTGTATTACATAAAAAGCTGACACTGTACATGCTACTTGCTTTTCAGTGTTGGGGTATTACCTCCTCGGAATGATTGCCGTAAGTGGAGTAAAAAGAGACGTCTTGCCACTGTTCGGCTCCCCAATAAGACAGAGGACCCTCTCTTTGTGCTGCTTTCCTCCGTGGTTTAGAAGCCGTAGGAAGTACTCGCAAAAATGCGAAATTGCTACTTCGTCGAGGCTGTTCTCGAGGATGGCCTGGAAATAGCCGGGTTCAGAATTCTTTGTGTGATCATAATCGACAAACGCCCTTGGTGTTATTTTGCGCATGCTTGGGTCTTGAATGGCGTCTTTGATAAACTTTCGATTTGGGATTGAGTAACACCAGCCGTCCCGCACTTCTACAAGGTCGTAATTTATCGTTAACTGGTCACACATCTCGCTTTCGCGGTCTCCCATGATTTGAACGAGTTGGCTGGTATGGTGTAAAACAGTCTCTCGTAGTTTGGGGTTGCGGCCAAGGATGCTCAGGAATTTCTTCACTGAGCTACAGTGCTCGTATGTGTATTTGGCCGCTGTTAGCTTTTTATACACCTCGCCGTGAAAAAGGGCGTAGCCAAGTTTTCTCATCGCCCTTTCTACGTCGTTTAGGGCGATGCCAATTGGTGAAGCAAGATCTTGACTTGGTTCTGGAGTGATTTCGGCGTTTTGAGACTCTTCTATCCCGAAGACATCGAAAACCATTCCGGCTTGGGCCAACGCCGGTATGGCCTTCTTTGTCAATATTGCCCTGAATTCCGGCGAGATCACTTGAAGGCGCACAACGCGTTCACTGCCCGTGGGCGACCCAATAGGTTCTTCGCACAGCTGGCTTTGAAGTAGTTCTATTCCATATCGAAAGGAGACGTCTACCTTTCTTTGTGTGAAGGAGTTGTTGTGATCTTTCACAATTTGGATAAAGGCGTAGCACAGCTTTCCTCTTTGCCTGGAACGCACGACGGTAAAGATTTGTGGTCAGCTTCCACTCCGATTTCCAGCAAAGCCTTGTGTATGGGGACTGTAGAAACTTGCATGCCGTTCACTGATTTGAGTGCGAGCCAATAACTAATGGCGGGGTGGTAGGTTTTTTGTTCAACGGGACCTTGTTGTGAATTATTCGCTTGATCTTTTTGTCGGGGTCTCACTTCTTTCGAACCGATGGCCGAGAAAAAAAAAGCCATCCCCTGTACTTTCTTCAGTGCCTGGTCACACTCGTCTCGCTTCTTTGTAATTTCTTTCCAAGTCTTCTCAAGCGATTCGCGTTCTCCGGTACTGAATGAAATTTTCGTGCTGATCAAGGAGCATCCTTTCACGGTTGTCAAAATGGTACTGATTAAAGCACTTCTTATTTTCTGTGGAAATAATATATCTTGGTTAGAATTTAGCTGCAAGGGAAAAAACTAAGCTGCAAGAAGCGGCAAAGAAGTCCAACGTACCTTACTGTTGAGCTGCTTCGCAGGTCCGCTCGCCATGGCTGCTAGTGTTGAACTGATGACAGCGTCGTTTTGCAACCGATATTTATGCCCAAATACTTGGGAAATTTTTGTTTCAGCGAAGGCTTGTTGTTCCTTTAAAGTTTTTTCTTTTGGACCGAATATCTTGTACACTGACAATGCATGGTTATGTAATACATGAAAAGAGGTGTAGCATTCCTTTGACCACAAAAGGAAAACAGACTCTTTCATACTTTCAAGAAACGTGATAGTACATACCGGGTTTGCCAAAAATTGCGCTGATAGAAATCTTTTTGTTGACTTAAAGGAGAGTCAACATGGTTATGTAATACATGAAAAGATGTGCAGCATTCCTTTGACAAGAATGTGTTTGTCAAGAAGCCGAAGCCCTCGCATAGTTTTCCATAGGCATGTTGTTAATTCTACATTCAGGATTTCAAAAATAGCACTCATATGCAGAAAGGA
The DNA here is from genome assembly GCF_977016875.1 of Pavona decussata. NCBI lineage: Eukaryota > Metazoa > Cnidaria > Anthozoa > Scleractinia > Agariciidae > Pavona > Pavona decussata. The sequence continues at coordinate 232,928 of NW_028145498.1, forward strand.
ATCTGTTAGTTGATTTCAATAGTGTCATCAACAACATGCAATAAGTGCCCTGGAGAATTGTGTAGCATTCCAATACCAAACATGATAATAAGATTAAATTGAAATGGCATACCACTGAACTGGAAGTTGTTCCCCGCTTCCCCGTCAAATCCGCCATCCCCGTCATGTCCAGACACTTTTAACCACGGAGAATGGATTCCCGTGAAAAAAAAAGCTCAGATTGAGCGGGTATACTGGGTTTACCGGGAACGACGGGGACAAACTCACAGTTACTCAGAATATCAAGTCACTATTATTGATATACTTTTAATCTATTTAATATAACATATTTTATAACCGTAAGTATCTAACAGTATATTATAAATAATAATTAAATTATATTAAGATAACATGCAGTTAAGCTGGAAGTTGTTCCCCGCTTTCCCGTCAAATCCGCCATCCCCGTCATATCCAGACACTTTTAACCACGGTGAATGGATTCCCGTGAAAAGAAATGCTCAGATTGAGCGGGTATACTGGGTTTACCGGGAACGACGGGGACAAACTTACAGTTACTCAGAATATCAAGTCACTATTATTGATATACTTTTAATCTATTTAATATAACATATTTTATAACCGTAAGTATCTAACAGTATATTATAAATAATAATTAAATTATATTAAGATAACATGCAGTTAAACTGGAAGTTGTTCCCCGCTTTCCCGTCAAATCCGCCATCCCCGTCATGTCCAGACACTTTTAACCACGGTGAATGGATTCCCGTGAAAAGAAATGCTCAGATTGAGCGGGTATACTGGGTTTAACGGGAACAATGGGGACAAACTTACAGTTACTCAGAATATCAAGTCACTATTTTCGATATATTTTATGTAACACATTTTATAACTAGAAATTGTTCATCGCTTTTCCGTCGAGCCCGTCCTCCCAACAACATCCAAGTATTGTCAACAACGGGAATGGTAAAAAAGGCTGTACTTGCAGTAGCAATATTGGAACTGATGGTCTAAAGTGTTTCTAATGACTTAGGGGGCACGGTTGTTTTAATTAACAGGACAAGCTGTGCCAAATGACCAAAACAGGAACACAGTTCCCTTTAAGACTGTTCCTCCGGTTTAGCGCCATTGCTTAGAAATAAGACCATTGGCGAAAAACAGAGCGCTTGTTTCGAGCAACGAAATGTTCCGAGTGTCAGATAAGAGTGTAAAGAATTTACTTCAGCTGTGGTTTCGAATTCTGTCGACTTTGAAAACCGATCACAACCGTTTTAAGAAAAAGGAACAAAATTTTGGGGGAATGGTGATGATGATGATGATGATGATGATGAGGATGATGATGATGATGATGATGATGATGATGATGATGATGATGATGATGATGATGATGATAAAATATTAAACAAAACAAAGTTAATCACCCATTAACGTCAATTTCCAGTATTGGTGCCTTTTAACATCTTCTAACGGTTTTCGCTGCGGACACAATATTCGTATCAAATGAAACTAGAGTAAAAAATAAGATTTATTATATAAAATTTAGTGGTATACCGAGTAGTAGCAAATCGCTAAAAACCTATCCCGCCAGTGACGATATCATTTTTATCCACACATGTGAGATATCATTTTTGACCAATCAGCTCGCAGTATTTTCGCGCGCTGTCAAGCACTTGTGGTTTTCCGAAGGGTTTCTCGTCGTTTGGCAGTCGTTTGGTCTTTTGGGAGTTTTGGAGTTTGTCTTTTCGCGAGTCGAAGTTAAGTTTATTCTAAAATGGAGACTAGCAGATTTGTCGAGATCACAGATGAGGAACTGATCGAATTCGTAGAAGAACAAGAAAATCCAAATACAAAGAGGAAAACTGCGTACGACGTCGAGTTATTCAAAAGTTTCATACAGACATCAAATCCTGGCTTACTTGGTTCAACATCTGTTCATGAGCTTTCGCCGCAAGTTCTGAACGACCTCCTTTCGAAGTTCATCTTTGGCGTTAGACTATGAACCAACAAGTTTGAGAGGTTTTCTTTCAAGCATCCAGAGATATCTGAACAAACAGAACTACGGCTTCACAATTTTTACTGACGCTCCATTTAAAACTACAATGGCTACCCTCAAAGCAAAACAAAAGGATCTAAAAGCCAAGGGATTGGGAAACAAGCCTAGGACATCGGATAGCCTAACAGACGAGGACATTGAAAAACTTTATGCTTCCAAATGCCTAGGGATTGAGAGCCCTCAAGCCGTTATAAACACTTTGTGGCTGAATTCGACCATTCATTTCGGCCTTCGCGGCGGCAAAGAACAGAGAGAATTACGCTGGAGATGTCAAACTCAAGCAAACGCCCGACGGAAAAGAGTATTTCGAATACTCGGGGGAAAGGCAGGCTAAAACTAGAACTGGCTCTGACCCTAGAGATACGCGAAAGATTAAGCCTAGAATGTACTCAGCTCCCGATTTACCAGCTGAGAGAGATCCAGTTCGTGTTTACAAAATTTATGCAAGCAAGCGCCCGGAAAGCATGAAAACGGATGACTCCCCATTTTACTTGGCGGTAAATAATCTTCAGCCGTCCAGCCTATCAATAAGAGCTTGGTTTAAAGCACAACCCATCGGGGTAAACAAGCTCAACAGTTTGCTGAAAGACATGGTAAACGAGGCTCGTCTTGGACTAGAAAACAAGCGATTGACTAACCATAGCGCTCGTAACCACCTCGTACAGAAGTTGAATGACAACGAAATACCTCCAACGCAAATCATGCAGATCACAGGACACCGGAATGTTGATTCCGTAAACAACTATTCATCCTTGTCGGACAAGCAAAAAGAAAAAATATCCAGTATTTTGTCGTTCAGAGGCCAGAATGACAACCAAGAACCACGCGACTCCACGAGTACAACCGAACTTGCTACGGAAGAACATCAGTGCATCAGTGCCTCTAACAGGGCTTGGATCATTAATAACCGGAACAATTGCTGGAGGAACATTCAACATAAATGTAAATTTGCAGCAGAATAGTTCTCCTGGTAAACGTGAAAGCACATTTGAAAGTAGTAGTAGGAAATGGAAGCAAGTGAGGGTAGTTGAAAGCAGCGATGAAAGCCAGGAGTAAGCTTAATAGAACGGTATGTTCAGATTTACTATTTTATACTGTTAGCCAAGTTTCTAACCATATTTAATATGCCATTAGTTTATACCAGGGACCTACCTGCAAGTGAGGGTAGTTGAAAGCAGCGATGAAAGCCAGGAGTAAGCTTAATAGAACGGTATGTTCAGATTTACTATTTTATACTGTTAGCCAAGTTTCTAACCATATTTAATATGCCATTAGTTTATACCAGGGACCTACCTGTTTACACATTTTCTATTTATATAGATTTTATTTGTGGCCTTTTCGCTTAAGTCTTACTTTGTATTGAAATAACTCGGCTTGGTTTACGATTGATACAAATATAAAACTGACTGTAGCTTATGTACTCATTTTCAAACCTTAGTTTTTGAAATAAAAATAAAGCATCTCTTGTTGTATTGTGAGGATTTTATATAATAAAAAGAAAATTACATGGTCGCTTGGAGATACGAAATTTCTCTTCTCATGTTGAAAAATATTTCATTCGTTCGCTGCGCTCACTCGTGAAATATTTTTCAACACTCGAAGAGAAATTTCGTATCTCCGCGCGGCCATGTAATATCCTCTATATCTAACTCTAAATTGATAGAGTCATAAAGTCACCTGTAGGTTTAAGTACTCCGTACACTTCTACTCTCAGAGCCTCTCTACCATTACGTTCAGTTGGCACAAACCGGATGAATCTCGCCCTCCAACTGTTCGTAAGATTACGTTTTACTATGTCGTTTCTCCCATCATTTCCATTGAAGATCTGTAATATAACAAACAAAACAAATCTCTTCCAAAGAAAGATAATCTAAACTGCACTTAACCAATATAGTCAGATTAATATACAACAAGATAATATATATGTCTTATTCGATGGTTTTACATTTAATACGCGCGGATATTTTGCGAGTTGCGTAGTATTTTTCCGAGCCCGAGCTGTTGAAGCGTACTTTCTTCGCCATGAACTCTCGAAAGCCCACTCTTCAGACTGTCGAGTATTCCTTTAAAATATTCTTTCGATTTAATATTTCAAAAAAGTTTGTTTTCCGGGGAGCATTTATTTTGGAGACTTGACAATTGAAAAATACGGCCGTCATTTTCACTTAAATTGGATCTCTTACGTGTAGAACAAAAGCCTTCCTATTTAAGCCCAACTAAGACCAATAAATATACGCGCAGACAATGATATTTTGATAGGTCAGTCTTACTGACCAATCGTTTTAGAACTATATAGCACAAAAATATCCCCTCTGGGGGAGATGATGGTTTTAATCTAGGTTTAGTAACTAAATTTATTAAAAGACATTACAATTTGCAACTATGACGAAGAACCGGGTTGTGCATTGCCCATCCTCTGTGATATAATTATGAACGATTAATTCACGGTTGGCTTCTCCGCCATTTCTTTACGTATAGATAATTACTCCTTTAAACCAATATCGGCTTTACTCTAAAAGTATTTCGAATTTCACCGCAAGATTTTGTTAATACTCTGCACTGGAAATCCCCGTTACACTTTCATTTCAGTTAAATTCAGTTCTCTAAAGTCTCGTACTCTTCTCACCATAGCCAATTTCTGTGTAAATATACTTTGTCGAACAATTTTGCGCAGTTGGACCAAAACAAAATTCCCATGCGATTGCCCTTTTAAAGTATTTCTACCACCGGGCGGAGAATTAATGAACGTAATAACCTACGCATTCATTTCGCTGGCTTTTAAGGGTCATCGACAAGTGAAATTGACTGACGTTTCGACAACCTGAGCGGAATTCAACTTCAGAGTAAGGTAAATGTGGAACGTAAGTAGCTAGTAGAAATGTCTCTGGTTGTTGACCTGATTGGTCAACGAAGTCGAGATGTTATTGGTCGTTTGTCAGTAAGGCAGTCATGCGGTTCGGAGAACTTGGAAGTTCTGTGTACAGGTTTTTGGTTGTCTTCGTTGCTGTATCCGTAACCGTAACAAGTACTTTTTACAGGATGAGGTCGTTAGCCTCAAGCCCAACCCCAACACCTGGAGGGCCGTGGGACTGAGTATCTTCTGGACCCTACTCCTTGGCCTTTCCGGCTTGGGAGGCCCTACCAGGGGTGTAAACACCCCCGACGGCATAGCTCTTGGAGTCATTGGGACGTGCAAGCTACTCATCCATGTCGAGGCAACAGTCCAAGTGAGTGAGTTTGTCAGTAAGTCGTAATGTTATCGGCTGTGAAGACTGTAAAAAGTGATTAGCACGTTTCGATCCGTCTTTTGTTAGTGAAAAGTTCGTAGGTCTATTGTTACTAAAATTGTCTATTATTGGTTTGATTTTGTTGATGTTGTCAGTTAGTCGTTTGTAAGGTGCAGGTAGTTGTAGGCGACAGCTGAGTGGTGTTTGCTCTTAGGTAGTGAATCAGCTTTCCAGAGTGAGTTTTTCATAGTAATTTGTACTGTAGGTAACGATTTTGTGGTTCGTTTGTAAATGGTGTTTAGCAATGTGATTGTTGATATCATCATTTCTAGTTGTTCGTTTGTGTTCAGCCAGTCGTATGTTAAAATTCCTGCCGGTCTCACCAATATAAGTGGCCTAGCAGACGCAGCATTTGATCTTATACACTGCTCCCTGTCTGTGGTTAGTTTCGTCTCTGTTCTTTACGTTCGTTAGAAGTTGTCGCAAAGTGGTGATAGGTTTGTGAGCTACACGGATGTTGAAGGGCTGTAGTATCCGTTCGATAGTTTCAGAGGTGCCTTCAATTTAAGGAATAGGACGTTAGGTTCAGTGTTCTTCAAAGTGTAATAAATTTCTTAACGCGCGAGCAAATACTTCTCATGTGAGGTGTGAAGTTGCAGTTATCAGTGATATTCATTAGCAATGCGGCACTGACTAAAGAGGAAACGAATTGGGGGTGGGTTCAACATTTGGTTGGGATCGATGATCGTATGTTTGCAACCAACATTGCTTTTGTGCCTTCTTTTTTCTGAGCAGCTCCATCCTGCAGGCCTGTTCCTTTCATCCAATTAATTGACGTGGCCTCCAGTACTGTGACTCCAAGGGTGCCAATGATTGTTATCAGCGACCGCCTTTTCTGTGTTCCTTTCTTCCTTTTACTGAACATTCGCTTCGCCAATGAAGCATTTCCTGTTATCGATTATATTTTATGCAATGAACAGATTTGATTGGTGTAGGGTGATTATTGCATTGTATTGTATTGTATTGTATTGTATTGTATTGTATTGTATTGTATTGTATTGTATTGTATTGTAGTGTAGTGTACTGTATTGTATTGTATTGTATTGTATTGTATTGCATTGTATTGTATTGTATGGTATGGTATGGTATGGTATTGTATTGTATTGTATTGTATTGTATTGTATTGTATTGTATTGTATTGTATTGTATTGTATTGTACTGTATTGTATTGTATTGTATTGTGTTGTATTGTATTGTATTGTATTGTATTGTATTCTACTGTATTAGAGTACAGTGCTCTAATGACGTAATTGAGTGGTATGACCGGTGCACGTAATCAGAGCTTAGAGTCCAGCCAGAGTGACTGATCAACAAAATTTTCCAAACTGTTTTTGCGAGTAGCCGGACAAGCATAAGCAAAATGTTCACTGGAAAGTAAAACTGTCCAACGAAAAATGCGATAACGACAACCGTTGCAAGCGACCTAAGCCAGGTTTAAAAAAGTTAGAACTTTGTTGTGATGTGAAAAGGTGGAAGTATTTGCCTACATATGTCGCCGTTGAAAAACCGGAAAGTTTGGTGGCGGATAGTCGATCACAAATCGCAGTGAAGCGACTGACATCCTGCCAAATTTTGGGGATTTCCTCTGGAATAAAAATTAGTTTAGAAAACATTGTTAGTAAAAGTCTTTTCGATTACACTTAAAAGATTTTTACTCAGCTCGCTCACGAAGTGTCTTGGTGCTTGTATAGTTTAACACATATATTTCATTTTGTCGTGGATCCGTACTCTGGTAATGCAGAGAGGACGTCAAAACATAGTAAGAACAACAATAGTCACGCTACTGTCCGGAGCACGGTTGTTCGAAAGCCGATAAACGCTAATCCGCGATTAAAAGTTAACCGAGGTTTTGATCTCGCGCGTTAAAAATGTTATTATAAGCTTAATTTGAAGCTAATGGTAAAGAAAAGTCTAAGTTAAAACTGAGGAACAATTTTATTTTTGGAGAATCTTTATTGATTAGTAATTAAACTCGAATCAAAGTTCACGTTAACCCAGGATTTGCTTAATCGAACTTTGAACAACTGGGCCCTGGTGCTTATAGGGTACTTCTTTGTTCTCGCCACCTTTTGACGCTATCTGTGTGAGCACAGACGCCCAACAAAGTGGAATCTATTTGTTAAAAAAATTTGCTAAGAGACGAAATAAATTCAGTTCCCTTTGCTTCTTTCTCACGCTTTTCGTGTTCCCTTTGTTTGTTTTTTTCTTGAGCTTTATGGTCTGCACCTGGAATAATCTACAATCGGCCACATAATTAGTTGACCTATTGTGTTTCTATAGTAGTTTCAGTGCACCAAATAACACCACTCTTTTTTTCGCGCATTAAACTGTGAAAAAGACCCCGCTCCCCATCCAATGTTGTTTGTTTGTACCTCGAGATCACAGCAATTGTTTGGGGAGGGATCGCAGTGACGAAATGGGGTTTACCCTTGTTTACCCTTGTTTACCCTTTGTTTGTACGATACAGTAATCTTGGGTAGAGAAATGAAGATTTTACGCTTTTATGAAAGCTAACATTCTCAACCTGTTTAAACATCATAGCTTAAGTTTTTTAGGAACCACGCATTCTGTGTTTATACCAACCTTATCTGTACCATTTTCCTGCTGGTAAGTGACCCAATTCCTTTTGTTAAGTGATAAAAGCAACTTATACTTCTTTGTCCAATGATCAGCGTTCGGATTTCCTTGAGTAGCTACAGCGCAGATAAAGAACTCGTACTGGAGATTGATTTGTAGGTAGTCATTAGCATTTCCGTCATTGCTGGGTGACCACGCGCCGAGCCCATTGAGTCGACTTTTGAAAGCTTCATTTCCGTTTCTTGATGAAGAGGCTGAGAAACTGTTGTCTGGGAAGAGGTGACTGCTTGCCAGACCAAGTGCCTGCATTTCGCACGCTGATAAAAAATCATGTATGTTCATAGCTAGATTAAAGCAATTGATTGTTCGTACCTCATGGTTCCTGCACTAGCCAGTAAATAAGAATACTTCTGTAGGCGAAACGCAGTATCCTTCAATTATTTCCTAGAATTTATTCCTCCTAACAAGTATATCAAGGAAGGGAAAAGGTAACAAATTTTAACGATGGCTGTATCGAATTGTATTTACACATCTTCGAAACTTCAAAACATCCCAAGGCCCCTCAATATTTTTACAATTCTATTTAAAAGCAACCTATAATATATGTTGAATCACTTGGGTGATTATTGATGTCAGCAAAAGCCATTGCCAATAGCATTTAAAAATCTGCCGAGAGGGTTTTAAAGGATTATTCGAAGTGTTTTTCATCTTGGAAATTGCTTTTAAAGCGACTATTCTTAGTGAGCAGATTTTCTTCTAAAAAAAGATACACTCACGGCGAGGGATATTATACATACCTCTTCGTGCGGAATAAACTTCAACTTCACAGAGCGTGAGTGCAACACTGCCAATTTTAGTACTTCTAATCGTCACGTATTGTCCGAACAAACTGGGGCGACAGAAGAAGGAAGCTCCTTCTCCTTGAGAAACACTGAAGCCACCACCACCAAAGATCGGATTAGCTGCGCCCCCGTCAGTGGCTGCTGGGCCTGATGGAGAAAATAAACAAGTATAATAATAATAATAATAATAATAATAATAATAATAATAATAATAATAATAATAATAATAATAATCATAATAATAATAATCATAATAATCATAATAATCATAATAATCATAATAATAATCATAATAATAATCATAATAATAATAATAAATAATATTTAAACAGGAAAGCTCTCTCACCCGTGGGTGATCTACAGAGAGGTCCTGCTGGAGAAACACATTTGTTGCAAACCATGAGCTGGGCTATTAGAGCAATATATACAAACTACCTTAAACTACTTGAATATTAATTTTTAGAGAGAAAATTTTTAGATTTTCATTTTTATCAATAGAAAATTTGGGAGTCAGTATTTGCCGAGAAATTGCCGTAATGGATTTAGGGAAAGGTACTCGTCTGTGTAGCGAGAACTTTTTTGAAACGCTGTTTTCTCAAACTTAATTAATTTTTGCTTGCAGGGGACTCAAATCGATTTGGTCGGGTGCAGACATATTTGGCCAGATGGCCAGAACTTTATAACCTGCATAATTCTGTCGAGGTATTCAATAATCAAAAATTATTTTCTTGAAAGCCATTTCTGTTTTTTCACTCCGCGTGTTTTTCTTTCAGTCTTGAAAATGTTCTGTAGCTTTTCAGTGCAATCAAATTAAAAAAACCCAACTTACAGGTTTTTTTAGCCTTTGGGATCCTGACCTTTAGAAAAAAATTCCAAAATATACAAATCGGATTGAGTTTAACTCTAGCACGGCGATCTGAACCTTCAACTGAAGGTTTGACTGTGCGGCAAACTCTGGAATTCATTTTCTTAAAACACCAATGAAATATTAGAATAGCCATATTTATACGCTTTAATTCGATATAGGGTTTGGTTTCTGTGAAATAACCGAGACGCGCTACCTCAGTTACTCGAGGTACCCCATAAGGTACATGGCAACCTTAAGGAGCCAGTATGGCCTTAACTGTAGAGATATCTTGGACTAGTAATGCGCTTATAATGTTTGCATTTCCCTCACACGCGTTCCTTTCTCCTGAGATAGGCCTCCTTGATGGGAAGTTGTTTGTAACAGGTAGTTACAATGCAACAGAGTTATTACTGCTTGAAGTTTCCCTGTTAAGCAAGCATGTTATAATTAACGATCGACCCAAGAGCCTTGCACAAACTGGTCAAATATATGACAGTCGGGATTCTCAGCAGTATCCGTTTATCACAACTGTAAGTGTGGTAGCTACCATATTTTATTCCAAATACAGAAACCCAAGGCACATATTTATGTTGCAATTAAAACTGCCTTTCAAGTTGATTTTGTGTAGCCTTGCAAATTTGAGATAGAACATAAGAAGATTTGCTAAAATATTTTGATTGAAAAAAATTGACCTAAATTGTGACATACCCACTCTAATCTCAAATGAATTTAACGAATCACCACAGCAGTCTCCTCTGTTGACTATATACACTTGATTCACAGGCTCCACTCGTCCCAGGTCCACTCTCCACCAAGGGTTTGTAGCCAGACCAGTCTGTGAACATGATCCACTGCTGAAGGTTGTGTCGCTATTTCCATCCACTGCTCTACTACTCACCCCAGAATTTCCGTCGCTGATCTGCGTCGTCGACTTGTTATATGCCAGATTTTCTTGAGATAAATAACGAAAATGATAATAAAATAAACCTAATGATCCCTTTGCCTTTTTAAATCAGATTGCATCAATTAATAAGCATTCTGAAGTCGAAATAACTCCAGAAAAAAGACTGAGTCCTTTCAATGGTAATCGAATCCATGACCCTCCAGGTGTCGGCTGGATGCTCTACCCACAAGCTAAGGGGGACTCGTTGTGAGAGACGTCTCATATTCATTTCCTACTTCACTGTTAACATATTTGAACCCCAAAGTTCTAGCAGGACAGATGACTTTATGACCTCGATCACAACGAGTCCCCTTTGCTCAGTGGTGGTACATCCGACCGGCATCTGGAGGGTCATGGGTTCGACTACCGTTGGGAAGACTCAGAATTTTGTTCCGAGTTCATTTTGACTTCACAACACTTATTCATTGACACTCATTGAGACTCAATTGAAGAAACGTGTTCTCTTGTTAAGCGTGAATCGTAAACGATGAGACGTGATAGAATTATGGCGGGATCTAATTAGCATGCGAAATTTGTTATTGCTGTTGTTGTTGTTGCTTTGTTTTGTTAATTTTTTTTTTTTGGGGGGGGGGGGAGGGAGGGTAAATTTTAAGCCGTAAAAACCGCTCGTGTTTTTATTTGCTAAAAAAATGCAATTAAGCTCGTAGGTGAAACGCTTCCCAGAAGCTGTTTGGTCTCATCGTTCATGGTTTATACCTACTATGTAACAACGGTTTTCATTCGAGTGAATAATTTTGAGTCCAGGCAAACAGACACTCTTCGCAGGCTCACTCACCCTCGAGTCATCTAAAGTTCTCTTTACTATAATATGTGCCTCTATCGTCTAACAATGCAAAATAGGAAAATTACCTCGAGAGTAGACTTCCACTTGACACAAGCTAAGAAGCTGCATCCTTGTAGTCATGATACCAATATATCTGCCAGTCCTCAGTGGATTGTGGTAACACACAGCTGATGCTGCGAAACCGCGGAAACTGTACCTTCCCACACACTCAGGATTACTTTGCACACCGCTCTTGTCACCTAAAATTAAAAAGCAGAATTGCTTTTTTTTTATCTTTAAAATATGTTCCGTTGAAACTACAACATACAGTCTCTGAAGCAATAAAAAGATCACCTTTTTTTTTTCTTACCAAAATCAATTTCGGTTTATGCAAAGCGCCACATTAATTAACCGAAGTTCTCTGTGAAAGGCCGCCGGGAAAAATTTCATTGGGGAGCAGGGATTTTGAAATGATGAGTGCACTCGCCTCCAACCAATGTGGACCGAGACGAATCCCAGCAGGCTTAGCATCATATGGCGGCCGTAAATTCTTTATTGGTTCTCGTTGTTCTGGTCTAAGGTCCTTTGATTTTCTTCACTCCGCAAAAACCAAAATTTTCAAATTTTAATTCAACGTAAAAATCAAGGGTTAGAAGCGTAAGACATTTGACCTATGCTTAAGTTTCAAACCACTATGTTCAGCGTATTTACCTAGCGTTATTTTGAGGTCTTCACTCCTTTGGAAGTGCCCGGTAAGCAAGTTTATTATGAAAACGTCGGAGATTGATACGTGATTTGAACCCAGGTCCACTCGCCACCAGGCGGGATTGTTCCAGTTGGTATGGGTACACCGCCAGCCAAAAGAAACATCCCAGTCGATGTTACGAACCCCGTCCACTGCGTTTTCTGATTTTCCGTCATTATTATAGGTAGAAGACTGGACCGTTGGCTTTTTAAGGGCAAGGTTCGCTGTTTGTGAACAAAAACAATACGTATGAGCTTCATGCGCACCAAAGTCAGAATAAAACTGACGGATTAATACAGAAAGCACTCAGTTACAATTCAGAAACAAAAAAAACATTAACCTGGATATTTCTTTACTCCAAACACTTCTGTTCTCATGCAAAATTGGCCTCGCTTAGTTTTCCCCACAAATCGCAGCCACCTGGTTAAGATTCCTTCGTGTAGAATGTTCTTTTCTTCGGTGTTCCTGTCGTTATTTCCTGTGAAGGTCTTCAAAAATAGAAATATAATTGTATTTATAGTATTATTTAAATTACTGAGATGATTTAAAAACTGAAAGTGCAGTATTTTAAGTTATATCTGATAGAAAGAAAAAGCTAGCCCCAGATGTTTAAGAGAAAATGTCTGTAAAAACCAAAGAAATCCTGGACAGAGCTCAAAATTTGAATTTGCTCATACTTTGTACATTGACAGGCCCTAGTACCACACTTAAGAAAAAGGACATCCATTTAACCACTTTAAATGATCGACAGCATTTTTGGTCAACAAAACCTCAAATAATGTCAGCATTCGTTACGCTATTAAATCAGGCAATCGGAACTTTTGAATCGCTTACACGCAAATCCCGTTCATAGCTAGCCAACTCTTCTTATAAATATCTTACGATTTTATTTTAAAGGGAACCAGCGGCTTCTCTTAAAGGCTTCGTTAGGACCTCCAACAAACTAGCCATAAATATCTGCGGTACGCAAAGAATCCCAACGAAAAACCTCCGGGGGTACAACTTAAGATAGTTTTCAGTTTCTATTGCTTCAATTTTTTGGGATGTTTCATACTTTAAGAAAAAAAAACATTCCTGAACTAAGCACATTTTCAATACCCGCCATTTTGAAATAAACAACAAGCACACTTTAATTGTTGAAACTTCCATTGTTTTATTAAAATAAGCCGCTTGAAACATCTATTTGCGTTACGTTGCGTCACTCTCACGCAACTTCCAATATACCTTTCTCGGAAAAAAAAAATCGATTATGCGAACTTTGAGACTGGAGAAGTTCAAAACTGGCAAGCATTTCTTAGAACTTAAGCTACGCGAAAAAAGACAATAAATAAACTTCTTGTCGCCGTTTGTCTAGGAGGACGTGAATTAGCTCAACGGGAACTCCGACAAAAAAGGGCAAATGTGTAACTTACTGCAGTACACATTCGTTTTACGAACTTAAAAAAAAAGATTTAATATAAGTCAAGGATTTTCAAAGCACTTTCAGGCTAAAACTGACTAAAAATAGAAAATGAATGAATATTTTTAATTTAAACATTTTTGTGAGTCGATATAATCTTGTTCCACGGTACAAGACGTACGATCCCAGACGACCGGAAATCCTACTCCTTTAATCACATCCATATTCGCCACCGACCAAACGTGAGAAAGTGCAAGACATTTTCCTTCTTCTGATCAGACGTATTAGCTTTCGGTTTACAGCCGCACAGTTTCGGAAACATGACATAAACAGCGCCATCTTCGAGAAAGCTCATTACAATGGTGCTGTACATGTATATCACGCCAAGCTTCAATGACACAAACAGTCAGTTGGACAGTAAGTACAGCCATATATAAAATGTTGTCTGTCACACCCACTGCAAGCTCGACACATCCACCTTAAAAAATGGAAGCCAGCAATCTAGGATAGAAATCTATCAATGAATCTACGGTAGCGACTATTCAATCAAAGATAGAGTACTACTTTTCATTTTGTTTTCTTTGATAGAGAAAGAGCCCTTATTTTCTCAGTATTAATGCTAGTCTTGGTCATCAAGTGTAGCCTCCTGAATGTTTTCAATATGATTTTTTTTTTTTTAATCAAAATAAACATAATTGATGTTACCTAAGATGGCTTACAGTGCGACTACTATTACCGGCGTCACTTAAAACTGGCCGATCAGATCACATTATGATACGAACAGTGGATAATTCCAAAATTTGGGGTTTTAACTGATGTTTTCCGTCTACTCGTGATTGGTTCAATCGCCTTTGGTTGAAATTCATTGTTCTTGTCCCGCAATCTGATTGGCCAGTTTTGTTGAAGTGACCCCTGTAACAGTAGTCGCACTGTAAGTTGGTCAGGGCAATTTTTGTTGTTGTTGCTGTTATTATACGAGCTGTATTTCTACCTTATATGTTTATCAGAAGTGTGAAAAACAACATTGAACTAGGCCTTGAACTAAAAAAAGGGGGCTAATCTTTATCACTATGAATTTTTGAAGGAGTTGAAGTCCGACCATGGCATTTAATAGTGACTCTGTTTCCGATAAACAATATTTCCTGATGCATTGTCTTTGCCTTTTATTATTTTTCTTGTTATTCAATGTGAACTGACCAATCGCGATAGCCGTTTCTCGTCGTTCCTTATTAAAAAAATGCTGAAAGGGTAACAAAGGAAAAAATGTTACTATAAAACTTTCAAATAGTTTTGCGAGCGAAAATTTATTGACTGTTGATTTCCGCCTTACAGCGGCTTTCACAGTTGTGCGCCTGTAATTGTTAGAAAGCAAAATGGACATAAGAAGATCCTTCAAAATGCTTCCTGTCAATGACTTCAATTGATCAATCAGTAAGGGAACTAAATAAAGCGTGTTATTTCGCATATACCTTAAGGAGAAGTCTTTAGAGAATGCGGATATTTCTTTTCAATCAATCAATAAAATTCGCTTCCACGATAAAATGCTGTTTTTTCTCACTGGCAAATTTCAAATCGCGTGCTAGGCAACCAAAGAAAATGCACATGCAAAATGGGATCATGCCGACACCAGAAATATGCAGTGTTCACAAACCATTTTAATGAAAATGGTTTCAAAAGATAATAGACAGCGTCAAGAGGAAGTCGATCTCCCTGCCCAATCTGATAACAAATCGGCTCAAAATGAAGTATTTGACCCCCCAGTCCCTGCTCAGAGTGCTCACAACGAATACGATTCAGCTTCTTCGCTCGAAACATCGACGTCAACTCTCAGGCTCTACAGATTTTTATACCTACCCAGATATTGCTCAGCTAACCTATAGTGATTTGCAAAAAAGATGACGTCCGAAGAAAGCTGCTTGAAGAAGGATGGTGCAACTCACACAGGTTCAGTTTCCCTCAAGACGAATAAGAGAAAAACAGCGAAAGTTTAATCACATATGGTTTACAAATAACAAATTCCTCAGATATTGCATTTCTGAAGAAACTGTATGCTGCAAGCGGAAGAAATGACAAGTGCCAATCAGGTATGTTTGGCTCTCCTAAAGGCGTATTTGACTGGGCAAAATTTGGGAGGTTACTAAAACTGCACATTCGGTCGGCCTCCTGTAACACAAATAAATGACACCGTAGAGAGAAATCGTCAGATCCTCAAACCTATCATCGATGTTGCTGTCTTGTGTGGGCAACAGAGGACACAAAGAAATTATAGCAACTTCCTCGCTTTTCTCAACTTTCAGGCAACTTCAACGCAAAAACAGATCCAGTTCTAGCCACTCACCTTGCAAGCGCTGAGAAGAGAGCAAAATATACCTCGCTAACAATCCAGAACGAGGCAATTGAAATTTGCCCCAACTAAATCCGTAGTTCATTAGTTAACGATTTTAATGCATCCACCTTCTATGCTTTTCTTGATTAGATTGTTGACTGCCAGGGATAAAACTAGTAAGACCACCTATTCCCACGTTGGACGTTGGCAAAGTTGGATATATATGATTTGCGCTGTACAACTTGGGCGTAAATGAAAAAAAAAACTATGGCTGGCTACGCCCCTGGAGTCAGTCCATTAATGTCATAACGAGTAGAAAGCCGTAAGAGGAATACATTAAGGTACACTGTATAGTAGGAAGGGAATGAAACGGATTTGAGTAGAGTAAAATGAGTTACCTTAACTTGTCCAGCGTCGTCAGTGTAATCTGTCCAATTTGTCCCATCTGTTGATGTTTGTAGGGTGTATGTCTCCACCCACTCATCTGCTTGGGAATTCCCCTGAGCGGACACAGCACAGATGAAATGAAGTGTCTGTAGATCAATCTGTAGATATGGATTACTGTCACTTGTAGCTGCACACCATGATGATCCTGCTGCAAAGTTTAATCGGCCATTCTTAGCTGGTGTGCCGGAATTCAGTATTGAGGAAGCAGTGATGTTACTGTCTGGGATTGATCCACTTTCCATTCCAAGATCCAAATCACTACAGTCTCCTAACGTAAAATAATGGCATTTACAGTTGATTCATAACTATACGTAATGGGTTTGTAATTGACTGCGTCTTGGAAACAAATAGAAATATACACTTCTGGCGAGCAGATATTTTTGGGGGTCTTTTTTATAAAACATATACAAGGTGCTTCTGTCAAAGAAAGACTTCGACTATATTAAAGGTTCTCTTGTTGCTGGTTGTCGGCAATCAACCTTAACAACGATGAAACCACAGACAAACTGCTGCATTTGGAAATTATGCTCATCATAAAAGCTAAAAGATACAAAGACGGTTTGTAACAATACTTATAATAGTAATAATAATAATAATAATAATAATAACAATAATAACAATAATAACAATAATAAACTAATACTAATAATAATAATATATTTTTTATAAAAAAGAAGAAGGAAATAATAATAATAATAATAATAATAATGATAATGATAATAATAATAATGATAATAATAATAAAATAATAATAACAATAATAAAATAATACTAATAATAATAATATATTTTTTATAAAAAAGAAGAAGGAAAGCTTCTAACATTCTCTTTGGAAATGACGCATAAGTTCCTTTTTGAATGATGCAAGGTTTTTTAGCTCAGTGAGCCTTTCAGGTAAGGAATTCAGCAGTGAAACTGCTCCATAATGGAAGGATCTTTGGCCTGCGGTCGTTCTGTACCCTGGGATTTTCATCTTATTCTTGTTCCGTGTGTCTTTATTGTGGATGTCAGACCCCTTTTTGAACTTCTTAGCAAGATAGTCAGGGGGCCAATCCCCTTAAAGACTTAAAAACCAGTATGCAATCCCTGTAGGCAAGCATGGATTCGACAGACAACCATTTCAGTTCTTTAAAAACAGGGGTAATGTGAACAAATTTCTGCGAGCGGGTTATAATCCTAGCTGCGAAGTTTTGGACATTCTGTAATTTGTTGATATTCTTCTTTGTCGTTCTAGACCAGACAGATGAACAATAATTGAGTTTGCTATGAGCCGAGGTTGTCAAAAATAACATTTCAACAATATTTTTCCTTCAAGTAAATTGCATCATTCACCGTCGAATCTGTATTAAGCAGTTACGCTCGGGACTGGCCAAGTGACCTTTTAGTACAGGTTGCTCAGAATACACGTCAATAACACATACACAGTTGGTCGCTTGGTTTACATTTTAAGGACAAAAGCCCTCACAAAATCACTTACTTGGTTAAGAAACTGCAACAATGAAATGGTGTGACAAAGAAGAATATAGTACAAAAAACGGACTGAGACGGTCAGGATCCTACAGTCAGTATCAGTGGGTCGTTAGAAATTCAATTAACGGACAGACTACTTCGTATCATAAATAAGTGGCTTCCTTTTAGAAAGTGATCGCTAACACCAGGTTAATACAATAGAAAGAGGGCGTACTAAGCAAAGCATAACCGCGACCGCTAGTAAAGTTGGCCGCTTAATAGAGGTTCAAAACTGAAATGCAGTAATTAAGGGAAGTAATTTTGGGGACTTTAAAGACTGACCGCTTAATTGAGGGTTACCGCTTGAAACAGTTCCGCTTAATGCAGCCCCACTCTGGGACTAGCAGAAGAGCAAATTTATTACTGCTTAAAAGTACTGAAAGCAAAGATTGACAAAATTGGAGAAGGAGTTTTGTCGTGAGGTATGATAGGTACCGGTAACCGATGCTAAAATGGAGAGAAAGAATTCATTAAACGTTATTTTAATTAGAAAAAAGTCTTAACCGAAGAGTTATATACTGTAATGTTGAATTGACTAGTAGCTAAGCAATCTAAGCGAGAGCTCGAGATGGACGTTTGATCTATCTTGACCACATCAGATTTAAATGCACGGAAACTACGAGATACATGGCCAAGCGAATCCAGTGTTGCTTTCCCAAGTTCGTACCCAACAGATAATGTGTCCTTCTCAAGTTGAGAAAACTACCCCTACTCTTTAAACTGATTGTGTAGATTTCTCACCCAATGGCCGAAGCCATATTGGAAGATTACTTTAGTAATCCTCTCTGGACGTACATGAATTTGATAAAGTGGAATCATGAAATTTGTAAATCGCCATAACAGGAAGTAGTATTGGCTTTTGAGAAATAGGGCAAGAAAAACAAGGATGCACATTTTCAAACTTCACGTCAGCTTCTAAATTACAACAGTTGTCATAAATGATGCACACCAAACAAGCCAACTGGCTATACATTTAGGCATGTTCTTCGTCCATATTACGTATTACTTGATTAATAACTAGTTGGTTAATAACTAAACAACAAAATATTTAAACCTCGCTAGAAATCCAATACTAGGCACTGTTAAAAAAACATTTCCATAACTTCCAACTTCAAAACCAAGCAAGCCGATACACTGTTAATACCACATTACGCTCGCCTGTTACTAAACAGAGAAGGAAAGCAAGAAACACCACTCGGAAATGTACCCTGGGGTTATACTGCGCCATGTTGCCTTCCTTCAAGTTTTATTTAGCACAGGGAAATATTGTTCGTGTCCCTTCGTGTCGCTTCGTTAAAAATTTATTTCAAAGTCAATATTTAATTATTCTTTCCATTCTCATGATATTAGCCTCAAGATATTTCACAGCGCGGCATTCAGTTCGTAGATCACATGATTCCGAGCGCAATGTGGAACAAATGAACACGAGAATGATGTTCAAAAGCTAACATAATTTCTGGTCTTTTAAAATTTTGAAAGAGCTCATTAAGATCATATATTCAAAATTTCCCAAGAAAAATAATTTGATTACTGATTAATAATATACATACAAAAATATCCAAAGAGCTTTTCTTTAATAATAAATAATAATAATTGATAAAATGTTTCTTTTTGTTTTGTTTTGTGATTTTCGATATCATGCATCAAAAGCTAGCATAATTTCAGGTCTTTGAAAATTTTAAAAGAGTTCATCTATTCCAAATTACCCGAGAAAAATAATTTGATTAGCTTTTGTTTAATAATAAATAATAATAATTAATAAAATGTCTGCTTTTTTGTTTTGTTTTGTTTTTCAATATCATGCAGGAAGAGAAATTATACTACATTCACGTACTAGTAATACCTGCGATTCCCATGAATTGTTAATTTAAGCGTTAACTAACGGTTCGTTCTGGTAAAAGTATGTTAGGAAAGACATTGCCTGTCTCAGAAATTCGGGTTAAATTTTAAGAAAAAAAAAACGTTCACTTTAGCGAAAGGGGGTCACCTGAAACGTTCGCAACATTAGACCCCATGAAAGACTAAATCCTTTTTGCTTTCAGTTTGGGGAGAAGTAAATACGAGGTTAAAAGTGTGAAAAAAAATCAGCTAGCATTTTCGGAAAGCCAACAGCAGCTGGAAAACTTTGGGGAATGAGATTCCGTTCTCTTCAGCTAAAGAATCCGAACAGATCAAGTTGTGTTAGCTTACATACGTTTCTCTTTTAATCGTTTAAAGTCCAATGACACACATTTAATTTGTGACGAAAATACCGATACTGCTTATAACATTTCTTTCTTACTGAAATTGATCTAAAACGTTACGATAGTGTGTTTATAGTGTCGGCTGGTTAGTATGACACTTATCACAGCCGATTTCCACGGCATTAGCCGTTCGTTTGGTAACAGATCCCAAAAGGCCGGTTTTTGGTTCCAAAAGCAACGCTAAAAAGTACACTTCTTTATCGTCAGTCTTTAAAGATAAACGGTTGTTCAGAAATCAAAAGTATACGTTAACAGCACACCTCAAGGCCAGATCTTGGTTTTTGGCTGGAAATTTTCTTCTCACTTTTTTCGCCGCTCGTACTTCGGCCATTTGATGAGGGCTAGGGTCGCGTAACTCAAGTTGCCTCGTTCATGGCCGAAACGAATCCTGGGTAATTCCGCCATACCGCCAGTATGAAACTCCTCCGATTCGGTGTCGGGCCACCCAGTCCTACCAAAAAATATCGCATCGATTGAAATTTTACCAGTCAAACTTTTTAAATTGCCTTGGTAGGTCCTGGAATCCATCCGCAGAAAGGCGAGAGAGACAACTTCGCTCGTAAACCATCATGTTTGCTACGAAGAATGTTTGGCGTCCCAGTCTGCAAGGAAACACCTCTTATCTCTATGTTTTTTCAGAAGCTTGTCTCTTCCCACATTTCAGCTTGATGATACCGGCCTGGGGGCTTCTGCAGAGGAAAATGGCTAAAATAAAAACAAGACTATGAAAAAGCCCGCGTGCTTCCTAATCTAATTTCTATTGGCGTCATCATGGTACATTTCTCAACATACGCACGGCCGTGCGTCCATCAGATGACGTGTGCAAGTCAAATGAGGAAGCACGAGCGCGCTATGTTATAAAAAACGTTTTACAGAGACACAGCACCATAAAAATGTATATTTATAAGAGCTTGTCGAAGTTTAATGAAACTTTAAGATTAAATCGATATGAGAAACCACTTTCACCTTTTTTTTTGTACAGAGAATTTTGTAGTTAATCAGGAAAAAAACCTGTTTTCCAGGAATAATTTACTTAATTTTCACTATGTTATAAAATAATTGGTTCATGCTTTTAGCTTACGTTTCTCTCTTGTTCACCAAACGTCCCGCCAAAATATCTTTGAAAATGGAAAGAATGAGTAACCAGATGGCACCAGTTGCTGTTGCTGTTACTAAAGGGTGTAGAGTTAGCAAAGGGGAACAGTTAAAAAAAAAGCATCTGCAGCTTTCGTGTTGTTCTTATCGGGGCACAAAAAGATAGTTTGCCAAACTGTTCGAAACTAGTTCATAAAAATCGTTAAATACACCATGTTGACAACCTCTGCAGGTGTAGTGTATGCAAGGGCCCAAAATGTCAGCTACAAGTGTAGATGTTTATTGATTTGTACTAAAGGTTGAGCCTTCCCTTTATAAAACGGTCTGTGAGTAACTTTCGCATGTAGTGGCTTTAATATTTCGTCCGCGTGGTAGTAATCGTGAGAAAGACTGTTGTTGCTGGTGGCATCGACTGACGCCTCGACACCTAAGAAAGAAAGTAACTCTGATGACGACTTTCTCTTAGTCAATGTCTTAAGCTACAATTCCTCTAAGCTGGAAAGTTGAAAATTTACAAAACTTGTAAATCACAATGTCCACCCTGTAAATTACAATCGACATTTTTTGGTAAATTTCAATTTATGTCTTGTGGGATTGTAAAACGAAATTTACATGATGTTCATGTAAATATACTTGAAAAGGTGATTTACAGAGTGTCTTTCAACAGTGGTATACAAAGATCATTTATAAAAAACTTGTAAAATACTGCAGAGTAATTTACAGTATCCATTAGTGTAAATAACTTGTACATGTTTGCAACAAACCATGTAAATACCACGTAAATTGCGATACCAAATAGTGAAAATGGAAGAGTGCTCAGATCCTACGTAAAAGAGTATCAAGTTAATTTATTTTATGAGGCTAAGTTGTCAAAAATAAGATTTCAACAATATTTTTCATTCAAGTAACTTGTATCACTCACCGTCGAACCTGCATTAAGCGGTTTTGCTCGGGACTGGCCAAGCGACCGCTTAATACAGGTTGCACAGAATACACGTCAATAACACATACACAGTTGGTCGCTTGGTTTACATTTTAAGGACAAAAGCCCTCACAAAATCACTTACTTGGTTAAGAAACTGCAATGAAATGGTGTGACAAAGAAGAATATAGTACAAAAAACGGACTGAGACAGCCAGGATCCTACAGTCAGTATCGGTGTGCGTTAGAAATTCAATTACCGGGCAGGCTACCTTGTATCATAATTAAGTGGCTTCCTGTTACAAAGTGATCGTTAAAACCAGGTTAATACAATAGAAACAGGGCGTGCTACCACTAAGTAAAGGATGACCGCGGCCGCTAGCAAAGTTGGCCACTTAATAGAGGTTCAAAATGCAGTAATTAAGGGAAGTAATTTTTGGGACTTTGAAGACTGACCGCTTAATTGAGAGTTACCGCTTGAAACAGTGCCGCTTAATGCAGCCTCACTCTGGAACAAGCAGTAGAAGGAATTTATTACTGCTTAAAAGTACTGAAAGCAAAGATTAACAAAAATGGAGAAGCAGTTTTGTCGTTAGGTGCGATAGGCACCGGCAACAGGTGCAAAAATGGAGAAAAAGAATTCATTAAACGTTATTTTAATTAGCCAAAAGTCTTAACCGAAGAGTTAGATACTGTAATGTTGAATTGACTAGTGGCTAAGCAATCTAAGCGAGAGCTCGAGATGGACGTTTGATCTATCTTGGTCACATCAGATTCAAATGCACGGAAATCACGAGATACATGACCAGGCAAGGCAAGTGTTAAGTGTTAAGTGTTTACCAAGTTCGTACCCAACAGATAATGTGTCCTTCTCTCGTTGGAAAAACTACTCCTGCTCTTTAAACTGATTTTGTACATTTCTCACCCAAAAATGGCCGAAACCATATTGGAAGATTACTTTAGTAATCCCCTCTGGACGTACATGAATTTAATAAAGTGGAATCATAAAATTTGTAAATCGCCATAACAGGGAGTAGTATTGACTTTTACGAAATAGGGCAAGAAAAACAAGGATGCACATTTACAAACTTCACGTCAGCTTCTAAGTTACAACAGTTGTCATAAGTAATGCACACCAAACCAGCAAACTGGCTATACATTTAGGCATGTTCTTCGTTCCTCTTACGTTTAATTACTAGTTGATTAATAACTAAACAACAAAATATTTAAACCTCGCTAGAAATCCACTATTTGGCACTGTTAAAAAAACATTTTCATCACTTCCAACTTCAAAACCAAGCAAGCCGATACATCATTAATACCACATTACGCTCAACTGTCACTAAAGAGAGAAGGAAAGCAAGGAACACCACTCGGAAATGTAGTCTGGGATTATACTGCACCATGTTGCCTTCCTTCAAGTCATTAAGCACAGTGAAATATTGTTCGTGGCTCTTCGTTTCGGATGGTTAACAATATATTTCAAAGTCAATATTTAATTATTCCTTTTTACTCTCATGATATTAGCCTCAAGATATTTCAGAGCGCAGCATTCAGTTCGTATATCACATGATTCCGAGCGCAATTTGGAGCAAATGAACTCGAGAATGATGTTCAAAAGCTAACAAAATTTCAGGTCTTTGAAAGTTTTAAAAGAGCTCGTTAAGATCATATATTCAAAATATATCTCCTTATATATATATATATACCTCTCGTACAGTTCACAAGTATGGGCCCCGCAGTCAGTCAAACTGATCGAAATTATCGAGAGAATACAACGACGTGCAACTAAATATATACTCTCACTACCCTACAGGACTGGTATCTCGTATAAAAACAGACTAACACTCACAGGCCTTATCCCTCTGTGCTATTGGCATGAATACTTGGATCTAGTCTACACTTATAATCTATTGTTAATAGTTCTGACACCAATTTTCAGATATTTCAACCTATTAGAGTTACCAGGCGTTCTGCTCCAACTAAGAGTATATTACTAGATATACCTAAAGCTAAGACTGTCACGTTCCAGAACAGTTTTTACTCAAGAGCCTCAAGAGCATTTAAAGTGCCACTACGACGAAAATTTTTACTTCTATTTTCGCCCTTTTCGTGTTCCAATCCATTTAATGAGTTCGAAATTGCAAAAATAGCTATTAATTAGCTTTATACAAGCTTACTGATCCTGGGAATAAGTGGCCGAAAACCATCGAAAACCCGTCCGCCATTACTCCGACGGCAAAGTGACGCCCGTGGTGATTCTGAAATGCGGTTGCTTGTATGAGATCTTTGTGTGACGTCATACGCGCATCGAACATCGTGCGTTCCTTGCAAGACAGTAATCGAAAGTCCTAAAGTAAGTGAATAGGCAAGATTATTTGTAAGATTCGCCATCCAGTTTGGTGAAAAGCGATCTAAAGGACAATTTTATCGAATATCTTGGATTATAATTTCCTTGGCGGTGGATTTGGAGTCGTATGACTGCAAAGAATACGCTTCGAAGACACGCGAACAGCTCATTCAAGCCTGGGATTTACATGTAAAGCCGAAGAAGAAACAAATTCACTCCGGCATTTTTTACTCAGCAACTGTATTGGAGGTAGACATATGGTTATTTAATATTCTGGGTATGTTTTCTATTTGGGATTAGTAAACAGAACCTAATCACTATTCGCAGAAGCACTTGAGCAACAAATTATTGAATAGGATGGATAACTCCAGACATGATGATGTTGGTGGCGTGTATGGTGTTTGCAAGTATCAATCAAAGCTGCATAATGAGTCAAGAAAAAAAGAACTATTATCCTCGTTTTTTTATAGTTCAATAAAGCTTTGACAAAACTAAAATGATGTATAATTAACTTCAGTTGAAAAGTGGGTAGCTATAGCTGTAATCTACAGAATATTTGCAATATTACAATACTACAGGGCTGTAATCTACCAGGTATTACCTGGTTAGATCCCTTCCTCATTCTACAACAACTTTCAAGCAGTAAATGAAGTAATCATGAGGGGCCTAATATTTTAAAGCCACAGTCCAAGTAACAGTCAACGATAAATTGTTGTAAAGCGCTCAAATGCAGCTGGAAAACTAAAGATTAATAAGAAAGTTTAGGAGGACAGCTAAGGAGGAAACCTTAGTAGGCTTGCATCATATCTCATCCGTATTTGTTATTTTAATAATGTTTGTTCCTTGGTCAATGAGGATGTGTGAATCTGAGTGAAACAAGCAAACCAGCCTCTTATCTCATCTAAAACTGACACTATAATTGTAATCATTTTACATGTTGAGTGTGAAGAGCCAGCATAACACTGTGCTGTAACAGTATTGTATTTTCCCACAAATCATACAATGTTCACAGACATAAAATTGAAATATTATAGTTATGAAAGAATGACCATCCTTTCTACAGATATACCTTAATTATTCTTGAAGATTCTACCAGAAATGAGATTTAATGTCTTTTTTCTTTGGTGTTTTAAATTAAGAGCCAATTATTACTTTAACCTAAGTTTTCACACAAACCACAGCTTATTTTTTGTTTTTGTTCAGCGACATGAACTTCATTTTAATTCTTTTCTATCTTGTAAGTTTTATCTTACATGACCCCACAAACATTTCCATGGCTTATACTTATACTATGTGTTTGTTGTTTTTCTATTCTGTTTCGCTTTTTTCTTCTGTCAAATAGCCCTGGCTTTCTTATGTTGGATGTTGATATCTGTGGGTTTGTACTTTGGCCTTCAGAAAATAACCAGAACTAAGAACAGGGCCAGCTTTAAACATCAAAGCCATTTTTTATGCCAATCATACCACATATTTTACTTTATTTCATTTTATTATTCTTCTAATTTTTTTTTTTTTTTTTTTTTTGGGGGGGGGGGGTTGTTTTGTTTTTGTTGTTGCTATTATGACATAACACTCAAATCTCCCTCACAATGAACAAGCCAACAAAATAATTGGCCATCAGTAAACAATTTCCATAATTCCTTCACTGTTTATATTAATGTGCTTGACCTATATCCAGGATATTTTTTTTGAAGACTCTCCTATCAGCTATGTTGGCAGTTTCTAAGATCAAATTTAAAGTTATGCCTTTTGCTGTGGCCCTCTCTGAAAACCATTACAACAATGAGAATACTCAGAGCAAAAGAATGCATGCCATGATCCCACTGGCCAAAAACCTTCCCTGTATAAAGATAAGTTTACCCTTGAAGTCAGAGGCCAGTCTTGCTGTCTACTCTCACCATGCCTGCAGCATTGTGGTTTTTGATGACATGGGTATGACAGCAACTTTTAAAAAAAACCACACACACACACACAGTCTGCATTACCAGTACCTACTTGTCATATTGATATGATATCAATGCTAAATATTGCAAAAATGTGCTGGTAGTTCTCCTCCTCTCCCTTCCATTTATAAATTTGCACATTATGTACAATGTAAACCTTAGTGTAAGATCCTGGCCCATTCTTCTGGACAAGGCATCTTCTGTAACTGTGAAAAATGCCTTCATGCTTCCCTAAACTAACCCTAATAATACAGATCCCAGTATTTTAAGGTTCAGGAAGTGTCGTTGACAGATCTAAACTAAAAGCTAAGTGAGATTTACTATGGTATTATTTGCCATGGGTAGTCCCCACACCATGGTAACCTTGTTGACGCCTTTGCACTGTCTCTGATATATACTAAAACAGTGCAATACTTTTTTTTAGAAATTTATTATGTTGTACAAAAAATGCTGTAAAATTGGCTGTCCATATAACAGACTTTGCCAAGAAAACAAAAGAAGGCACAAATACAAAATTAATAATTCAAACACAAAGATGAAATTTACCAAGCTTAGCACTGGTAGTTTTCCACACTCTTTAGAATAGGGTATTGGACAAAATACTGTCTCATAATTTTGTCAGTTTGGTTCATTTGTTCTCTTTAGTACAAACTAATATGGTTTAAATTGTAGATATTATCTTGACTTGTCCCACAAGATAACTTTCAGCATAATATTCACTGCAAGTCTGCACAAAGGTGCAGTCAAAGCACATTTACAGGTGATATTTAAAAAAATTGCTCAATAATAGTATTATAATTAGTTAATAACACAGACCAAATAGGATTGCTACAAGACCTTCTTGACTCACAGTAATCAGTGATAGCCACACTAGAGAATTTTGCAAGTTGGAGTGTCAGCAGGTCCACATCAGCTGGAAAGTTGCCTGCAAATTTCTTCTGACCTGTACTTTCACATATCATGTGGTTGTTTCAATATATAGAGATGAATTTTTCATGTCGATGTCACAATCAGTTTAATTACAATTGCTCATTTAATACAGATCGAAAATCTCGCCTTGCTGTGTATTCTACGGTCGGCATACAAGTCTTTCAGAAATGTGTTGGGTGCTTTGTACGAGGAGAGCATTCGCAAAACTCGAGGCAGTTGATTGTCAATATTTATTATACCACAAGCAATTATTATTATTATTTGAATAAAATGGAGTCTCTACGCACTTTTACTTTCCCAAAGCATGACACTTATAGGAAGTAGACGTAATGAACACTGGACAAACAAAGCATTACAATGAGCTATAAACAAAACATACACACCACCACTCCGCGCCACTTGCTTTCATTGCATGCATTCACGAAAACAGTTCATTTCCTATTAGTTATCTTGGCCTAATCGCTTCACTTAGTCCCTCGCTTTACCTTGGAAAAGTAAACATCGAGGCAGTAGCATTACATGGCAGTCCTTGCGTTTGAGTTTCCCTCGAAGCAGCTGTCGAAGTCGTCGAGAGGATATGTCTTTACAGACTTTAGAACTTCGGTGCGATGTACAAAAAGACGATTTGTCTGAAGAAATTACCCCCTTTTGACGTATTTCAGAACCATAAATGTTCAAACAACCACCATTAGGTTTCTTTCGGTTGCCCACAATACGTGTGCGTTGTAAAGACGGCCCTTGAGCCACTAAAATAAAAAGGAGTGGCTTCTTTCAGCGAGATCGAACATTCGAAAGCAGGCCATGTTGTTGTGCGCGTATGACGTCATATTGCTGTCGGTGCAACTAGATCCAGCTCTCTATGTAGTTCACGGCCATTTGTCGTTCGAGTAATGGCGGCACTGCGAAGCTGAACTTCGCGTTTAAAATAACTGGTCTTCCCGTTGGAATTTCGATGTAAAATTTGGCGTGGTTAGTATTTATCACTTCTACTTTCCAAAGCTGAAGAAAAAAAGGGATGCAAAATTTTGATCGTAGTGGCACTTTAACACACTTCCAGACTTCTTGAGAGACAATAAAAAATCTATAGATGTATTTAAAACTAATTTGAGGGCATACTACCTAGATTTGACTTTAAATGTGTACGATCCCACAGTACCTCAAACGTTCAAAAGTGTCTGCATAAAATGTCATCAAAGCAGATCGTTACCTGTATTATTAGTTAAAATGTGTTGTTAATTATTTGTCAATACTTAATTATTATGATGTGATTTTATTTATACAAGGGGTCTCGTTATTGGAACATATCGTTCTGTGAGTTCTCTCCTGTCAGAGGTTTTTCATTTTGTTTTTTTTTCTCCTCTGGCGAAGTTTATAAATAAATAAATAAAATAAAAAATTTTCCGAGAAAAATAATTCGATTACTGATTAATAATATACATACAAAAACATCCAAAGAGCTTTTGTTCAATAATGAATAATAATAATTGATAAACTGTTTCTTTTTTGTTTTGTTTTGTTTTGTTTTGTGATTTTCGATATCATGCAACAAGAGAAATTAAACTATACTACATACACGTACGGTAATACCTACGTTTCCCACGAATTGTGAATTTCAGGGTTAACTAACGGTTCGTTTCGGTTAAAATATGTTAGTAAAGACATTGCTTGCCTCAGAAATTCGGATTAAATTGTGAAAAAAAGCGTTTACTTCAGCGAAAGGACACCTCAAACGTTCGCAACATTGGAAAACCCCATGAAAGACTAAATCCTTTTTTTGCTTTAGAGAGAGGTAAATACACAGTTAAAGGAGTTAAAAATGCGAAAAAGGCCAGCTAGCGTTTCCGGAAAGCCAACAGCAGGTGGAAAAATTCGGAGAATAAGATTTTGTTCTCTTCAGCTAAAGAATCCGAACAGATCAAGTTTTGATAGCTTATTTTTTTTTTTTTACATAGTACTAATATACAATTGCATTAATAATTGATTAACTACATATGAGAAAGCTAAGAGAGATAATAATTACTTACATCAACATACTGATTTACAATTACATTAATAATTAATTACATATGAGAAAGCTAAGAGAGAAAATAATTACTTCAGGTTAATCTTTGTATTTTCCATTGTGTTTTTAAATTATTTATAAATTGTGTACAGTTGAGAGGAATCGCATTAATTTTACAACTATATGCATACTTTTTAATAGACAGGATGAGAAGTTCTAGACGGCGTCTGAAGTTTTCATTTATAGGACCAAGATTATAGTTCTGCATTAAAATTTGCTCAAGGGAGAGATTTATGAGGGTATTGTGGGACCCGTTGAACCATGATGAAATTT
>NW_028145498.1:270000-276293 GCF_977016875.1 Pavona decussata
GTATAACCAGATTGAACTTTCGGGTATATTGCCCCAGGTCATCATGTTTGGCTTCGATATCATTCAGTCTTTCATCCAACTCTTCCACCTCTTTCTTGGACTCCAATAGCTGCTCCTCGAGTAATTTTACTCTGCTTTTTAAGCCGTTATTTTCTTTGACAAGAGTGTCGACTTGTCCTTTGCTATTTTCCAAAGTTTCCTTTAGCTCTTTGTAATTTCCTATAAGGGATTCCACGTCTACGACCAGCTTTTCCGTATTTGTTTTGATTTGCGTTAAAACCTTCCATATTTCCGTTAGCGAAGGAGTTTCCGTCGCGTTGTTGTTATCCGCCATTATTGCAGATGATTCTGTGTCCCACTCTTCGTCTTTCTCTTGCAGGACTGATGTATTACCCTCAAAAGTCGATGAACTACTGACCTTCTTCCTTTTCCTTCTTCCCATTGTAGGCATACATGTCTGAATTCACATTTTATTTAGAATTTTGTGTCCCTCTCTAGAGCGAGCTCGCTAACATACGTCCGTCGTGGACAATCGCTCGACCCAGTCTCTCTAAAAAAAAAACAATTATGAAAACAAGTCTTTAATTCAGATATAAATATGAACACTACACTACGAGTACTAGTAATGACACAAAATTTAAATTGTTAGCTATTAACAGCCTCGAGAACACATATTAGTTTGTTCAGACGGACTATTGGCCTCAGTCCGTTCCAAAAGACTAATTACGGAAGGGTGATGGACATTTGATCCGTATGGCTCATCAGGTTAAAAATGCACAAATTTTAAGACGAATGATAAATCCAGCCAAGGCAGTTGTGTTGCTCATGTGTTGCTTTCCCTAGTTCGTCCAACACAGATGTGCGTCCGTCTTTATTAGAAACTGATTTTGTTGATTTTTCACGAACAATGTTTCAAACCAGATTGGAAGATATCGAAGACCCTGCTTCAATGAAATACGCACGCAGGGAAAGACCGTACTCCTCTCTTGACGAATATGAACATTGTAAATCGCAAAAGCATGGAGTAAATGTTGCTTTGTTATAGGCTAGCAAATTTCCAAACATCACAGGTTTTAATGGTTGTTATCAATAATGCACACCAAACTAGCTACATACTTGGCATTTTCTTCGTTACTAAAATTAGCTGATTTGAATACATCAATCCGATTCAGAGTTCGAATGCTCTACCACTGAGCTACAGGAGACTCGTGGGAACTAAGGCCATTAAACTAGGTTCATGGGACAAATATCCTGCATACTGCTAGGATTTGAATGTCGAACGTGTGGTATATGAAAGAAATGTGATGGTATATTTCCAGCCTGGTGAATGAATGAGAATGATGACTATTCTAGAAAGTGACGCAGGCATACTCGGAAAAAAGAAATCCGAGTGCTCCTATCAGGAGTCGAACCTAAGACCTTCCGATTCAGAGTTCGGATGCTCTACCACTGAGCTACAGGAGACTCGTGGGAGCTAAGGCCATTAAACTAGGTTCATGGGACAAACATCCTGCATACTGCTAGGATTTGAATGTCGAACGTGTGGTATATGAAAGAAATGTGATGGTATATTTCCAGCCTGGTGAATGAATGAGAATGATGATTATTCTAGAAAGTGACGCAGGCATACTCGGAAAAAAGAAATCCGTTGGCTTTTTTTAATTTCAATCAGAATGCAACCTTGTTCATGTCTCTTCGTTTCGCCTGGTTAGGTCGTTTGTTTTGTAATTAATAACTAATTATTGCTTCCATTCTCGGCCTCATGATATCATAAAAATAGATTATAAAAGCATTCCCACGAGGTGAGGCTAGGTGTTGTGTTGGGGGGAATAAAAAAAAGCAGCTTTCCATCCACTGTACTCTTTATTGCCACCTGACAAGGTTTACGACAACGACTCTTGGACTGTGAACGACATGATTTACAATCTGCTTGGAACAATACAAGGAAAAAGTAAACAGTAGGGAACAAAAATCACGAGATATTACAAAGTTATACTCTCTAGGGAAGGGTCACAAGTCTAGTCTCACGAGTGCGGGCATTTTGAAACTGAGCAAACCACGGAATACCCTGGATATATTTTCGCTGTCAAGGTGAACGTTGTCTTTTTTTCTAGCATGTAAGTTAAATACAAATTCTATGAGTGTTAGAGAAATAAGAGCAGCCAGATAATCGAGTTTTATCAATCTTCACTACTCGTGGTTAAAAGTTTGAAGCATGCAACGAATAACAAAAGAGAAAGTTTTGAATTTGTTAGGGAATAAATTATTGGCGAGTCATCAATTAAACATAACGACACTGTCTCATAATATTAGTTAATATCTTGAGCCATACTGGAGGTGAAGAACCGCGTAATTCCGTATTGGCCAGAAATGGTGAAGCATGTAGTTTAAGATTACGTTCTTAGGTATTCAAAAAATTAATCCAAGTTCACGATTATAAACAACAGAAAACAAAAGGTCTTGCTTGTTCAAAGAGCGGATTATTTTATCCAGCGGATAAGTCGCTATCCAGCAGATAAATTGTATTGGTTGGAGTAAATTTTATCCGCTGGATAGCAATTTATCCACTGGATAGAGTTATCCACTCTTTGAACAAATTAAAAGAGGTTAGTCCTGCAACCTGGTCTACCGTCAAGGCCAGGAGTATTACTAACCTCACTCCAAGGGTGAACGAGGCTGACGACATTACAAAGTTCGGTTAACTATACGGTATTCTTGATATCATGGAATCATAAAGTGTCTATGTATGGTCTCAAGCTTGGCTTGGCCCCAGGTGCTTTCCACCCTTTATTTAACAATTAGATTATGAGCTCGAGATTTCTATCGCGTGATAGTTGATGAGGGCGAAGCCCGAATCAACTATCACGCATAGAAATCGAGAGCGAATAATCTAATTGTTTTAGTATAAATCTACTAGTCGTTCAAAACTGAACAAGTAAATTATCTATTTCCTCATCGCAGACACTTCGAAAACGCCAAGAAGCGAGCGCCATTTTGTTGAAAATCGCTACTCACTATCTATCACAGAATCGATAGCGAGTAGCGTAGCCAATCAGAGAACGGCATTCGTGATAGAACACTAGTAGATTTATACTAATATAAGATATATAAGACGTTGAAAAAAATCTTGTTTTGAAAATCGCGATCCTTATAATAAAGTGGGAATTCCTTGATGCTGATTTAACAACAACCACCATCTTAAATACAGTCCTATTTTAATGAGAAGACAAAAACAGGCATTTATAAACTTCTGACTCTACAAAGTCAAAAAATAACAGTAAACACGTTCAACAACAACAAAGCATGTAACAGGACGTAAAAAAGCACCCGAAGCCCAATGATAAGATGCTAATGCTATTCACTATAACCAAGTCGACTCAGGTTGTACGTGCAACCGTCCGGCCAAAGCTTTGTTGAATGTAATCGAAAATGCAGCACTTCAAACACTTCAAGCAACAAGAATTGCAGAGACGATTGGAGCGTTTTCCAATTGAGTGTCGTAAAACCAAAATCAAAGTAATTCTCTGTCCTAGAGCAACAGATGTAAGAGAATAATAAGAATAATAATAACAATAAGAGAATCAGAATTCAAAGAAAATATATGTAACTAAGGCCAAGCGCGGGAAAACGCGTGCGGCCAAAGCACAATTTGTTTTGGTTTGGATTCCCATTGGATGAGAAAGTAGTGCGAGTTGTGCAAAACCTGCAAAACCTAAGTAAGCTCGAAATTACTTTCGACACTCAATTGAAAACCGCTCTAACGTAATAACAAATCTGCACAGGTGTATCTGCACAGAATTTCTGCAGATTCTCTATAGTCCACGACTCGCAGTTAAGTACATTTTACAGGAATAGCACCAGAACTGAAGGCTTGGAACCTATTCCTATGATCTTTAATTACTGCTTGTGCAATTTATGTGTATCATTTGTGCTAGTTTTCAAAAAAGAAACTGTACCTTACAAGTCTATACAGTTCACAAGATGGGCTGATTCTACATCGTGCCAAGATACCTTGGGCAATACTTGGAGTTTGACTGCCCTCCAGATGTCTCAACTATAAACTGGAAATGGTACATTGTTTTACAACAAAGCGGCCAAAAATTCAATATTGAAACCAAGCATGCTGGTAGCAAACAAACCCTCATGGTGATTCAATTCAAAGGTCTACTTTGTACCTTTTATTTGAACGAACAATTACGCGGACTTCCATCGTCTGACTGAATTACTGAGTACTAAATACTGAGTACTGGACAAAAGAATGTTCAACTGAACTAAAGACAAAAGTAAAAAATTTAAACTACCCTTTAAAGATTAGAAAATATATATTTCCCAACTGTATATTTGAAAAATTGTTCATTCTCACTTTAGGTAAAGTGAGTTTGTCAACACTAACACGTGGTAAATGGTCGATTAGCTGTTCATCGAAAATAATTATGGTACTTGTTTGAACTGTGTATTTAATAAGGTGTACACAATTCAACTTTCGAACAGCTACAACCAGCAAAAAAGGTTCAAATTAGGACTAAGCAGTCCCTACTTGCTCGTACACCTGTTCATCTGTTGATGTTTGCCCCCTAATGACGCCCAAATTGTAATATCCGGGAGTTTCCTTTTTGCTTTGTAATTCTTGGTACTCAGGTGCTGCACGTGACTGCCCCTCCAAGGTTCTTGGCTTGAGCTCTATATATAGACCTGGCTCAGAAACTTGCTCATCACGAGAAGTATTGTGTCGTCCACTTTTATCACAGGTGCACTTGTCCGAAGTGTTTGCCTTGCGAGTAAATGCTCTTCGTTGTCTCCACAGCAAAAGGCCAATAACAACAAGCAGGAAGACGGCGACACAGGATAAAGCAATCACAGTATTACGGAAGACAAGACATTGATCTATAAAGAAATAAGATGATGAAGGTAACAATCTGCAAACGCAGATTATAATTCCTTGCGAAGCGAGGGCAATAAATTTGTCGGGCCGAGCCGGCCCGAGCGGAGCTAAGCCGCGCGAATTCGAGCGAAAAATATATTTATATATATATATATACCTGGATTTTTGAGAACATGGCTCCAGAAATATCGCCTTGCGTTACTTTCTCTTGTGAGATTTTATTTATTTATTTATTTTTTTTTTTTTGCATTGTTCTTTTGATTCTAAGTCAATAAGAAGAATGTATAAATGGGTCATTAGCAGATATTTATAAAATCAAAATATTTTTCTCCCCCCCCCCCTCCCTCCCTCCCTCCCTCCCTCCCTGTTTTGCTAACCTAGCCCCACTCTCTCTGAAACGTCTTTTAACCGCGCAACGATTTGGCTTTGAATTCGGCGCGCGCTCTGAGATCGGAACTAAGTCATTAGACCTAGCGTTTCGTTTTGCTTCCTGAAGCAAAGTTTTCCTGAGGACATCATTAAGTCTAATGAGGGAAAAAGTCTTACGAGTGCAGCGTCCTGCCTCGTCTAATATGCTTCCTATTTAGTTCTTTTGAGCTAAACGGGTAACTTTCAGTTACTCGGGCGTAAACTATAAAAGGTAGTATGTTGTGTGCTTTGCTTGAGGAGGTGACAGTCTTTGGCTTTAAAAAGTAGGTCTTAGGGATGATTTCCTTTCGGCCAACGTGGAATTTCCGCGAATTTGTTACCCAGCCAAAGACTTAGTATATTTTTGTGGTAGAAAAGGGCGCTAACCCTTCCCTTTTCAAATGTTGATTTCAACATCCGGGAACTTAAGTTAGTATGGAAAACACTAGCAAGGATGGGCAAGGATTTTCTCTTCAAAAAGCGTGAGTTTTGATTATTTTGATTATTTTTCACCCTTATAACTGTAGCGTCGTTATAGGCTAGTGATCGATTAGTCGAGATATGCGATTATGGGTGGTATTTCCGCTCTCGAGTTTCATAAATAGTTTCCTGCAGATGTTCGGTCGCCGTGATTCTAGTTCGCGTGCAGCATGAATCTCTCAAGAAGCCGATCCTGTTGAAGAAAGCTAGACTTGAGCGCTAAAAGACCGGGTTTTGGGCCAGATTTTCCATGCGTTGGCGCGGTTAATCATCGCTAAATTCTGACACATTTTGTAGGAAGTTCACAGGTCATGTTTCATTTCATGCAGATGTTTTTAATTAGTGTCATGTCTAATTCCAAAGAAAAGCCTCTTTCGTTTTTCTCTCCCATACTATTCTTTGACCTTGCTTAAAATCTTGTGATAAACCCTAATTGAAGTCTTGTTAATGACTAGCATATTCCTTCAGCCTAGAAGGTCTCAAAATCTGCCCAATTTCTGGGGGCTACCTTTTCAAAAATCCA
>NW_028145499.1:0-180000 GCF_977016875.1 Pavona decussata
GTTTTTGTATTTTCTGGCCAAACAGGCAAACAGGACCTTGTGTACGCTCTACGTATACCGAATACTGCAAACAAGATAAAGTAGTCTTTAGCCATAGTAATAATAAAAAAAGATTTCGTTGTGCTGCTTTGAGGGTTATTGTGTTAGTGCTTGCTCAAAGATGTCTTGCCTACATGGCCTAAAGAATGCGGATGATATCTTCATGGAAAGGAAAACTTTCCCTCCATGTAAATAGTTCTAAGAGACGTTGCGACCCTCTCGACCCATAATCCCCTCCATGAGCTAAGAGATTTGACAAACAGAAACTTCTTCAAGCTTCTTCACACTTAAAACACACGGAGATGGGGTGAATGGGGTGAAGGGAGGGGGGGTGGTGCAATTGTTTGTAAAGTAAAGATTTGAAAAAATAGCATGTCATACAATCAACAACAAGCTTTCACAAGAAATCGTTTTATTGAACGGTCACCAGTATAATATTGCACTCTAGATCTAGTTCAATTTTTTGTACAACAGTTCTAAAGAAAATATATTGTGTTGATATACGCTATTTCTATACATCAGATACAAGTTTAACTTTGTATTAACGATGCATACATTTTACAAGAAAATATGGAATGAAAAAGTTGACCATTCTGAATGTTAATCTATCCAATTTCCTTTGATGTACAACAAAAAGATAATAGGGTCTGTTTCCATTGAGGGCCTTAATATCTAAAGAGCGTAGATCAATAAAATTGAAGTGGTCATCTTGTTTCTTAACACTTTCTACAGCTTTTCTTGCAGTAAAGCATCATGTATTGCGGGTTTCTGTAGCATTCCCCGCGTCTTGCCCACAAACTACATTTCAAGCGAGAATCCTTGCAGACCACACCAGTGCCTATTGTTATAACAAAGATTTTCAACGTTAGCCAAAGGACATGATAACAATTGTAATTCCAATTTTTTTGAGGTGTAAGTTAAGGTTTAATAACTCCTTTAATTGTATAAGAGTTCAGTTGAGGTCGGCATACGATCAATTTGAATGTGAAGCAGTACTGAGAGCTTATTAATCTTTTAATCTTCAACAGTGACCAGCATAATTACTGTGTCCTCATAACAACAAATATGCAGTTCGAGAAAACAAAGAGGTTTTCATTTGAGTGTCGAAAGTAATTTCGTGTTTGCTTTGAATTTGCCTTATTGCGTTCTATGATTGATTGACAAAGTTCGCGCCTTTTTGTCAACCAATCCAATCGCGTCTTGATCGTCGGGGTTTTCCCGCGCTTGACGCTGGTTACATGTATTATATACCCGGAACTCTGAATACTGCTATAGTTGTACTGATACCAATACTGTACTAATGTTGATACTTATACTACCACATGGCACGAAATTTTTGTGGATTGACGGTTTTTTCGTGTTTTGAGGGAACTAATTTTTGCGATTAGGACAGAGTGGTTTTTCTTGCTGGGAATTAATTTTTGCGATTTTCAGAAAGTCGCGTTCAAATGGATTGATGACATTTTCGTTTCTTTTTTAGTATGTGCAATCGAAATACAGATATCGGTATCAACTACCGAATGCCAACAGCAATTTCATTTTATTTCATTGTATTTGTGAAAGTTTTGTCCGTAATTTAATCTTTTTGTTTCTGAACGAAAGAGACGTTTTTTAATTAAGCAGACACTACTTTCATTAGTTTTGTGTAGCGAATTTTGTGCATAGAATATTTGGAGTGGAGTAATTTTTGCGGTAATTTTTATTTGCGGATCGCGGAAAAAACCGCAAATATAAGAACTCCCCAAACTTTAGTGCCACACGGTAATAGGTGAACGGATTCTCCTTAGGACTACAAAAATCATCCACTTACATTGATTGCAACTTTTCTTGCAGTTCTGTAACATGTAACGCGGGTTTCTACGGCATTCGCCTCTGCTCGCCCACGAAGCACAATAACGATTGTTATCTCTGCAAACTTATACCAGAACAAAGAAGTTTATTTAAATTGGGATTCAATACTTTAGTACTCATTTTTTTGATATAAGAACACTTTCATAAAATTTTAAAAGAGAAAAAAAGAGAAAATATGAAACGAATTATTTGCAAAATAATCATAAAGTTACTGCTTTTTTGAGGCAAAATTGGCAATAATCAAATTGACTCACCTGGTGGACGAGGGGTTTGAGGTTTGGGCGGCGCAGGAGTGTTGGGGGGTGGAGGGGTGTTTGGGGTAGGCGGAGTATTAGGAAGTGGTGGGGTATTGGGTGGTGGAGGGGTATTAGAAGGGGGAGGGGTGTTTGGGGGAGGCGGGGTGTTTGGTGGCCGGGTTGGCTTTGTTCCTACGGGTCGCTTGGTTCTGAAATCCATCCACGTTCCTCGGCCACCTGATGGAAACAAATATAATATTTAAAATGAAAATTCCCTGAAAAAAAAAAATATATATTCACGAGAAGGTGAAAGGAACTTTTGGAGGAGGTTGAGTATGGGTGCGACTTCCCCCCAATTCAAATTTCAGACTAGCCACGTCCCCAAACAGACTCTCGTTCTTTCCTGTTGCTAAGGAAAGCCAAGAAACAAGATTAGCGTAAAAAGTGATTATCTAAGCACTTGAACTACAATCAAGGACAAAAGTCCTCCTATTAACTACCAAATGCATTTAGTGCCACCGACCAGTTAAGCCACCACACCACAAGACAATGTTGAAATCCACAACTCATTTCCATTATCCGGGCTCGACATTTTAAGGGGAGGGGGGTGGGGGCGGAAAACGGATACTTCTCGCTCGCACGTACTGCTTTTCTGTCGCGTGCGTAGGGAAACATCGCAAATGCGAATTTGTCCCAACCCTTTTGTCCTTTATTGTAGATTTGAAATGTCCTATTTGTACTCAATCTTGTTCTCGTAGTCAAAGCTTAACGTCTCTATTACTAACAGCACGACAACTAAAGTTACGTTTGCAGAATCAATTTTCTCGCATTCTTCCGACGGTTTTAGCTCACGCCAAAAAGAAGGCGCTGATAGCTTTAATAAAAACTGAATGAAAGACATACTTACTGCTATCACAATTCATTTTGAAGTGATAAGGCTTTACACCTGTCGAGGGAGATAAACACAAAAAGATCTTATTAGTAATTTCATGTCGAAGTAATTATTGCTTTTATTGCATTATGACTATTGTTTTAATGTGGTAAGCTGTTTTTGAGCTAAACGAACCAATCGTATCTATAACAAGGGAAAAGCTTTTGAAACACAGCTTGCCCACCCCCCTCCCACCCAAAAAAATAATAAAAAGAAAAAGAAAAAAAAGACAGTAAAAACTCTAACGCCTCTCAGGACAAAAAAAATCGCAAAAACGAACGAACAAAAGAAAGAAAAAAAAAACCAGAACAATTTTTTACGTTTTGTATTTCTTAATAATCAAAACCAAGCATGTAATCAAAAGCACTCCTTGATAACCGCACATGCATTAATTGTATCTTAGTGCTAACTTCTCCTGGCGTTGAGCCTTTCTAAATGACTTTGGATGACTTGTATGACTTTTAAATAAACTTTCATTATCCAAAGGCTCTGTTTGATACTCTAAAGTTCTAAATTGCGACGCTGCGGAATGTTATTGAACAATGACAATTTTTTTGTCAAGGCAACTATTACCAATTAATTGCCCCAATTGGTTTTTAGACGAAACAAACAAAGAACAAAAACAACATCAAGAGACTCTCACCTGCCCTCTCATCGCATCGTTTCAGGTATTTGTTTTGACAAGGAAATATTTCTTTCAAAAATCCATAAAGAACGGGGTCATACGACTTCAACTCTGTTCTAGTATTGATATGGTTGTGGATTCCATTGGGAGGACTCTGCTCATCA
The DNA here is from genome assembly GCF_977016875.1 of Pavona decussata. Classification (NCBI taxonomy): domain Eukaryota; kingdom Metazoa; phylum Cnidaria; class Anthozoa; order Scleractinia; family Agariciidae; genus Pavona; species Pavona decussata. The sequence goes on from NW_028145499.1 coordinate 3,847, forward strand.
TTGCAGTCGAAGTAACTCTGAGCTCCTTCAGCGAGATACTCCCTGTCGGTGGACATGGCATACGTGTTCCTCCATCGGTAGCCAGTTCTTTTAAGATAGTTGTATCGCTGCTTCAGCCTGGCATCGAAGCTTGGTATTGCACCGTTTGAAGCGATGCCCAAATTGTGCAGTCCATGTACAAACTCGTGTAGGAAGATATCTTCTCTGGGATAACGATCTCCACTTCTGTAGCATAATATATTTTCTTCTCCGCCTGGAGAGTAGTTGATTGAAGTCTAACTTAATTTTCATTGTTGGTTTTCCTTAAGAGTAAGGAGTGCCTTTAGGTGAAAACATGCCAGTATACCTTATACAGTTACTGCCCTTAGTCCAAAATAATTCATTCTCTTTTATCAATCCCTGTCGTACGACAATTTAGCACGAGTTATGGTTTTTCATATATCACTGACACACTTCATTATTATGGTAAGGCGCAAATTCCTGGATCATCCTGTTTTACCTTCACCTGTTTTTTTACATCTAGATGTCATCACTCCACGCGATGCTATCGCCTACCGATATAATACATGTTCTGCGAGTATGAACGGAACATGTTTTTTGTATTTTCAACTGTCTCAAGACTTTTGGAGACGCAAGATTACCTCCAGTTTCTAGTAAACTGCTCTCCTGGTGAAAAGTCTCACTCGAAAATTCCACCGATTAAAAAAAATATTGTAAAACAATTTCACTGGGGTAGCGTTTATGCGAGATGGAGATAGATTCGCTCTGACAACGGTCGAAACGTCAGCACTTTTGACTAGAATCTCGAAAACAGCCTCGTTCATTAAACAGCCAGCCACAGAGACTCTACTAGGTACCGAGATGAAAGTATTACAAGACTAAGGGCATATCTAGACGAAAACTTTGAACACATGCTGTAGTTTACCTACCTGTGGAAATAGGATGTGTAAGTGTCGCTCCCAGACCCCTAGCGCGTTGGTTCCACCAGCTTCCAAGCCAGGAGTGTTCAGGAATACTTGTTACGCCTTCACTTTGGGCGATCACGCCAGCTCTTCCACGCCGTCGATAAAACCACGTGCGAATGTCCTGACGATCTGCGAACAGGAACACAACTACATAGCAAGCTCTACGAAGAGCGTCGTCCCGCACGCGACCGGAACTGATTATGGGGATACCGTATGCATGCAGGTACTTCCGGTAAAATGAGCTCAAGCGATATGCGCTTCGAACTCTTGATGGGACACCAGTCACTCTTTCGCATTCCCACGTGTTTGGCGGCTGACCTTGTCTCGACGATGATACTGAAAATAGAGAGATCAAGGTACTTTGTTTAATAAATAACCCCTTCTATTTCTTATTTCTTTTTCATGGAATTGCCAACAAAGCTCAACGTTATTCAAACCCGATTGCAAGGAACTGTTGGCGATTCGACCAAATTTTTCGGAACAAGTGCCCTACCTCTGAAGAAATGCTACTTTTTCCCCTGAATGTACTACAGACTCGGATTGATTTTATCAAATGCGTTGACAAATTTACGACAAAACAGCAGCAAGTCACTATTCAAACAAAGTAAAACAGTACCTCTCTTATTCTAGAAACAAAGTTTCAATTTCCCCGTCAAAATACCTTCCTATTTGGCACGGAAATTTTTCGGAATTTTAAACCGAAGATTTTGGCTAAACGGAAAGCGTACCTGGATCGGGATATGGAGGAGAAAGAGACGGGTGGAAAAAGAGGGGGGGGGGGGGGTAGGGAGTAGGAGGGAGGGAGGGAGGGAGGTGAGGAGGAAGGATCCTTGCTGACATCTTGTAGTAATAACTAAATTCTCCTTGAATCAATAAAAGTATTAAAGGTTTAAAGAGTTATTTTAAGTGCCATGTTCGAAATTCGGGACAGGTTAACAATTCATTGACAGGTTGTAATAGAATACAATAAAATCTGCAATTCCACAGCGACAAACCAATGAGTGGTGCCGGATCATTATAATACATGTATACGGCTCCCGTACGGACTTCCCACTATTTGTGTACTTACCTAGCCTGAACTTATCTCCACCTTTTCTAGCTTCTGCAGCCGATAAAATACTATATTCAGTAACGTTAGCTGGGGCTGGATCTGCGAAAAGAAATACAATAGAAAACATGGTTGATTTTAACTTCCACAAAACAAACTGGCTACAGACTAATGCGCCGACCAAATTGAAACTTCAAAATCCCCCCCCCCCCCCCCCGGGCACACCCCAGGCATTTGACTATTTTCTGTGCCCGGGAGTGGGGAATTTGACGGGTAAGGCCTTCCCGGGGGTGGGGAATTTGACCTTGCCAGGGTGGGGTGGGGAAAATTGAACCGGAAGTGTCAGGTTTCAAATCGCTTTTTTAGGAGGTCGCCGAAGTCGCTAACAGCTATAAACACGTGTTTGGACGAGATGGAAGAGAAAAGGAAGAGATACAGCATTACAATGAAAGCTTACCAAAAAAGGTCTTCAAAAGTGAGAGTGCTTAAATATTAATTATTTTTATAGATTGTATATAAACGATGTAGATTTTTTATACAAGGAGTCAAGCTGCGGCTTTGTTCCGCAGTGAGTAGTGAAAGAAATAAACACTGTCGAATGAAAAACCGCTTTGGCTTATAATAAAATTGCAGAATATCCTGCCACTCGAACAACATTCTACGTAGCCGGCTAACTAACTAATATGTATTTCTAGATCTTTAAACGATGTAGTTTTTTATGCAATGAGTCAAGCTGCGCCTTTCTCCCGCATTTGTGTCTGCAGAGGTTTTTTTTTTTTAAAAAAAAACATTGTCGAATGAAACCCCCCCCCCCCCCCCGAAAAGCCTAATACTCAGGCTACCCATAGGTAAACAACAAAACAATTTTTTCCCAAGAAATCAAAAGAAGGATATGGATTCACGAGGTACTGTAACAAAAGCGTGGAATCGGCAGGCGATCGAAGTGCCGAAAGTGTGGATGTTCTTGCGTGAGGCTCTTTGAAGACCGCGCGCCGCGCGTGTTCGTCGCGACTCGGAAAAGCAAACACGGACCCGCCCCTAAATGAGAATATTTGCCCAGCGTTGCAGTATGAACCTCAGAATACTGTACTTTTTCAAACAAAAATCCCTCGTGCTTCTAAGAGTTTGTATGGAATGTTGTGTTTACGCAGTTCTTTCGAATTCTCCTATGGCTTCTTGTGGTCGCACAAGCTTATCATGGCTCGCCTTCTTTGTTGTCTTTTCTTCCTTCGCAGCGTGCGGGAGTGAGTATTGTTGCAGGGTAGGTACAATCACAAGAAATTAGAACACTTGAGAATAGGCATGCTTCAGTAAAATTCATCTTGCGACTACCATATTACCAGAGATCTCTTCGACTAGCTTCGACTGTTTTAATCTTGCGAAAAAAGTCTTGCGAGAGAAGGTTCTTCAATAAAACTTAGCTGCCAAATTCGAGATATTTTTATAGATTTTTTTGCTAGTTTTACAATACGGGAATTTTACTTTTGGCTAAAATCTATCGGGAGGCATCAAGGCAGCTACCGTCTGTGCCGTAAATAGGTCTAAATAGTGCCGCTAGCAGTACAACATCTACGTTATTTCATTCCTGGATCGCTTACCTGCCACATCAGAGCCCTGACAAACGCAACAGATCAGCAAGGTAACAAGGAAGATCAGCATCATAGCTTTCTGTGTTAACTTAAGCTCCTTTCCAATCACTGCAGTGATTTAAAATTGCAGCAGCTCGGTATTCAATTTATTGCCACAGAAAAGCTTCTTCTTCCTACGTTATGACGCATTTGAAAAACAACACGAGAGCATTTCCAGACATTTGACGGAAATTGGAAACAATCAAATTTGATACGCCCTGACTATCAAAACAATAGAGCCTTTCAATTGATTATGCAGCTGCGCGAAGACCTATGTTTTATGATTCAATGTACTATTTCTTTATTACAATTTTTTTCAGTGACTTTATTTTGAAGCTCTACAATGTATCTAGCTGTATGCGTTACTAATATCTTTGTCATATTCAGGCGGTGTGCATGATAATAAGATCAACCGGATTAATTGTGTTTAGACACAGGAGACATAGATCCATTCACCGTTTATTCACCAGTATTGGGTCAGTATTGAATCATGGTCTCGTACAATAAGCCAAAACAAACTAAGCTGAAACGTCTTGTGAAAAAGGATTAGGAGTAAATTGAACGAGAGCTAGCCATGGTTCAAACAAGAAAACGACTGCAAACCGGTCGTACGTGAGCTAGCCTCTCTGCCTGGGTTGCAAAATGTTATAACTACGTATGTGACCTTTGCTCACAAGGATAGGTGTGATGAAATAAAAGCTCGAAACTAGGGACACGTTCCTATGTTATTTTTGTGGCTTTTTATACTTAAACCTTGCGCAATATCAGACTACACGCAGTAGCTTGAGTGCTGTGCTTTTTTAAAATCTAATTTCAACCCTTTTCCCCTTATACAGCTGAAACAACCTTCGTTCGAGCTGTTCCCTTAGCACTGGAAGCCGGAGGGGAATAAAAAATGACACGGACGATCCTCGTACCTCCTAAGGGTGTTGATTGTTACCGCTTAGGGTGCAAAACTGAGTCTAACCATGCAGTTTCGAGAGCTGAGCCGAAAACTACGACAGGAAATAAATAGTCACGCTAACAAAACCAAGTTCTCGTACCTTTTAATTTATGAGGGAGTGGTATTCTTTGAATTTTGGGTGGGGGTGGGCAGATGGGACTCTGCAACTCTTACCTATTATGTTCAGTTGCCAGGTTTGCAACCCTATTTTTGACTAGACTCCAAAGCTAACCCTTTAGCTTGGGAAGTATCCCCTCCTCGCGATGTTGTGAAAACAGAAACTCACAAAACAGCACAAAACCAAGGGAAATCTGACTCTCAAGGGTCAATTTCGAAATAAAAACATTTCTTGTCCAAGGCAAGGAGTTTCAAAGATGGTTTTATATACCATCAAATCGTCAGGCCCTGTAATTCTGCAGTTTCTGGATGGTAATAGGAAGGGCATGAATTAACCTCCTACGTAGTAGCCTATGTACAGATATCTCGTAGCAGTCGTTTGAGCGGAAAGAAGAAAGAAAGAAAGACTCCGACTGCGCTGCAAAGGAAGTACAGGCTAGCCTCACAATGCCGACCACGCATGACGTGTAACACTGATGCAAGAAATGTCACGATGGCGCATAGCGGTAATGTTGCACAACATAAATTCTCGGTTTTCACTGTCACGCAACTGAAAAAAAAAATCGAAACCATTCCATGAATGAAGTCAAGAAATTGACATGATATAGAGGATAAATAATTAACGCATCTGTCCAAGTGTCAGGTCTGTGCGGTATTCCGTACTCGAGTTATTTGACAAAATGTTCCACATAAATTTATAGAGCTTAGTATGGAGACGCCATGTTTGTGTCCCTCTGAGGGGCACAAACATGGCGGCCGGAAATAGGAAAAAACATCTGGAGTTCACTTTTGCCAGAAAAGAGGTTTGTTTGCTCTTGTGAATTCTCTAATGTTTAGATTAATATTTCTCCTCAAACTTAAATTGTTTAGAATGCTGAAAATCACCCGAAGAGTCATTTTTAAGATACGGAAAAGCTCTGTCACGGCCGTCCTCCTGATGTCACGCATGATGGAAACTCGGAAATTGAAACTGTTCTATTTTCAAAAGGAAGCACAACATCGAGCTAAGAAATTGTGAACAGACATATTTTTCGGTAATCTTTCCTTGAATGAAGGCAAAAATTTTGTAGGCCTCCCAGTTTTGAATTTTAGAATTTGGTAACGTCACGTGAAAACCAAGAATTGATCTAAACCTGAACACTCGCTTCACACGCGGCGAAAACCTACGAGCATTCTCGTGTTCTTAATTGCACTTTTTCCCTTCAGCTCCTTTTCTTCAGCTGATTTTCTTAGTTTTGCGCACATTCCGGCAGCTTGGAGGCGTCACGACGAAAATCAAGCAGACCAAACTTGGCCTGTACCGGACGAACGAACGAACGAACGAACGAACGAGTGAGTGAGTGAGTGAGTGAGTGAGTGAGTGAGTGAGTGAGTGAGTGAGTGAGTGAATGAATGAATGAATGAATGAATGAATGAATGAATGAATGAATGAATGAATGAATAAGTAAACTAACCAGTATCAGAAGAAGAGGAAACTGTACATTAGAAGGGTCTGGTATGGCAAAAGATCTATTTAACTATAAGCGGGGCCTCAACTCGGGGGGAAGAGGTACTCTCTATAATGTACTGACTGGAAGACTCCCCCCGAAAGGGGTACTTTTTTCAGGCTGGAGGTGTATAAAAGGGTCCAAGTATACTGAAAAGGATCTTGATAACTGTCACTGAGGTATTTAGAAAGGCCTTTCAAAATACCTAGAACAAACTCAACGCAAAGAAATGCAGTGTTTTTACTGGTGCCATTTACTTTGGAAGTAATATGAAAGGATTACCTTTTCTGTCAAAAGCGATATATAAAAGGCTCAGGGTTTGGTCCTCGATAGGGGCGGAGCTTCGCGGGCGCCTCAACATTGTCATCATCTTCCTAAAGCGCTGCGCTCTCTTATTAGTTACAGAATCTACGTCCGATTGCCGCTGCTCGCTCGGGTCTGGGGCCCGTTTCTCGAAAGACCCGGTAACTTATCGGGCCCGATAAGTATATTTTGAAATGTTTTTTCGCCGATTACACAGTGATTACAGACACGGTACTTCGCCAAAGTTTTCATAGAATTATAAGACTTCTGTTAAGAAACTTTTATCACTAAAGACACTTATCGGAAACTTACGAAAGCCGGTAACTTACCGGGCCCGATAAGTAATTTTGGTGACAAATGTTTCTTAACAGAAGTCAATTTTTGTTAGCTTTGAATACTAAATTTTAAAATCTTATTATTCTATGAAAACATTGGCGAAGTACCCTGTCTGTACTATATACAGGTATGTACGGTGCCAAAAAGAGTAAGGACTCAGTTGAGCCGTTTTGGTCTAAAATAGGGGTATTTCTGATTGATTAGACCATTCACGGCTCCTGGGTATACCAGCAGCATTTTTCGTTCGCGGGCCTTTGCCACTTATTCACTCATAGATTTTAACCATTTTTCGGTCATGAGAGTCTGAAAACTGGTGCTCCTGGTCAGGGTTTGGAGAACCGAACCCCACACTTCCACCAAAAATATTTCTCTTCGTATTGTCTTATTAGTAAAACTCTTATTCCATTCCTTATTCTATGCCGACGTTGGGATATGGTAAATAATGAAGCGGACCTGCTTTGTGTCTACCCCTGTTAGGAGTCGATTGTAATGCCTGACCTAGTCTTACGCGGAGTATTTGTAATGTGGTGGAGGCTTGTCAGTGTGTTTATGAATCTGTGTGAGCTTGAGTGACTCGTGGCCCGAGATAGATAATACCCAGCAAAGTATATTGTAGTCTTAACATCCCAGCGGCCAAGGTATTTCTATACTTATGGTATATATATCCTTGAGCATACCTTCGACTGTTTACGGTTTTCTTTAAGCTTCGCTCTTTGAGTGCGCTTCACTTCTCGGAACAAACGATGTTCATGGACAAAACAACAAGCATTCCTGTATACTCTCCAGTCAAAGATGAGGTTATGGGGGGAGGGGGGAGAGGGGCTGGTAGTTAATTTAGGAAGCTGTATGGGTAAGTTCCGCTTTTAAACCCTCAGGTCAAGGAAAGCGAAAAATAAAAATAATTTCAGTATTTTATAGGGTCCCCAAATACGCTGCGAACCAAAATGGTAACAATTAAACCCTGTATTGGAAAGCCGGTATAAAAAAAATCACCCAAAAGTACAGAAACACCTGGCTGAGAAAAGTAATGAGGACTTTGGCTTATTTTGAAGTACAAGAAAGGAGTACTTGATGTTATGTTTTATGCAATTGAAAGGGATACCCTCTCGCCGGTAAAGCCTAGTTTGATAAAGGTGAGAGGTTGAAACACCGAGGAGAAACTTTATAAATCTCGTATTTGGCGTATTTTCGCTGAAAGAATGCAAAGGATGTTGATGTTTTTCACCGACTGCTTTTCGAAAAGTGAATAGTGGGATAATTGTTAGCCACAATGCCAAGAGCCGGGGATAGGGAATTGTTGGCTCTTAATTAATTATATCGAGGGTTCGTTAAACCAAAACTTTTTTTATATCGAGTTATAGTTAATAGTTGTATTGTAACGGCTTTACGTTGCACTACCCAGCATTCTCCTAGAAGCTCGCGAACTAAAATCCTCATCAGATAAAAGGACCGGAGAGGCCTCTTGGACTCTCATTCTCGAGTTTGATGTGGAGCAGGATGCCTGCTTGCGGTAAATGTGTGCGCTCTAGTCGTTAGATTAATACAACTTGATTCTGTCTCGATTTCTTTCTTGAGAAAAGATGGAAAATTGTGTCCACACTAAAAACAAACAGGCAAATAAACGAACAAAACAAAACAAAGCCACAACAACAACCTCAATGGTTAAAAGTTTATGCCTCGATGGTGGTTCCTTTTGGGTACCGCAAGTCCAAATTTCATTTCCTGAAGTTGCATGATAGCGAGGCTATCCAAAGACCGTGCATCGATTTTCTTCAACGCCAGTTGTTCAGTAATCATATTTTACGTGATACGTTAAAATATTGCAGAAATATTAAAACTGATGCTAAAGCAGTTCATATCATCTACAAAACTTGAAGTCCTGAAACCGCTTCTGGTATTTAACATGTTGACTTCAAAATTTTACCACGTTGTAAAGATTTGCTTTGGTTCGTATGTTTAGAATGGAACATAAAGGTCTATTTCAAATTTTGTTTGTATATAAAAGTGATTCTAAATGATTATGCAAATTATCGGTAAACGGTGCAACTTTGAGTGACTTTTTACGCCTAACAATCTCAAATGTATGACTTCGATAATCTAACTTAATTATTGTTTTCTGTGTAAGCTATTGTGATTGACTGGATGTCGATCTGTTTTCACAGGTTTTGACAATTTGCCCGTTCAAACCAAACATATGCAGATTAGCTTCGTCTCAATTTGGAGGCCGTCGGTGATTATAAAATTGCATACAATTTAACGTGGCTTAAGTGAATTTAAAGCGCTGTTACTTGTGCTCTACACGATAAAAACGATTGTGCCATGAAAATCGAAGGTGGTGTAGCCTTGGTGACTGGAGGAGCTTCTGGTATAGGGAAGGCTGTCTGCGAAAAACTTTTGCAAGGAGGTGCAAAGGTTAGTAAACCGTTTCAAATGTGAAAGCCAATATAATCTAACTGATTTGCTTAAAATAGGTCACAGTCTTTTACTTTATCGATACGATCTGGTCTTGCTCTGTAAAGCTTTTTCATCTGGTTTAATTCCTTCTCTTCAAAATACTAATTAGAAATCTAATTGTCGTGGAGCCAGGATCGAAAATGCTGTCGTAAAATTCCTAACTAAGGTTTGTTTATTTAGCATCTAAGTTTTGTACTGAAATGACAACGATTTACAAAGCAACCAACAAGCTTTGCATTTTGCTTGCTTAAGCTGAAAACAAAGCACCTTTGAAGCAAGGAAGTAAAGGAATTGTCTACACTGTAGTTTTCAAGTACAAGATTTACCTGCTGAATTAATACAGTCTATGTATACATCTTGCGTGCAGTCACTTATTTCATCAGTTTAGCGTTATTCGTTGAGTTTACACTATAATTATAAATTATGAATATTTTACTGTTTGAGGTACCTAAGTTTGAATGAAACCCATGCATTTCCATTCTGCTTCGCTACTTACAATCTCGCAAAATATACTTGAGAAAAGATGGAGTCGCGAAAGCAGTTAAGGTGACTTTAGTTACAAAAGAATTCTTTGTCGTAAAGTTACTACTATTCATTGAGTTTTAATAATTTTATTATTTGCGCAAAAATAATGGCTATACCAAAAGCAAAGTAAAGGGTTTTGTGTGAAGGAAGCCATACTTCGAGGTAAAATCGCTATTTAGTGTATAAACACGAAAAAGCAGCATAACTATAATATATTCCTCTGCGCCAAGTTTTGTTCCATCACATTTTTAATTAACACCAAATTGACCTGCGTGCGTATGAAACTTAAAGCGCCCTTGAAAGGTGGTCTCTTTTGTTCATTGTATTAAAATACACAATGGGGACTGATTGTATTGGGCGTCGTCAATAATAGAACATAAGATACCATCTTGACATCGCAGTCTAGACAAAAAAAAAGCAAACTTTTGTCGAAGTAATTTGTTTTAATCGTTTTTTCTTTTAAAGATAGGCAGGGTATTGTTGACACATTCGACCTTTTGAAGACATTCAGAGTATACGTGCTTAATAAATACGAGGACGGGTGGACCATATTTAGACATATCACACTTTTTTCACAACCAGGTTAGGCTCAATCCAAAAAGGAGTGGCCTTTTGACAGTGTTTTATATCAGATGCAACAACATTATAAAAGCTTTTCAAAAAAGCAACGTGAAGGCGCCCATGAGAAGTGTGTACTTTATGATTGACTAAACTATTTCTAAAACTTGCACATACAGTAATCATGAAGTATAATATCTTGGATTTTAATCAGTCAGCTCTCGGTTGTTGTAAAGCCGATTAAGACCATTACATACATAATTTTACAATTAAAACTTAACTGAAGTTTTTACCGCGCTTGGTGAAATATTTTCAACAAAATTTTAAGGGAAAGTTAAAGAAAAGTCCAAGTCAAAAATTAAAATTTAATATCTTTTGGAAAGTCTTTATAGATTAGTAATTGAGAAACAAAGTTCACAATAACCCCGCCTGAAAGAAAGAAAGTTGTTAGGCTAATCCTAGGTTTAACTTAATCGTGATTATGAACAATTGGTGAACTAAAGACTTACATTTATTTGGTGATTCAAGGTTCATTTCCTTGACATAAACAAAACAACTGGGGAAGAGACACAGAAAGAACTGAACAGTAAATACGGCGCTGGACAGGCCAAGTTTGTTTGCTGTGACGTCACATCACATGACCAATTAGAAGGTAAAAGGTTATTAATCTATAAAGTTATTTTCACACAAGCTTATGTTGTCTTATGGTTAATTCGAGAGCTTTTACATTTTAGACTTGCTGTGTAGCATATATTTAGAGTGAATTCCGGATTGCCCCTCTTCCGGAATTAGAATACATACTATATGGTTCCGAAATATCCTTCATGGAATTACCCAGACTCAAAATAGTTTTTGAGTATCCTGTGCCAGCAAAAGTTCGCGGGTACGACTTCCAAAGTCATTCAAAACGACAAATCTTGAAATTATTTATTCCTATTCCGGAATATGATCAATAGAAATTTGCCCTCAGCATTTGCTGATTGATTGAGGACTGCCGGACCGATTATATGAGGCCAACGGGCTGACTGACTGACTAAGTAACTGACCTGACTGAATGCATGACGGACAGAATGACTGACTCACTAACTGGATGACTCACTGACTGGTTGACTCACTGACTGACTGCGTGACCGACAGAATGACTGACTGACGGAATGACTGACTGCATGACGGGCAGAATGACTGGCTGATGACTGACTGACTGACCTGACTGACTGCATGACGGACAAAATGACTGATTGACTGACTTACTGACTGACTACAGATGGACAGAATGACTGGCTAACAGAATGACTGACTGCATGAAAGGCAGAATGGCTGACCAGCTGACTAACTAACTGACTGTCTCCACGACGGACAGAATGGCTCACTGACTGACTGCATGACGGACAGAATGACTGACTGACTGACTGACTGACTGCAGATGGACAGAATGACTAGCTGACGGAATGACTGACTGCATGACAGACAGAATGGCTGGCTGACTGACTGACTTACTGACTGCATGACGGACAGAATTAATGGCTGACTGACTAACTAACAGACTGCATGACGGACAGAATGACTGGCTGCCAGCTGGTTGACGCATCTGTCTAGCTGGATGATTAACAGGCTGGTCAACTGACTGACAGCCAGCCTAACTGACTAAGTCACTGTTTGGGTGACTAGTTGAATAACTAAATAATCGGTTAAGTAAGTGGTTGGCGTCCTGATGATGGTCTTTTGGGGATGGCCTTAGACAAACCACTTGCTAAGTGACCCTCTGATTACTCATCTATTTACTTACTGATCGACTGGTCATCGCGTAGTGATTCGTAATAGCCCTTTTCTCGGTTTATTTTTCTCATTTGCATTACAATGTCATCCAACGTGGATGCGAGGCAATTTCGGGCTTAAACTACAAAATAGCCCGAAATTGCCTCACATACATGCTAGATTTTATTGTAATTCAAATGAGCAGAGTTAACCATGAAAAGGGCTATTTACAATCATGCTGTCTAGTCTGAGGACGTCTGACAGGTTACATGGGCAATTGGATAGATGTGTGATTGGTTGTTAGACTTTGTGGCCGTCTGGGCCGCCGTCCATGACCGTCTGGCTGACTGACAGTCTCACGGACCCTCACGGACGGGCTGAGCAACTCAATTTAGAGCTATAATTGTTATTTGATAGATACTTTATATTTCGTACCTGTAATAATAATCGACAAAATACTTGTTTTAGCGGAATTTAGAGCTACAGTGAAAGAACACGGCCAACTGGACATAGTGGTCAATAATGCAGCAATAATGGACGAGAGAGACTGGGAAAAAACACTTAACGTTAACCTGGTAAGTGTAACTGGCGTTTGTCGAATACCTTCAGGTGGCTGGTATATTCGGCGGAACAGATAATTCCCGAGGCTGAAAGATTGTCCGACAAATGAACAGTTTCCCGAGAGGGGAGGTTCGAGGGCAGCTGTGACATTATAAAGAAGGAGAGGCGAGGGTATTTTCGTCCTATATCCCAGCAGACCGGGAAGATTTTTTTTTGTATTTATTAACCCACGGATAAATTTCTAAGACGAGCGTGCTTGGAAACAACAAAATGGCACGGGGTGGTCACGACATCAATGCGGTAAAATAAGCCTATGCCAAGGCTACTGGGTGACAAGATTTTTTATACTGTGTTTAGATTAAAATCGTAAAGACCTGAAAAGGTGAAGTTATTTCCGTTGTTTTTCCTTGTCGAAAACATCGGACAACGCAAATCGAATCGGACGACAATTATCGCCTGCCGTACCGCCCTCCGATTTTGTACCACGTGACCTGTTTCTTCCATAAAAGCGCGCGGAATTTATTGGTGGAAGATTGTTCAATAAAATGGCTGATCTTGTTCAATAACCTATTCTCTCAAATTTTTAGAATATTTACAATAGACCAACTTCGATGTATCTATTGGCTCGGAGGCAAATGGGAATAAAACAGAAGAATTAATTACACATTAATGAACCTCCGTATAAGTATTCCCTTATGTCTCAGAGCCAAGTTAGAATTTTAATATATAATTGATTTTTTTTTTATTGCTTTCTGAAATACAAGAGATATTTATTGTTTCCTTTAGAACTCAGTTATTCGAAGTACTTTTCTCGGAATCGAGCTCATGAAGAATGGGGCAATTATTAATCTCTCTTCCACTGGAGGTAAGCTGAATATATTTTAGATTAGTGCATACCAAATCACCGGACAATTGTCACTCAAATTCTCGATAGTACCAGCAACTCAGCTGCCTGCATTTTCATGGATTTTTCTCTCGAGCTTGTTTTTTCGCTAATTTGTAAAAAAAGTGAGGAATTGCCGGTGACTATCCACTGGAATGGCACACAGCAATTTTATAACGTCGTCGGATTTTAAAGTCTGAAACTTATCGCATGTTGCATCACGGCGGCCATCTTGGTGGTTAGGAACGATGAGATTTTTCTCCTCTCCATTTTATGCAAACCGATGCGAGCAAATTTTCTTTTGTTTTGGCACCAACATGGTGGCAATGCAATCAACCAACCTGTAGCTAACACATGTAAAGCTGCTTTCTACCATTTGCATAATATAAGACGCATCAGGAAGTTTCTTACGATGGAGTCTACCAAGGTGCTAGTGCATGCCTTCATAATGGGACGCATTGATTACTGTAACAATCTCCTCTATGGTTTACCGACCACTCATATTAATAAGCTGCAACGCGTGCAAAATGCAGCTGCCAGGCTGATTTGTTCAACTCCGCGCTTTAGCCATGTTACTCCCGTGTTATTTTCTTTACATTGGCTACCAGTCAAATTTAGAATTGATTTTAAGATTTTAATAATTACTTTTAAAGCCATACATGGCCAAGCACCTGATTACATTTGTAATCTCGTTAATGTTAGGAATTTTTCCACGTATGGTCTTCGCTCAAATTCTGAACTTTTATTAGTACCACCATCCACGAAAACGAAGAAGACACTCGGTGACAGGGCTTTTACTGCTGCTGCACCATCACTGTGGAATAAATTGCCGAGCGCAATAAGGGACGAGGATAATCTCACACGTTTTAAGTCCAAATTGAAGACATTTTTATTTAGAGTTGCTTACAATACGATGTAAGGACTGTAAGAATTGTAAATAACTATTTTTAATTAATTATTTTTATTTTTATTTTTATTTTTTATTTTTTATTTTTTACATATACAATTTGTTAAGCGCATTTGATCATATACACGTGCTAATTTGCGCCATACAAATATTAATTATTTTTATTATTATTAATTACGGCGTGACGATACATACTGGGATACATTCCTTTGTTATCGTCACGCCGTAATTATAGTTTTATTTCTCTTGTCCCGTTGTTATTGGTTGTTTGTTCTATATTTATTGGCGCGTCGTAATTAGCTATATTGTGCACTTCTTGTATTTATTTCACACTATGATCACTAGCGGGTTTTGTACTGAAGATAGATGAAGTTTCATCCGAAACATGTTTACCGTTCATGACTGAAATTATTTCATACCTGCTTATTACTCTACAAAAATTACCACGTACCTGTTCCCTAATTAAAATACAGTACGTGGTCATAGAGCAACAAGTATTTACATTGACAGAATCTTCAAATAAAAAAAGCTTTCTGAATATTATTGTTCATATAAGTAAAAATATCGGCTGGTGTAAATTCGATAAAAATAAGGAGAATAGCCATTTCCAGGTTAAGTAAAGGCCAAAAGTAACAAAATAAGGCGTTATTTAATGTAAACAATTCAGTTGTTATCTGCGAAAACCAATATAAAGAATGCTTGACTGAACGATTAGTTTCCCGAGAAACAGTCCAAAAACAGAGCAACTGCTCGTACCAAATTTATACCAGGAGAAAACAACGTTTGATCAATACTAAACTAAAATCATAAGTACAAAGATTAGCCATTAAAAATTTAAATATTTTTAATTCCATTGCAAATAATATTCACCACAAATAAAATACTGGTTGTATCGTTCCCAACAACAAGGATACCAAATTTTACTTTCTACCCTTCTTCCTTCAGCTAAATGGCTTGCTGTTGAGTATAAAAGGATAAATCAATTATTCAACATGACCGAGTCCTTCTTGAACTCATCGCCAAAGATCGAAGCATAACATATAAAATTATCCAAAACAATGATATAAAACATCTAAAAGGACAGTTCGCTACCATCTTGTATAATACTGGCAAAATCGAGTTGACAAATTCTTTTTTTTTTCTTAGCAACGTCGCCGACGGATTGAAGAGATTTCAGTGCATGCCGTTTGCATTGCATTCTCCAGTACCATAATTTGTCACAGAGTTTTCCATGGTTTGTTTGGTTCTAGCCCATCGCAGATGAATTCAAATTAATTGCAACCAAGAGAGGATGAAGGTACCTTCATCCTCTCTTGTTGCAACAAAGTAGATGGTTTTCCAAGACCGCGCCTGATTAGTTAAATCCTGTTGTGTTTTTTACTCTTTTGTGTTTGGCATGTATCGGGGAGGGGGGGGGGGGGGGGGTAGACAGTTTTGCGGCGTATTATATTGTTGATTAAGGCATGTTGCATTGCCTATGTGGTTTTATAGTGTAATTAACCTCTTTTCTCTTTCCATTGTCTCAACAGGAATCCATCCGGTCTCGTTTTGTCCTGTTTACTGTGCGTCAAAATTTGGAGTGATAGGATTTACAAGAAGTGTTGCCCCGGCAAGTACATTTTACTTACTCTAAAAACCTTCTCTTTAGCCATTGCACTGGATTCTCTGTACTCATAACATGATTATTGTTTTTCTCCAGGTAGCTTCAACTTATAAGCCTTTCTATTATGTGTCTTTAGTAGATAGAACGGATGAAGATGAAATCACAAACTACAACCCCAACAAAGGATGGGCGTGGATGTTGAGAAAAGGACAATCTTAAGTACTGATCCAGTACGAGACAATATACCAACTCGTTTTCACTTCTGAACTTATCTTAAGTAAAAAAAAAAAAAAGAAAAAAAAAAAAGGATTTTCCGAAACTGACAGGGACTGAAAAACTGTATTTTGGTGGACTGTTTCACTAGTCTGAACTAAGAAATATCAGACATTCTACTAGGCAGCGCACAGCCGATCTCACATCCCCTTAGACTAATTACAGTTTGAGTAAAATGAGGGACTAGTCAACAGTTGCAGCAGTTTGAAATCTAGTAATTAACGAAAAGACACTGTTCTAATCATCTTTGGTTTCTACAGACAGCCTTCAACAAGAAAGGTATTAGAGTGAACTGTGTGTGTCCAGGAAGTACAGACACGGATATTTACAAGGCCATGGAGAAAATGGAGCTGACTCAAAAACAACATGAACTGGCATCTAACACGCCTAAACAGAGGTTAGCTTCCTTATACTTTTTTGTACTCTGCCGTTTCAGTATATGCACAAAATCGAAGAAAATTATTAGGCTTTATGGGTTGCACTTCCCACTTGACAACGGATGTATGTTTTTTAAATCTCCACGATAAATATGTCAGTAAATCAACATATTTGCTGAAGCTTCCAGAAGAGTAGAGAGGTATGAAATGTATAACTTTAATTAAGCTCTACCTGCCTCAATTGGCCTTTGCTATTTGCGGGTAAAGTTGTAATTTACCTAAGCAATTCTCTCTTTGTGTCTTTACTTGCCATTGAATTTAATAAATAAAACATTGTGGAGTTTTAAAAGCGTAATGTCTAAACAAACAGCACGATTATGTAGAGACCTGCAGAATTAGTGCCTATGTTTTGCCGCTAATGACACAAAATTAATAATGGATCAGAGAATTAACTCTGCAGTGTATGTTTAAGTGCTGAGTGATCCCCTGCTGTAGAGATCTGCCTTAGTCACAAATGTGTTGCTCTGCAGGCTTTCATTGATTTTATTGCCATATCAATGAAGCGTATGGTTTATTGTTTGGAGCCAGGCTCGTCACGCTTAACCAGTATATAATCTGTCGTTCCAGACCGGAAGCTGTGGCCCAATGTGTCGTGGATTTAATCAAAGACGAATCAGATATGGGACAAGTGGTAAAAGTGACGTATGAAGATGGCGTAGAATATCTAAACTATAATGACGTAAGTAGTCACGCCGAATGTTAAACAACCTAGTTTCCAAAATGCAAGCGTGCAATCCAAGATGGCCGCTAGATTGCAACCTTGTGCGACCGGCATCTTGGATTGTGCAATCGAATGACCCTTGAAACGAAGGTGAATAAAGTGGTTCACAGCCATTCAAGGTTTGAGTTCCAGCCTTTCTGGGGCTGGGGATTATGATCAAACCTTGACCAACGCTCTGTTTATCAACACTCGAAGAGTCTTCAAGCCTCGGAAGTATTTTTCAAATCCGTTTTCTGTACATTTTCTGGCACTTTTCCCGCAAACTAGTCCAATATATTTCTTTATCTTGTAAACTTAGAACGGTTTAGCTTTCAAAACTATAAAAATTCGAATTCTCTTAATAAACATTGAGTACGTAAAATAGCTGTCGGACCCGAATTGTCTTCGTGAGCAGTTACGAAACGCACGCCAGACTTGGAAGAGCAGCAGAAATCTGTCCTAATTGGTATACTGTTAGGAAAGTTTTTCATTGCTCTTAAAGATGAAGGTGTAAAGTCAACGTTTCGCTAAATAAAATGAAAAAAATCGTACAGTTGGGTGAGGTTTAAACGCGAACTAGAGCATACCTTCTACTTTTTCAATGAACAACTAACTGACTTATCAGCAAATGAAATGTTTTTTGGGTGACAAGCCGATCAGACACTCCCGGCCATTAAACAGTCATGGTGATAGTTCTCTTTCTTTTTGCAGATTGTTATATGATTTCCTATAACCCTTTCAAGCTGCCTTAGGCCCATCTTCGTCTAATATTCACTGACAAGTAACCTGGAGAACAGCGTCCCGAGGAAGCAGAGACGTTTGAAGCAACATCGGCATTCAAAGCCTTTTTGAGAGTGTATAACCAATTACTTGAAAAGTAAAGTAAAAGAGAAAATAGAAAAAAATACGCATTCTCCTCTCAAGAGTTTGTTTAAAAAGTAACGATATAAATTACAGTGCAACGAACTCAACCGGGGCCACCGAAAAAATCGACACTTTGACATTTAAAGAAATGTTCTCGTTTTTGATTGGTTTACAAACTACCAAAGCCAGACTCCTTTGTTGTGAACGTGACCTGTGATTGGCTTATCAATGTATTGGGTGGCCCCGGTTGAGTTCGTTGCACTGCAACAGGCAAAACCACAAGTACTAATCTATCTGAGTTGTTCCAACTTCCAAGTTTTTCATAGTCGTAGAAATGGTTTAATATTGTCATGGAGGTAGTTAACTGATACTTAAAGCGGACTAATATAGATAACAACGATGTAACTAAATTTTTTTGTCAAGTATATGATAAGTACAGTATTTGCAAATACCTGTGCAATGTATTTTAATTGTGTTTGATGTAAGATTGGGTAGAGCGCATCCTTTCCTATAAATTTATCACTATGGCAACTGCTTCCATAGTACTCGTGCCAAGTGCCAATTACGATCTCTCGTTGCAGCTAATTCTAGTTAGATCACTGACATTCTTGTTATTATTTAAATGTAGTAACTTTGTCAGTTGGAGCATTTTTCAACTGAGTGTCGCAAAACCAAACCAAAGTAATTAGTCTAACTACTCGTAAACAAAGCAGTGAACCAATCAGAACTCGAAATCTGATATACATGTAACATGCGCCAAGCGCGGGAAAACGCGTGTGAGTACGTCACGATTGTTTTCTATTGGTTGAAAAAGTGGCAAGAGTTTTGTTTAACCCAATAACAGAGCAAAGGAAAGCAAATCCGGTACCATGGACACTCAATTGCAAACTGTTCTAAGGGAGATCAGAAGCAATAAGTCTCAATAAAGATGTGACATTTTGTTGAAAATACTGACATTTGTGCCTCGCTCGCTGTACTTTATAAGCTTCCATTTAGCGGTTTCTCCGAGTCCGATTAATCACGTGATGTGATAGTATTCATCACTTGAAGAGAAACTATCAGCGCTCGCCTGGATGGATAGTAATCTTCGGCAAAAGAAAATCTCCACACCCCCAAGAGGGTCTATAGGAGGTCGGACTCTCCACACCCTTACTCCATATTTTCTTTTACACCGTTAACTCAAGCATTTTTAGGTATGGCTTAGGTCAAATCTGGAAAAAATCTGAAAACAACTATAACTAAGTAGAAATTACTGAAAAACCACCAAAATAGATTAATAGACTATATACAGTATTAAGTGACCGCGAGGCTATTTATTTTTGAAAAGTAGCGAGAGTAGGAGCAAAGATATGTCGTTCCATATCTTTGCCTCCGGCGCCAACAAATAACTTCTACTTTTTGCAAATTCATTTTACATTTCGTGAGGAGAAGTCTACTTTCACCCTCTCATTGCGCGTTAGACCTTCTTAAATCCCGTTTTCCCTAAGAAGACGAATTGAGTCTAGTTGCGGGTAAACACCGTTGCTTTTTTCGAAAAACTTGATGAGATCATAACCTGGAGCTCTATTTTTTACAACTTTGTACATAACGATTGCAAAATGTATTTTTTCCCTGATAGTTTTTAGGTCATCCCATCTTAATTCCTTTCTAATATCAGCAGACCTTTCATCGTAACCCTTTCCGAGGGGGTGCTGGTGGGGGGTGTTGTTTTGAAAAGGTCCGATCTTATAACAGGTCAGATAAGTAACTAAAAATATCAATTCAATTTATGTAAAACTTGGGGAAATGCTATTTTGTACTGTAATCAATACCGCGAATGCATAATTTATATCATTGTGCATGGATAATAAGGTTTTAAGATCCTTATGAAATTAAGAAAAGTTGGTCAGGTCACCTGGATGCTGTCATATTTTCTATTTTCTTATCTACGATATCACATTTTAGATACCCATAGGCATGTTCCTTGTTCCCGATAGTGGCAACTCAGTTTCCTAAGCAACCAGTGGCGAAAAATAAAATGCCGAGGTAAAAATAGGTGAACTTAACCATGAGTGATGAATTGTTAATAATGAATGGAGATTTTAGAAAGTAAAATAATCGCAAAAACAGCTAGAGTAATATCGCAATGTAATAATAATTAACATTGGTTTAAAAGCTTCAAAAATGGACCGTAATGAATATGGCATGACCTAAACAATACACGCTTTATTTGTTCTCTTTCAAGTTTTTGGCCAGATAAGTGCAGTATTGAAAAGATAACGAAATATAATTCTACCTCAAAGGAAATTATTCACGGAATACTGTCCAATTTTATACGTGTACACAAATCTGAACCTTTCTAAAAACTCTAATTCTAGCTAGTGCTTATTTTGTTCGTCCTGCAGGAACTGTTGTGAACACTTGGGAATTTTCAGTTTGCCAAATGAGGCAGGGTGGTCGAGTGGTTAGGGCGCCGCTCCGACCACAAGCTGGAGTTGTTTCTCAGTAGCCCCAAGTTCAACTCCTCGGCCGCACTCGTAAATATCCAGCTGGTCTGCCTCCTGCCAGTTCCTACTTTTAATCAAGTTATTTTCAATTTAAATTATTCCTTTCTGAAGTTTAATGCTCGGCTTCATTAACACTTGTGCTGTAAACACTGCCCAGGGTAAATAAAGGTTATGTATTTATTTAATATATTTTATTTTTATAAAGGATTTTTTCTCGCTTTCTCAATAATTCAGTGAACTACACGTATTCTCAAGAGACAGAATGCTGGTTTATTTATCATTTCACATGATAAAATAAGCAGGTGAGCGGGATTATCATCTTAATGCCCAAACTTAAATATTATCATATACATTAAATTGACCAATTGTAAAACTAAGATGAAGGCGCGACTGTCTGTTTTACATAACAAGCCAATAACTTATAGAATTAAGAAAATTCATTACGTCCCATTATAAGGAATACGTGCTGTTGTTGGTGTCCAAACATAACACACAAATCAAGCGAATTGCGGGGAAAACGATATAAAATCTTAAAGATTTAGCATTTGCCATACAAAACACTGGGATAAATTGGTAGCGACTGGGACTTGACAAGATGGTCACGTAGAATCACTCATCAAAGGAGAAGTTCTATGGATCAAGATATATATAACACCATCGCAGTTTTGTACGGTTTGTTAGCAGCAGGAACAGTCCTTCTAAATACAGTAGTGATAGTAACCTTTTACAAAGTGCGCGCACTTCTCATACCAGCCAGTCTACCGATACTTAGCTTGGCTATTGCTGATATCCTGTTGGCTTTAGCCACGATGCCTTTGGGAATTGCAGCCAATGTGTCTCGCCGATGGATATTCGGTAGCGCAGGATGTAATTGGTACGCTTTTAGCCACACTGTCGTTGGCTTGTCGTCCATTTTACATCATGCTCTTATCGCCCTGGAACGTTGTATGACGATTTATCAACCAATGAAGAGACATTTTAGCACGCGCAGGATGTTGAAAATAATTGTGTTTCTCTGGAGCTTTGTAGCTGTGTGGTGTTTTTCTCCAATCCTTGGTTGGTCATCGTACGTCACTGAGGGCAGTGGAGCAGTTTGTTCCATCCAATGGCAATCCACTGACACTTTTGATGCCATCTTTGTCATGTTGACTTTTGTTTTTTTCTGTTTCGTTCCATTTTGTTTTATTTTTGCATGCTATACAGCAATCGCCCTCAATCTTCGCAAAATGAGCAAAATGGCCAAAATTACCTGGGGTAAAGATTCGCGGATTACAATTGACAAGGTAACGGTGAAGAAAAAAGCAATTACTCATGGTGCGATTATGGTGACCGCAGTTCTTATCACGTGGTTACCGTACGCTTTTGTTGCGTTCCGCGCAACGCTTAGCCACCAAGAAAACATGTCCGCACTGGTATATTCTATAACGGCAATGTTTGCTAAAACATCGACCTTTATTAATCCAATAATCTGCTTTTTCTGGTACAAAAGATTTAGAGAGGGAACTAAAAAACTATGGATTCGGACAATGAGAAGTCAAGGGAGAGGTCGCCGACTTGCCCGATGCTCTCAAACCTCGATTGTCTGGTCAACTGGTGAATCGACTGTTTTTCTCAGGGCTGTTGGTTGTAGATCCGGTGACCTCTTACAAGCTGAAAATAATTTGAACAAAGTTAAGGAAAACGTAGGCATTTCCAAAGACACGATGCACTGTTTGTAAGAACCTAAATAATGTTCAAGCTGTGGCTAACCCGGGGATAAACATTCTATCTTTTAGTGATATGTTTAATGTGATATAATCGCGCAGACAAAGACGATTATACAAAGACACGATGCGCTGTTTGTAAGAACCTAAATAATTTTCAAGCTGTGGCTTGCCCGGGGATAAACATTCTATCTTTTAGTGATGTGCTTAATGTGATATAATCGCGTAAACAAAGACGATTATACAAAGACACGATGCACTGTTTTTAAGAACCTAAATAATGTTCAAGCTGTAGCTAACCTGGGGATAAACATTCTATTTTTTAGTGATGTGCTTAATGTAATATCATCGCGTACTAAATAAGACTGCAAGCAGTCCCTTTCTGGATAGTCGAGAAGTCGCGCGAAATAGATGAGCGCGAAAAAACTTGAGCAAACGAGCGGAGGGGGGCTTGGAAGTAGGCGGGAAAAAGGGGAAGAAAAGATAGGGTCCCTTTCCTTCCCGTCTCTCCCCCAGTCTCTTCTCGTTTATTTCTCCTCGCTCCAGTCTCGCTGCGCTGTAAGTGCACCCTCTCGACTAACCAGAAAGGGACTGCTTACAGTCTAGTACTTAATGGAATTAGCACCACATAATCGTATCTAACAATCGTAATCAACCTTAACACAATTCGCGTTAATTCTTCGTGTTTTCCGCTTCCCATGATAAAGTTCATTCGTCACATAACGCTACAAACTTTTCCCCTTATTGACTCCAGGTTATAAGTAAAGGTTTGGTTATACATAGACAAGTAAAGACTCCAGGTTGTCATAGCAATACAGAGGTTTTGAGATGCAACGTCAGCATATTCCTGTGGTTATTTTCGTGAGCGTTCATATGTGTTCATTGACCTACGAAATTCCTGGTGTGATTTCGGTTTAACGCTGATAATCCGTCATGCGGTCATTGGTGGGGATGTGGTGGGCATCCTTGCAATTTTTTGATGAGGGTTTATAATTGGGCAGGAGAATCGCTGTTGGTGATGAAAGGGTGGAAAATTCTTGAGATTATTTTTGTTGACGTTTATTTAACAATTATCCTGTGAAATCGCGCGTAATATCGCCTGATATTTAGTATACGAGGCCATAAGTCGGGTTGGCTGAAATCAGGGGTTTAATTAATTTTAGCTCAATACCCTTTTCAATCTTGGGGTATTCCGCAAGATTGAGAAGGACAATTGTTTTATTGTTCAACGCATTGATAACCAAGCACACTTTTACTGCAGAAATGCTGGAGACGATCGTTGTTTTGCCATTTTTCTCCCCGACCAACAAAATTACGTATATCGCAGGATATCTGTTGACTTAGGACGACGAATATTCAGTGCACCACGACCATATTTGAGAGTGTTTGTTACTTGCAACCAGTCAAAGATTTGTTTGTTGTAATGCGTTCAGCGTAAAGAACTGTTCCGTTGCTAGTGATTTCACCACCAGCATCGATCCATATTTTGTAATTAAAGTAAACGGAAACAGCGTTTGATTACGCGTAAGTGAATTATAGTGTAGTGCTAATCAAGGTTGTTTCTTCTAGTAGTGTACATTTAAGCTTTTCGTAATCGAATTAATCTGCTGACAGTCTGCGCCTTTTGTATTAAGGTAATTTGCTGTTTAATGTTAGATAACATTTTGACGAGATTTTACTTGAACAGGTGAAACTTAATAGGATTTAATTTTGGCACTATAGAGGTGCTCCAGATAAAGTGAAATGATGCGAAAAAGGTAGAATTGTAACCATTGATTGCTGATTTTAGATTCTACGTCTAGTTACGTTTGTTTGCAGGCTATGTTTTGTCGTTTCACGATTGAAATGGTGTATAAAACTAAGGTTTTTTGTAGTTGTCTGACTTTCACATTACAGTACGGTGACGCATAAAACTTTACATTATCAGAGCGGATACATTTTTCATTAGGCCACAGGTTGGGATTACTGCTTTGTACATAATGCTATTCAGTAGCTCTGCTGTTGAAAAGTGGCGAAACTCTGTAGATTAACATAGGTAAATGCGGATTGTGTCCTGCAGCTGCACACTTCTTCATGTACTGTTTCAATCGTTTTGACCATTCGCTCAAACAGCCTGGCATTGCTGTGCGGGTAACGTGGACTTGATGCGGATGTGGTCAAAGCAGTTTTGATGGGCTTCGAATTCTTGAGAATTCTGAATTCTGTGGGCGATTTTCTGATATCACAGTCTTTGACATTGCGTACTCACTGAACACGGATGTACACACTTTCACATATTATGTGATTGCTATCAGAACGTAGCTGGAATAGGTTAGCTTCTGAAGAACGTTTGACACACCTTGCAAGTACTTTGGGCCTTCTGAAGTCCGTCAGCCGGCTATAATCTTTGGCCAAAAGACCGTTTCTTGGGCTCTTAGCTACCTCTTTTTGACTCCAAAGTGACCTTCAAGGACAGTTTGAAGGTCCTTTTGCGCGGTTTTTCAGGAACTATGAGTCTTTGACCCTTGCTGCAGTAGGCCATTCTCTGTACTGAATTCTCAGTCTCTACCAGTACAGTTGCCCTTAGAGCAACTTGTAGCAATACGTTTGTGTTTCGGGCCACCCATTTATCAGGTCTTACATCAACAGACCTGGCGCTGTTCCTTCTGCAGTTGCACTGGTTGTCACCCTTTATTAGGACAGCTCCTTCTTCGATGTGTCTGACTGGATGTTGCCGTGCCTGATACAGTGGTGCGTTGGTGATCTGTTTCTTGATGGTTCATTTTCGTAAACTCTCCCACGCACTGAAACTGTGTCTTCAATTTGTTACATAACTTTGGGCCAAACAAAGATAGCTTTGAAGATTATAAAGGTTTTAGGGGTGTGGTTTCTGCGCTGCCCGGCCGCCATGGCAAAGAACATCATCTTACTACTCCGAAGTTGAACATACTCCAATTTCGAAAGTATTAATTGTCCGTTTCTATAGAGTGTGTGCACGACGGCTATGTTGGAGGACCGAAACAATACAATGATTTTCCTTTGGGAAATATATTCTATTTTTATGGAAATATCTTCTATTGTTTAGTCTCCAACATGGCCGCCGTGCACACACTCTATAGCTTGCAAACTACAACGCCTGACGCGTTACATCCTCAAAAATGAGGTTGCGCGCTAAATACCGGCTGTTTCAATAGCGCATAGTCATTCATTGACAAGTTTGGTTTAACTGCCTATGAGGTACGTAATACTGAAATTATACTTGTTTGAAAGGCCTTTGAAAATGACGAATAATGGGGTTTTCTGTTCTGAAATATTTTGTCTTGTTCTAGAGATATTCAATTAAGTTTTGTTTAAAACTTATCTCACAAAATCAAGATTATTTCGGGACATATTGGAGTGATGCTGCTCAAACTTGGTACCAGTAATGTACCTCAAGTAAGACACAAAATGACACCTACTGTGCTGTTGTCATCGTAACAGTTTCGCTTTCTGGTCTATTTAATGCTCGATTGGCGTTCCCAATGAGCTGGTGAGGAGACGTAAGCCAATATGGACACTTCGTGCGTTTAAAGTAGGACTGTCTACCTCTCCTTATTTGGTCGAAAATGGAGATACTTGGTTCATAACAGAAAGGAGCTGAGACCTAGAGTCATGTTATGGCAATATCAAATGGATGTCCTTTTGTGTCTTACATGCGTTACATTATACGTGCCAAGTTTGAATGGGATCACTTATTCTTGATTTGTAACGTCATCAATTTTGAATTTTCTTGGAACGAGAAGAGATGTTAAAAAAAAAAACCACCATTCTTCTTCTCTTTGAAAGGCCTTTCAACTGTAGGCAAAAATAGTCTTTCACTTCATCTGCACTTTATGGTATTTCGAAAGCTCCATTGTGAAGGCGCAGTTAAGACATGTAATATTATTCCAATCGTAACTTGGGTGTTCAACTTTCGGAGTAGTCAGATGCAAGATAACCGCAACGACGAATTGGTTTCTTAGCATTGAGCCCTAAACACTGAACAGTTTAATTTGCACCAATCACCACAACTTACAACTTGTAAATAAATAATTACGTACTCTTGTGTAATAGGAGGGAGAATGTGCAACCAATTACCCACTGACAAAGAAAAAAAAATTAAAAAAAAGGAGAATATAGTTTTGTTATATTTTAGGGTTTTCTGTTGTTTTCTCAGAAAACAGGCTTGATTTTATCGTGAATGCAAAATGGTTAACAATTATGGATAACGCAGACTAATCAATAAAGATACGATGGAAACAATAGCATAGAATTATTTGCCAAATTTTGTCCATGCAAATGTTACCGGCAGTTTGTTTTTATTGTGCGAGATGTAGGTTAGAGTAGATTACTCTAAGACCTTTCAGTAAATTTTTCATTATGGCAATTATAAGCGATTATAGTTGTAACACGTCTTGTTACGTGCTAGCTAAGAAGCTAACTTCTCCGTGCTAAGGGATACTTAATACCCTTCTTTGCATTAATTCAGTTAAGGCTCCAGTCCACTGAGATCACATTTTATTTTTAAGGAGAAAACAACCATTTCACCCCTAGGGTTAAGAGAGATTATCAAGTCACAGTACAGGAGTAAATGGAAAAGAAAACATTTTAGAAAAAAAAAAGTCATGTTTGCCTTCTATTATACAGTGTCGAGAGGAACTCAGTGAGAGAGGTATAGCAAGCATGAAAATTTGAAGAAGAATGGAAAAGAACGACACGAAACTGGCGCCATTTTTTTCGAAGTAACTGAAAATTTCAATTAATTTTATGAAATACATTGAGAGATGTCAGTATGTATTGCAATCATAAGTTGCCCAACCTTGAGTGTGGCAAATCTGTTAATCTATAACAACCATTTTTACACGAAACATACATGTTATTTTGTTATATTATTACATATTTTTAAAAGACATTTCCGGTGAGAACTGAGCCGTTTTAAAGCAAACATCAGATAGGACCGGAAGGAGAGCGCGTAAGCAATTTACTGCTCACCGAGAAAAATAAAACAACAGAAAAAACATAGTTCTGCCTCTTAATTGACTATGCACACTAAAGATTTTTTGGTAGTATCTTTAAGAAAACAGGTTTGATTTCATCGCGAATGCGATATGGTTAACAATTATGGTTGACGCAGACTGATAAAGAAGGAAAAGATGTCAGTAAATTATTTGCCAAGTGTGTTTGCTTAATATGCAAATATGATCGGCGGTTTGTTTTTATCGTGTAAGATGTAAGTCAGGGATAGACTGATCGAAGGGTTTCTAGTAAGTTTATCTTTATAGGCATTAGGGTATTATTTGCCGCACTTCTTAATTACCTAGCTTCTTCGTGTTTAATTTAAAACTCTACCAGTTCAGATTACATCTTTGTTATTAAACTGAAGAAGATGACCACTTTTTTCCTGAGGGTGAAGATGAGATTAAAGTTTCAGGTCTCATTACGGGTGTGAATGTCAAAGAAAAGCCGATTAATTAGAAAGAGTGCCATTTTTGTCTCACTATAATAATCATACACCGGAGATATATATGAAGTGAGCGAAAAGTATTGGCAAAGAAAATTAAGAAAAAATCAGGATGACACCTATTTTAAGCCATTTTCTTTTCAAAAAAACTAAAAAAAAAGCCAATAAATTTTGTGGAATATTTTTTGGTGAAATATCAGTTTCTATTTTGAGTTCTATTGCAATCAATTTTTTTACGCTTGAATGCATAATTAACGATTTTCCCCGTGTATAAACACCTGAATGAAAAAATTTGCTAATCTCTCAATAATTTTATGTTTGCTGATTTTCGAATCTAACTTTAAAGGTTTTCCGTGGTGTTTTAAGTGTTCCTGTAGTTGCCTGTTCTCGAGTGCGGCAAATCTGTTAAACATGGCAACCATTTTTACAGGAATATAGTTCACAATATCTTATTTAGAAAAACAAAACAAAAAACAAAAAAAACAAAAAATGACATGTTATTAAAAGGCCGACATTTTTTTTTTATTAATTTAGCCTTTCAATAAGATAGTTTACCTCTTAAGGGAGGATATTACGACAAAAATTGCTAAACTTTACAAGAAAGGAAACATTGCGAATGGAAGTGGAGATTTTGGAAATCAATAAATACAAATAGCTTAGTTCTAAAAACCACCGCAGTGTATTAATAATTTACCCTTGTCATAATGAAATGTCTGACATGGTTTTGTAATGTAGATAACACGACCAAAACTGCTCAAAGTGTAATTTGACATGAATTTTTCATACAAGTATTCTGTTGATTATATTTATATGCATAAAACTGTCGTAAGTTAAAGCCGACATAAAACTTCCCAATTTCGCCTTCAAAATGTCGCAGTTCTTACTTTCATATAACTGATATACTTCAGTTTGCTCGCCTGCTTGTTCTTGTGGCTCGCTGCAAGTGCTTTTGAGCGTTTAGAAAGCATTTATGATTAAAGCCTCTTGTATGTAAACATTTTGAAAGAAAAGAACTACTAGAAATTTAATTAGAGTGACGTCATTATGCTGCTAGGTAAAACTAGAATCACGGTGTTTAGGAGAAGAGTTGTTTTTAGAGTTCAACAAGCGCAAACAGTGCACATGCTGCACCAGCCCTCTCCCACTCCTCCTCTAGAAAAGAGCGGTTGAAAAAAAGTTTTTATAATTATTAGTTGACGTTTCGTTTTTAATTTCTAGCCGTCAAACTTCCAAACCACGAGGAGAAAGATCGTGTCACATAGATTTGAAAGTGACATTTTTTTTCGTTTGCAATCAGTTAAGCGAGTCCGGTGAACTGTAAACGCTTTTGGGAGATAATTGCCTCAGAAAGAAAATTATTCATAAGCAAGTCGCTAATCACACACATGTCAATATTCCAAACCCTCTAATCGCAAGTGCTCAGCCTGCAGAAACTGTTGTAAACAATTCACTTTCCAGTTATAATAAACTTAACTGATTCCTAGGCCGCAGGATTTTCTCACACTTTCTTGGCGCCTGAATATCCCATACTCGTATGGTTTGTATATTAGTCATATTAGTATTCTAACGGAGACAACACCGCTTTATTGGTATATTTTTACCGAAAATAAGGTAATTGTGAAGTATCTAATTGTATAAGCTAAAAGATAATGATATATATTGTGCTGACCAACTACAAGGCTAGAAGGGGCGGGAAGGTGTGACCGTTCCTTTTACATAACAGGGCAATAAATTAATAGCCTGGAGTTAAGAAAATTCTCATCACGTACGTTTCTGTTGCCCGAACACAACACCCACACCAAGCGGAATTTGAGGGAATAACGGAGGAAGCGGTTTTGATCAATCTAAAAGACTGGGCACTTAAAATTCAGAGAGCTAGGAGAACTGACAACGGCGGGTATTTGACAACATTGTTCTCAAATTTACCAAACAGTTTGCATGCTTGAGCAATAAATCAAGACTTCTATGGATCAAGATATTTATAACACCATCGCAGTTTTGTACGGTTTGTTAGCAGCAGGAGCAGTCCTTCTAAATACAGTAGTGATATTAACCTTTTACAAAGTGCGCGCACTTCTCATACCAGCCAGTCTACCGATACTTAGCTTGGCTATTGCTGATGTCCTGTTGGCTTTAGCCACGATGCCTTTGGGAATTGCAGCCAATGTGTCTCGTCGATGGATATTCGGTACCGCAGGATGTAATTGGTACGCTTTCAGTCACACTGTGGTTGGCTTGTCGTCCATTTTACATCATGCTCTTATCGCCCTGGAACGTTGTATGACGATTTATCAACCAATGGAGAGACATTTTAGCACGCGCAGGATGTTGAAAATAATTGTGTTTGTCTGGAGCTTTGTAGCTGTGTGGTGTTTTTCTCCAATCCTTGGTTGGTCATCGTACGTCACTGAGGGCAGTGGGGCAGTTTGTTCCATCCAATGGCAATCCTCGGATACTTTTGATGCAATCTTTGTCATGTTGACTTTTGTTTTTTTCTGTTTCGTTCCATTTTGTTTTATTTTTGCATGCTATACAGCAATCGCCCTCAATCTTCGGAAAATGAGCAAAATGGCCAAAATTACCTGGGGTAAAGATTCGCGGATTACAATTGACAAGGTAACGGTGAAGAAAAAAGCAATTACTCACGGTGCGATTATGGTGACCGCAGTTCTTATCACGTGGTTACCGTACGCTTTTGTTGCGTTCCGTGCAACGCTTAGCCATCAAGAAAACATGTCTGCACTGGTATATTCTATAACGGCAATGTTTGCTAAAACATCGACCTTGATTAATCCAATTATCTGCTTTTTCTGGTACAAAAGATTTAGAGAGGGAACTAAAAAACTATGGATTCGAACAATGAGAAGTCAACCACACGGTCGCCGGCGTGCCCGATGCTCTCAAACCTCTATTGTCTGATCTAACTGGTAGTGGTAGATCCGATACCATTTTGCATCCCAAAAATGTCATGAATAACAGTTGTAGTAGTAGTGACATTAATACAAGTAACAATAACTACCGAACTCCAGCTAGTGGCCAGAGCAGGACTTAAACCCGAGATTGCTGATTCCAAGTCCAGCGTCTTTATCAGTCGGCCACGACATTTCCGATCATTGATTATCCCGAGTTATTATCGAACTTCTTCAGAATCTTGTTATTAATATAATTGTTATTGTAATTTTATTAGCTCAAGTTTTCGAGTAAGAAAAAATTCCATGATTATGGCAAGAAAAATAAAACCGTTCATGCTGTGGTGAGTAACAACATAGAGCGGCTTCTTTCCTGAAGTGTATTTACATTTTACTTGTTGTGAATGGTAATGAGTTGTAAAAACGCTCGTGGCATTTTGTAATAACCAATAACATACATATCACAAATTGTAATAACACATCGAAATTTGTTACTCGCGCTGTCATATATAAAATTGGTAATAACACATTGTCGTGTTTTGTAATAATTAGTGTTAAAATAAAGAACTATATCCGGTGTCTTAACCTCTGGTTACTTATTGTTAGGTTTTAGTATTATTGTCTAGGATTAGCATTTTTATATATTTATACATTTTGATGTGAACAGTTTTTCTTCAGTGTAGTTTTATATTGTACCGACCTGACGAATTTTTTTAACCGTGTGCAAATAACAAATAATAATAAAAGATAACCATCTCGTGATATAAAATTGTTTCAGGGCTTGCCAACATCAATAATAGACTATTCCAATGACCATTTTCACCCACTGGCTTCAAAAAAACTTATAAACTTCAAACAAAAGCAATCACCCACCGTATAACACAACAATACGAGGGGGTATTTAGGAAAACAGGGACTCCTGCTACTTCCTTTGTTAGTCAATAGTTATATAGTAACTCATATTAAATCAAGTAAAAATCAATGTTAAAATTGAACGACATTTCGGAGTCGTCATGGCACCATTTTCGAGTTCAAAATGAAACTGTCAGAAATAGTTCATTGAAGATTAACATAATAAATAATTATGCGCTGTCACGCAAATACGGTTTGGCTACGGTTTGAGTCTGATTGGACATGGTGTCAATTCATGCACTAAACAGTCGAACTTTTTATTACTCTTCACAAGGACGAAAAACTGTTTGTCAAGCTCTCTCGGGACAATACAGCGTTTGAAGACGACTGGCGTTTGTCTTCTAAAATCTATTTGACTCTACCCTACCTGACAGACCCTCAACTAATGTTCGCCAGCTAGCCCACTTGTCCAAGCTCTCTGATATATATAAAGTTAGACAAGTCACCCTTATATTGAAGATAAATTCTCAGTTCGCACCACCATGTATGGAATTCATAACAAAGAGTCGCTCAACCACACATAATCTAAGAAATGCGAATAATTTAACCATTCCTTTTTCTAATAGCTACTATATGAAAAACTCTATCGCGTACCGAAGTGCTGTCATCTGGAATCTCCTTTCAGCGCTTGCAGATGGCACAGGAATCAAGGCCTTCACGAAGAAAGCTTGGCAATCATCAGATCTTAGAGAATTAAACCTTTCAGCCGAGTCACCTTCCACCACACGACATATGGACACAGATTTTGTAAACTTGTGATTAGATTTTGTATTTATTTGAGATATAGATCAAGTTTTAGAGCGAGGGTAGGGAAATTTTGAAATTTTTTTAGTTTTGTATTTTTGTCTTTTTCTTTTTGGCACGGCCCCATAAGTTTTTTTTAGCTTTAATTACCACCGTGGATAAATGAAGTTTTTATTTTATGTTATGTTATGTTATAAGCAATTTGCGTTTTCGGTCCTTTTTGTCACTTATCGTTTTTCCCTATTCTTTCACTCTGGGGATCAGTCATTTGCGGTAACTTGAGGGATCATTGCAGTGCGAGTAGAAGTGTAAGAGTGCGATTTTTTTTTTCAAAGGTGGACGAACATAGCCGAACATAGCCACATTGCTTATACAGGGAATACAATACCCCCCGGGGGTGGAAGGCTGACTTCATATGCCTTATGGATACTGTGAGAGATCTAGTATCCATATCGCGTCTTTAGGTCTGGAGAAGAATGAGACAGTTCCGATCCCAGTACTTCCCACTCCTCGCACGCCATCCTCGACGGAAAAGGAACAGGCTGTAGAGATTTTACTTCCAGCCGCAATTCAGGTACGTAGACAAAAATAGCGCTCAATTAACCCTTACAAACTGTTAGTTGCCCCCCAAACCTCAAGGACCCGCATGTTTCGCTCCAGGGTTCCATGAGTTCGAAAACAGTAAATTGCAAAATCCTTTTACTCCTCAAATGAAAGAGTGGAAAGATCCCATAGCATAGCCTGGGTACCACTGAGGTCGTATACAAAATTAGTGAATTGAATTTTGTAATCTTCTTTAACAGTTTACATGGGATTTTAAGACTGATAAGAGCTTTAAAGGCAAGCTAGAGTCTGTTTCTTCAACTTACTGTAATCAGAACAGGACAAAATGTGCGTTAAACGAGGCAAAGAGAAAAAGGTAAGTATAAATCGTTTCTATATATACATCATTCAAAAACCATAAAAATTACAATGTATTTTCATCGCTTCTCCTCAAAACCAGTCGAAAGGATTGAGATGTTCGTGGGTTTTCACCCAGGGCCACATTCTTGAAGCCTTCTCTGGATAATTTAATATGTCTTAATTTTGAGAAACAAAAGGTTTTGTTAAGAAAAATTACGTAATTATTTAGCACTGATTCATTAATATTTAACTTAAGGTCTTGGGAAATTTATGATCATTAGTTTATTGTTAAATATACACCTCTTTCTAATTATAACCGAGTTCGAGGTCCGTAATGTAAGTTACGGATCGAGTTTATTTATGGCCCAAACGCGAAGAGCGTGGGCCATAAATAAACGGGAAAAAAACGAGGATCCGTAACTTACAGTATGGACCGGAAAAACGAGGTTAGTAAAATGTTATATGAGAATATGAGAATAATCGGACGCGCGGGAAAGGAAAACGTTTAAATTTAGCAGGCCTTACGGTGAAATTGGTCCCGAAAAAATTGACCAATCACAACACGTGTACTAACTGAAACTGATTTAATAACATGAGGTAATGCTACGTCGTCTTGATTGAGCATGGGAAAGTCGATATTCGATATCACGAGCATACAGCGGTTTATAAAGGAATTAGGCAATTAATTAATTTTGATTTGAACAAGAAAGTTGGTAGTGGGGCACCCGAAATTATTATAACTATGACGAGCTAAATTAATGGGGTACTCCTTAAAGGTTACATTTAATTTGTTTGGTCGGGTAAAGATATTAAATAATCAAATGAAAAAGTGCGACAAGTACATACAAGTGTCTATGAATGTTAAGTAATATATTATTGGTAAAGCCGAATACTGTGTACAGAAATGTTGTTTTGAACGAGTTCTATTTATTTGCTTGTGACTAGACGTGCCGTTCTATTCGACCTCTACACCGCTGACCAAGTTCACCTTTTGCCTGGTTACCCTACCAATTCCTCAGGGGCTATTAAGACTGCGTTTTACGTGCAGCAGCCTCTAGGACTTTTCATCGGCAATATCTCGGTACTGCCTCGTAGCGCGCTGGTTGACATAATTGTAACGCACAAGTCAGAGCTTGAGACCGCTATTGGTGCCACCATATCACGCGTGGAAGCTCTGTTCAAACCTTTCTCGCCAACACTAACAACAAGAATGGCGTCGACACCAAGCGAAAAAACCAGTGACGACAACTGGAAATGGATTATGGTTGGTGTTGGTGCTGGAGTGGCCACTGTCATACTAACTTTGCTCCTAATTTGGTGGTAAGATACCTGCCTTCTCTATGCACTTCCAACCTTGACCGGTATGATGCTGTTTTAAATGTGTGACAAATAAAGCTCCACTCTGAGCAGAACCTCCAGCATATCTAATTGTTAATAATTCTTTACCAGGTTATTCTAACGTTTAAGTTTTTTAATAAAATGAGCTTCTAAAAGTAAGCTTATTGAGAAGCTCGTTGACTTGATACTGCTTCTGGATAGTTTAATTTTCTTTTATTTTTTGTGCGTTTTGTTCTTAAACGATCGAATTGTTGGCAAATGATATATAATTCAGGCAGTGGTGACACAGATATGACAGGAAAAAAGAAATCTCGTTCTTCCAACAGGAGGCGAACCTATGATCTTCCGATTACTAGTTTGGATGCTATACCACTGCGCTACAGAAAACTCTTGGAATTCGATAGTCGATATGTTGCATATGCGCAATGGAACGGAAATGATGGTAATGATGACTTACTATTATTATTATTGTTATTATTATTATTACATGACAATGATGACTTGCTATTATTATTATTGTTATTATTATTATTATTATTATTATTATTATTATTATTATTAGTATTATTATTATTATTATTATTATTATATTCCGACACTGACACAGGCATAATCGGAAAAAATATACCATCTTATTTATTCCAACAAAACTGTTATTAACTGTCACTGAGCGAACGGTATTGGCTGTACTCAGTGAAGTTGCTCAGAAATAAATAAACAAATATATTGTCAAACTAATTGTCAAATAAGAAAAGTACGCGCACGGCTCCCGGCTCCGTATTTTTAAATTGATTTAAAAATTTAAGGGTTTTCTAAGACAACGCTGAATTTGATGGCCTTGGATGTTCTTCAAGCTGTAAGCCACAAATTCCCTGACAAGGCCATCAAATGGCGATCAGTTCCCCAATATATCATCGTGCGTGCTTTCTACGCGCAGCCTTTTTCTCTTTTTAAAGTTACTGTTCTGTTCCGTATTTTTTTGGGAGACAAATTTTATGGATCATCTTTCATACCACCTCCCTCTCTCTCTTTTATTTATTTTCAGCGTGAGAAGGAAAACCAAAACCGCAGTGAAATCGCTTACTTCCCCAGAGGCCATGAAATTGGAAAGTTTCAAGAGACCAAGTAATGGATTTGACAACGCTACTTATGGTTCAGCTCTTGGAATATAGCTTGCCACATTCTAAACTTTAATCTAATTAACCTATTTGAGTAACATGTGTAACATGTATATGCACTGCGGATGAAAGATTAAATAGAAGAAAAGGTTTTCGCAGTTGTATACGCAACCAGACTGTTGCGAAGAACCTGAAAAATTCAGGCTTGAACGGGATTGGAACCCAAGACCTCTGCGATGCCGGTGCAGTGCTTTACCAACTGAGCTATCAGGCCAACTGGGAGCTGGTCATGTTCTGAGTTCATAATATACCCGTGAAGAATAAATGAATATGAATATATGTGTAACATGTGTAACATGTATATGCACTGCGGATTTTCTTCTATTTAATCTTTCATCCGAAGTGTCCGGCCGTTTCAATTTGGTTAAAGGGGAAGAATCACGCAAATCGGATGTGATTACAAAACCCAAAAATAATTGTCTGTCAACAGAAAAAACAACAAAAAACTGATAATTGTCCAGCCATGGCCAATTGTTCACTAGTTGTTCCTTTAAAGAATTGGGTTAATTTCTTTTCCTCTCGCTGTGCTAAAATTATTTTATAGCTAAGTGAAGGTCTTATTTCACCATTATTTCACCATTAACAAAAAGCCCATGACACTTCCCCTTTAAAGGGGGACAAGAACATAGCTTTCTTAACATTTAAGTGAAATTTACAGTGCCAGATACATCCATTTGAAGTAGATACAAGTTAAAACGCGCCTTTTAACATGTTAATATAACGAAAAAAAAAAAAAAATGGACTGGGGAAGACCGCCACGGCGCGCGGACGTGTTCTCTGAAGTTCTACACAGAATGGATTTTTTCTCAGCTAAATGAGTAAGTCTGGCAGCACTTCTGGATCAAGAAATCGACTAACAAGGTTGTAAAAGCTTTCCTTACGACAGAAGCAGTATTTCTGTACTCTTATGGGCAGAAAGCGTCCGAAGCAAGGATCGAGTTCATCCGTAGATGAAGATGACATGGCCGCCTCGAAGTTTAAATCGCTACAGAACTCTATAGATGGTTTAAACAAAGTGGTGACGGACGCCGCTTTGCGAACATCCATACCGATATAGACAACCTCTGCTTCGAATTCAAGACTGAAATTGAGGGAATTAAATCTACTATTAAAGATATCGAAAGAGGTTTGGAGACCACGCAATAAGATGTCGAAAGCGTAAAGGAGGACGTGAAGAAGGTTGCTGAGGATTTTTTGGAGAGTACTAACACCTTGAGCGGAAAAATTGTCAAACTCGAGCAGTTCTCAAAGAGCCCTGAAGTCACTGAAACCTTGAACGCAAAAATTGTGAAACTTGAAACCCAGCTCAAGCAGCAGGAAGAGGAAAATATCAGACTCGAACAGTACACGAGAAGAGAAAATCTTCGCTTCAACAACATATCGGAAATAGAGGATGAGGACTGTAAATCAGTTATTCAAGATATAATTCAGCAAATGGGGATTGACTCATCTACAATTCGATACCATGCTGTGCATAGAGTTGGAAGAAGACTGGAAGGAAGACACAGACCTATTATGGTACGTTTTGTAAGTCGTGAAGACAGAGAGCTTGTATGGTCCAAACGAGGTAAGATTAAACAATTACATCAGTTCAAAGAGGCCTACATAACGGAGGATTACGCCCGGGCGATCCAAAAAGAGAGACAAATCTTAATTAAAGCTATGATGAAGGCCCAAAATGATGGAATGGATAACGTAAAGGTAGTAGGCAGATTTCTGGTGGTGAACGGAGAGAGATTTGATTGCAAATCGATCCCGGACAATTTAATGTGACTTTAGCTTTAGTTTTAGTAAAAATGTCTTGAAGGTTTTCAGTCTTCAAACATATTTGATGAGTACGGTAACACAAATGCTGCTCGGGGGGTTTTATCTGAATATTTATCCTTTAGACTGCCTTTGAAGTCTCAAATTTAGTTCCATATTATGTCGTACAAAACTCTACAGATGTACTTGATCTTTTTGTGCATATTAATTTCCCAGTTGTATGAGAAAAAATCCCTTTGTGGATGTTTTGAACACCTAAAAAACCTCAGGGGGAAACGGTCCACTAATAGAAAATTTTAATTGTTATGTTAGTATGTTGTGCTGGTGTTCTTCTGCGTGTATATTTAAATCTTTGTTTGTTTCATGTGTATTAATTCTAACCTTCCCTAGCTACCTTTTTCCGCTCCGTGGCTGCGCGATTTGCAATGGGCAATATAAACTCAATCATAAATGAGTCTCAGTATCTGTTGTCTTATGTGAGAGGACTAGGTGACAATTTGAAAAGAAGAGAGCTCTTCAACTGGCTTAGAATGCAAAAACACTCAATCTACATGCTGTAAGAAGTTCATTGCTCTGAAGGCACAAATTCCATGTGAACCGCAGAATGGGGATATAGGACAATTTTTAGTGGGCAAGATAGCAGTAAGTGTGGAGTTGCCACTTTGTTTAACAACACCTTTAGCTTTGAAATCGTAAATTTTTCTCTGACCCAAATGGTAGATTTATTATTTGCCACATTGAAACAGAACAGAAATGTGTTACTTTGGCCACATTGTACGCGCCTAATGTTGATGACCCAAGTTTTTTTGAGCTTTTCTTTGATCATTTACACGACTTTGAGTGTGACGAAATCATTATAGGTGGAGATTTTAATCTTGTTTTGAACATAGAAATGGACAAGAAAGGCGGACTTGCTAGGACACACCTTAAGTCCCAAGAGACTGTTAAAGACCGCGCTGCCCAATTTGACTTGGTAGACGCGTGGAGAACAATAAACCCGGATAGCCGCAAATACACTTGGCGTCGGAGAAAGCCTGAAATCTTATGCCGCCTAGATTTTTTCCTTGTAAGCCAGTGTCTTATGTGTAGTGTTACGAGCGCAAATATCTCAGCTGGTTATAAAACAGATCACTCTCTTATTGACATTAAAATAGCCCTTCACTCGAACCTTAGAGGTCCAGGTTACTGGAAGCTTAACACCTCTTTTTTAACTGACATCGATTATGTTACTCAGATCAGAAGTGTTATTAAGAAAACCCATGAAGAATATCAAGATGATGATACCGTAAGCAAAGGCTTGCTGTGGGAGATGATGAAACTTAAGATAAGAGAGCAGTCAATAAAGTACGCGACGGCTAAAAAAGAAAAAATGTCTAAACGTGAAGGAGAACTCGAGAAAGAAATTAATTTTTTGCAAAATTTTATAGAATCTAATGAAATAAACCCAAACGAAAAAACAGAGATCTCTGGTACTCTCGAGGCCAGGAAACGGGAACTGGAAAAGATTATTGAGTATCGCACCAAAGGGTCAATTTTAAGAGCTAGATGCAGATGGTATAACGAGGGGGAAAAAAATACGAAGTATTTCCTAAACTTGGGAAAACGACATTTCAAGCAAAGCGCCATCACCCAGCTAAAAGTAGACGATGAGAACTTCGTTACAACTGATAAAGAAATTTTAAATCAATGTGAAGCCTTTTACAGAAACCTTTATAGTTCAAAGATTGACACCCCTAATGAAAAGTATGATCATATCTTCTTTGAGGCATCTATAAAGAAGCTAAATCAACTAGAACAGGACAGCTGTGAGGGTCTTTTGACGAAAACGGAATGCCTAAAGGCATTAAAAGAAATGGATTCCAATAAAACACCGGGCTCAGACGGGTTACCTGCTGAATTTTATAAAATGTTTTGGAATGATATTGCCGACTTTCTTCTTGGCTCAATCAATTATGCTTATCAAACAGGGCAGTTATCCGTATCCCAGAAGCGTGGGATCATTAAACTTATTCCGAAAAAAGATACGGAGCCGTACCTCGTTAAAAACTGGCGTCCAGTATCTCTGCTAAATTGTGACTACAAAATAGCCACTAACGCTGTCGCTAATCGCCTCAAACTAGTTCTTCCTAAACTTATTGATAACGATCAGACCGGCTTCCTAAAAGGTAGATTTATCGGAGAGAACATTAGACTTATTGATAGTGTCATCAACTTTACAGCTGCTAAAAACATTCCCGGTCTTCTAGTTTTCCTTGATTTTGAGAAAGCCTTTGATACAATTGAGTGGCCTTTTATACATAAGACCTTTGACCACTTTAATTTTGGCTCATCCACTCTAAGATGGATTAAGCTCTTTTACCATGACATAGAAAGCTGTCTTGAACAATGGCTGGTCTAGTAATCTTTTCAAGCTAGAAAGAGGGGTTCGGCAAGGCTGTCCGCTGTCACCTTACTTGTTCATTCTAGGCGCAGAAGATCTTGCTGACGCAATAAGGAAACACAATACTATTAAAGGCATATTAGTTGATGGACAGGAAATTAAAATCAGTCTATATGCAGACGATACAACTCTTATTTTAGATGGATCTAGGGCATCCTTCCAAAATTCACTGCAGATTTTAGAGTTTTTTAGAGCGATATCCGGCCTCCAACTAAATTATAAAAAGACAGAAGTGCTGTGGATTGGCGCTAATGCAGGAAGCGAAGAAAAACTGTGCCCCGAGCACGATTTAAGGTGGATGAGAGATAAAGTAAAAACTCTAGGGGTAGGGCTCTCAACAGACCCAGAAATAATGTTGAAAGTTAACTACGAGGAAAAAATAACAAAACTTAAGGCAAGCTTGGGCTGCTGGGAATTGCGTAGATTAAGTCTGCTGGGAAAAATTACTGTATTAAAAAGCTTAATTGTCTCTCAACTCACGTATATTTTGTCACCTTTGCCAACAAACCACAGTGCTATTGTTGAAGTCAACACCCTATTCTTTAAGTTTTTGTGGGATGGCAAAGGCGACAAGATTAAGCGTGATATAATGATAAGTGATTATGAAGATGGAGGTTTAAAGATGATTGATATAAGGCTCTTTACTCAAGCTTTGAAACTTAGTTGGGTGAAAAAATACCTTGACAAAGGAAATGAGGCAAAATGGAAGCTTTTCTTCAATGTACAATTAAGAGACTTAGGCGGAGACATTATTTTCAAAGGTAATCCCCACAAGAAGGATATATTAACTTACTTTAAGGTATCGGATGTTTTCTTGCAAGAAATTTTGCAAATTTGGTCAAATGTTATCTACGAAGATAACATTTGCTCAAAGAAACAGTTACTGTCACAGAGTCTCTGGTTAAATTCTCTTATTCGTGTTAATAATAAACCAATACACTATTTATTATGGTCTTCTCAAGGAATACAGAATATCGGTCATTTGATTGAAAATGAGACCAGATTTTTATCTTTCTCTGAATTCAAAGAACGGTTTCACATCAAGATAAATTTTCTGTCTTTCTATGGAGTGATATCAGCTGTAAAACATCTGATTATAACCTTTAAAAATAACGCCTCTCAGGAAAGCATCAACTACGAAAGTTTTCTTGATAAGTTTCTAAAGGCCAAAAATACAAATACGATAGTACACAGAAAACTTATAGAAAAGAAACGAAAGCAGCCCGTGAATAGCCAAACGAAATGGTCGGAAGACTGCATGATAGAAAAAAATGAACCTATTGACTGGAAGACTGCTTACGGGCTGCCCTTTAAATGTACGAAAATCTCAAAACTTCGCGTTTTCCAATTTAAACTGCTACACAGGAGACTTGCCACTAATGATTTCTTAAAAAAAATAAAGCTAAGGGATAACGATCTTTGCAATTTCTGCCAAATTGAAGAGGAAACTCTCATCCATCTTTTCTGGAACTGTACGCCGGGTAACGTCCGGTTTCTGGTATAATTTTAGGCAATGGCTGCTCAGAAACGAATCTTCTGTGCGTTCCCTTGAGCTAACCCCTTCCTTGGTCATAGGCTTAAAGACCCACCCACTATTTTGCAAAAATTTTTACTTTTTATTCTTAGTCGCAAGACTCTATATCTGGACTTGTAGAATACAAATGACTCATCCTACAATTGACACGTTCCCCCTTTTCCTCTCACATTACAATCTTTAAAAGGTACTTGCTTCTTGTTTTTTTTCTTTCTTGCCTTTTGCAGAGTATGTGCCACGTGGGTGGAGCGGTAGCTGGTGTGGATGCATGTTTAATTAGTCTAATTATTTAATATCACGTATCTGTTATGAGAAAAAAATGTAAACATTACGCATTTACTTGACGTGATTGTTGTAACTGTAGTGTGACAGTAATAGTGTTACAACTGTACTGTAGTGTAATTACAAATTAATTAATCTAAACAGTGTTGGGAATCTTGTCAGTATTGTAATGTAGTAATGTAGGTGTTGTAAGTATTGTTTAGTGTAAGTATTGTAAGTATTGTAAGTAGTTTTTTAGTATTGCAAAATAAAAAAAATAAAATTAAAAAAAAAATAAAAAAAACAATAAAAAAATGAAAAATAATTTGAGCAAAATGGCCCCCTTCTCTGCTCCCCCCTACCCCCTCATTGGGGTAGAGTTACTAGGCGCAGAGTCTCTGCAGAGTCGCACCCTCACCGGTCCACCCGCCGAGGGAGCTCCGTCCCATGTGGGACACATTAGGGACCTTAAGCAACGACGACGAAGGACGAACCGGAAGTCATTTTAAACGAAAACATGTTTCTAAGCATGTCCAATTTTGCCCTCGCTGACGTCACTCGTCATTTACCCAACGTCGAGAACGTGGAAAAGCTTGTTTTGACGTTCTGTGTCGTACGTAAGTATTCTTTTAAATATTTCTTCTCCTTTTACATGTTTTATCTTGTAAAAACCATGTAATTATGGATTTAAATTCCTTGTGCGAACGTTTATGTCGTTTATGGGTTCTAAATTGAAGTAAACATCCTATGTTTTCTCGTCCATTTAGGAAGGTGTGATGTCGTGTCAAACTCCTGCCGCAGGGTAAGGTTTATAATCTTTTTTCAGCCTGTACATTAGGTTCTGTGAATTGAATTTAAAGTGGATTTTACCCATCGGTTTATCGCTATTTTCAGTCTTTCATTAACCAAATATTCCTTGATTATCTAACCTTCATGTGCGTGTGCGAGAACTCTGATCTGCAAAACCCTATCTCAAAGGCTCCAAAAACATTTGCAGATTTATAGATTTATTAACCGATTTCTCAAATTCAACTTTATTCATTGCTCAATTTGTGAGAATAATGTGCCCGAGGTTGCTTAAAACTAGGATTAATGCCAGAGACAACTAGCAGATATTATTGTTTACTTTTAAAATTAATTCCAAGAGGTTTAATAACAGACCCGTGGATTGCTGACCTGCTCTAAAAAATCCATAATCTTAAATTAAAATGATGATTGCTAGTATTTATTCTAATTTTAAAATTTTAGAAAGAAACATTGTTATTCATAGATGGTTATAGTCTCAAGGAGCAACAGTCAGAATTATTGAGGAGTAATAAAAATATTTTCAAGTAGAGTTGTTTGAAGTCTAATTAGCCCTTATCTGGGTCGTTTCATCGTGATGGATGCGTATTGTTGTCGCCCAAGGGTATAAAGGTTTTTCTCTTCTAAAGTCACAACTCTCTTCTTTAGGAACAACTCCATGAAATGGACTGTGGAACATGACTTGACACTTTGTGGAGAAGTCCTATTACAGGAGCCCTTCAAGCATCCAAAAAATAGTAAAGAGAGGGGAGAGGTTTTGTCAAATATAGCGGTCAATCTCAACAGTCTGGAAAATCCATCATTCAAAGTGTCAAAGAGATCAGTCAGAGACAGACTTACTTTATTGCAGACCAAGTACAAGGGTAAAATAAGGGAAGAAGAAAAAGCATCTGGCATAGATTGTGAAGAGACTCCACTAGATGCAGCAATTGAAGAGATTCTTGAGAAGGAAAAGGCAGCTGACATGGAAAGAAATGAGCAAAGTGGTACCCAAACCTTAAAGAAACAAAGAGAGAAGGCGAGTGCTGAAGAGATTAGGCGCCAAGCCATGGAACGCCTTGGTAAAGCCCAAAAAAGAAATGCA
This sequence comes from Pavona decussata, assembly GCF_977016875.1. Lineage (NCBI taxonomy): Eukaryota > Metazoa > Cnidaria > Anthozoa > Scleractinia > Agariciidae > Pavona > Pavona decussata. Next base: position 47,712 of record NW_028145499.1, read on the forward strand.
GATTCAGAGGAAGGAAAACCCAGTAAAAAAGGGAAGAGAAGAAGCTCAGATGCTGTTGAATATCTCAAAGTGAAATTAGAGTTGGAAAGTCAGCTCAGGAGGGAAGAAATGGATTTCAAGAAAACTGAGCAGCGGATGTTGGTGGACCAACAGAGTCAAATGCACAAGCAGCAGTTAGAAATGATGAAGATGCTACAAAAACAGAATCAGTCATTGGTGGCTTTATTGGAAAAGTCTACTTGCACAAAGTGATTGACAAATTGCCATGCTGACAGGAATCACAACAAGAACCATGCAAGTATTTGATGTGGTCATAAGTTCTGCCGCCGGTGATTTTAAGCTCGACGTGGAAATTACACGTCCTGATGCTGTGAAAGAGATCTTTAAGTGCCTGTACGTGGACGACCTGCTCTCCGGAGGGCCCACAATCGAAAAGGCGAAAAAGTTAAAACTAGAAGCTACCGAGATCTTCTCTGATGCCAAATTCGAACTGCACAAGTGGCATTCGAACAGAAAAGAGCTTGAGACAGCCTGTGAAGACTACGAGCTATCATTCGCCAAGGAGAGGTTAGAGGACACACCGGCAAAGGGAGAATGCAAACTGCTAGACGTTGGTTGGGACAAGGTCGAAGATACTTTGTATATGTGTGTTTTCCTGCAACACCAGCCGAGCAAAGGAAGCATGGTATCCTGACCAACTTGGCTAAAGTGTACGACCCGCTTGGAATTGTGTCACCTGCCATGCTTGAGGGGAAAGTTCTGTATAGAGACTCCTGTATCGAGAAGAACGCTTGGGACGCCCACCTTGTCAGAGGAGACCATGAAGAAATGGAAAAAGTGGGAGAGAAGTCTACCCAAAGCAGTATCGGTGAGACGCAGTATTCCTCTCTACCAAGAAGAAATCGATGAGAATTAGCTCCATGCATTTTGTGATGCTAGCGGTCGTGGAGTGTTTGCTCCAGTTTACGCCGTGGTCAAGCAAGCTTCAGGTATATCACAAGGGCTGGTTACTGCGAAGTCCCGTCTAGCGAAACAAGGTGTTACGATTCCTCGGTTGGAGCTCGTGTCAGGTCAAATGGCCGTGAATCCAATCATCAATGTACGTGAAGCACTAGAGGGACTAACCCTTGCGACTAAAGACCACTTCTGGTTGGACAGTTCCGTTGCGTTACATTGGATTGCCGATAAAGGGGAGTACCGTCAGTTTGTTCAGAATAGTGTCAGTAGAATCCAGTCTCACCCAAACTTGCTGTGGCGTCATGTTCCGTCAACAGACAACCCCGCCGATCTAGGGAGCCGTGGTGGTAGTGTAGTAGGCACAGAACTGTGGTGGGATGGACCTGCTTGGCTCTCAGAACCTGCCAAATGGCCAGAGGACATCATGCCGGAACCAAGCCCTGAAAGTATGGCGGAACGAAAGCTCGAGACCCGTGATGATTTCGATTTGGTCCTATAACATAACATAACATAACATAACATAACATAACATAACATAACATAACATAACATAACATAACATAACATAACATAACATAACATAACATAACATAACATAACATAACATAACATAACATAACATAACATAACATAACATAACATTTTTTTTCAGGAGGCAAAACACAAATACAAAAAACATCCTGAATAGGGAAATCGTGAGGTTAACCCTGTACAAAAACAATTTCCCTAACTAAAAACTTGCAAAAATATTTTAAAATTTCTAGAACTAGATAAAATTCGAAGGCTACTGATTCAATAAAATAGTCAAGTAAATTTTAAGTCTACTCTTAAAAACAGATAATGATTCGGCATGTACAACATATCCTGGCAAGTCATTCCATTTTCTTACAATGAAAGTTTGTAAGGCCGTGAGGATTGGTGTTTGGGTCATGCGATTCCTGCATAATTCACGGAACTCCTCCAGCAAGACCAAGGGACCACTGAATACAGATGAGGTTGAGAAATGTCAGATGTTCCTAGTCAAGAGAGCACAGCTACAGGGGTTGAGCCACGCCAAATTTGACCAAGACCAAGAACAACTGAACCTGCAGCCTAGTGAAGAAGGTGTGTTGGAATGTCGAGGACGGATCCAGGGCGAGTACCCAATATACCTGCCTGACTCAGTTCTACTAGCAGCGAATATAGTGCAAAGGGCTCACGTCACTACACTCCATGGGGGAGTTGGTCCGAACCATGGCGAGAGTAAGAGAGAAGTTCTGGATACCCCGTCTTCGGAAATTGACGAAGAGAGTCGTGAGAAAATGCACCGGATGCAAACGTTTTCAAGCCGTGGCCTTTGCAAATCCGCTAGAGAGACGCGACTCCCCTCAACCCTACAGCGCCTCTGTTTAGACCTAGACCTAGACAGGATGCAGCAGCTGCAACCAGGCTTCGAATGCAGGAAGTAGCTGAGGAGGAGGGGCTGGACTAAACATTGCATAAAGAACCTTGAACTGAATTTTGAACTGAAAGAACGTTGATACTGATTTTATTCTTGATTGCTGATTTCCTTAGAGAAACACTTTTCAATCAGTTCCCTGTGTTACATATGCCTCGATTCCAACGAGTCATATGGGGGAGTATGTCGGGAACCGTGAACAATGCCTTAGATCGTTTTAGTTTTCTATTGTTTTTTGTTATGTATGACCCGAAATGACTTCAATCAATCTCCCAGAATGTACTTTGTACTCCTTGGTATCACGTATCTTGTTAGTTAGAAAAAATCCTGAACGCGGTCGAGTCGTAGTTGATGCTGTAGTCATGCCTGGAGTTTAATTGGTGTGATTATTCGAATCAAGGAGCTGATTAACTAGGAAACGTGTTTTTTTGTTGCGTTTTCGACACACGATTTGCAACGCCGTGAATCTATGTATTCTTCTAAAGACGCCGAATTTGCCGTAAATGTATATTACACCCATTTGCGTAATCTCTTGACTGTCTATAGCGCAATAGGCCGTCCATTTCAAAATGGCTGTCCATGAAATTGCTGTTAAACAGCCATTAAACCTACCGGGAAGCAGGTCTAACTTCGTATTGTTTCTTAGTCCGTGTTTAGACGAGGTCTGTTAAAACACAGTTATTGAGAACATACGTTTAAATAATCGGTATCCATGGCTTAAACATGGATTAGACGACGACTTTTATCAACGCTGTCTAACCTTCGTTTAATTAATCGGCCCAATAATTAAGTTCTTCGGCGCCCAAGGGGATAACTAAATTTCTGCCCTCTGCTTTCTGAAAAACAGAGATGGAGTGAGTGAATTGAGCAGTATTAAAAGGTATTAAAACAATAAGCTGCGCTCCGTTGGATAATTATAAAGCATGCCTACATGATAGTCGAAATTTGAATGTCAATCTTGGCCATTTGTCACCTGGTTGTTAAAAGAATTTGCTTAACGTCACTAAACCCGCAACAAAGTTAAATTTGAGTCCAAAGCGCTTTCCTTCGTCGACATTTTCTCACGCCTAACTAAAAAGCATTTGGTGTTGATGTAGAAATTGTGGAGACTAGAATTCTTTACTAGTTAATTTGTTTGTTTGGAGATGGCCAAAATAAATCCATTGTCAGCACCCAAAGAAATTACTGCAATCTTGGCATCCTGCCGTCAAATACTAGTAGATAGCGAGAGTGATTTGGACAATGTGTCTGAAGGGCTTTAAGTAGAGTTGCGCTCTGGTGGATAAACATAAAAGATGCTCACTTCAAGAATGGAATGATTTATAAACTAGAGAATTCCTAATTAGTGTTTCAATAATATTAAAGCAAAGCCGAAAATAAGTCATTTGACTCGTGCGAGTTTCTTGTGCGTCACGTCTAGAAGGTAAGTTTAATCTCCGAATAGAGACTTTATTACTCTAGTCGTTTATAAAGGTTAATGAATCAATGATATAGCTGAGGGGAAACCGTTTCGTTATTTAGTCCATTTTATGACAGTATCCTTTCAGATTGCTTCTCGGCTAAAACGTTCCGGCATTTTACAATCCCGTAAGGTATTCTCCCACGCCCTAGTTTCTGAATACACTTTTGAAGATATTCCTCAAGTCGATGGCGAGGACTTGGAGAGTGCAGACTGAATGCCTAAGATGAAGCAAATGGTACTTAACTGAGGAATTTCTCACTATTTTTAATTTTCCATATCAGAGCTACGTGTGGAGCGATAATCAAGCTTTCGACGTCAGTCATGTCAAGTGAACATCTTTTAAGAGAAGTGAAATACGTGACTAGTATTCTCGCATTTCTCAATATCAAACAGGCCTGGTACTGATCTTTTCTACATCTGAATGTACTGCGTATTTTTTTTATCCTGTAGACTCTTTAATCCTTGGACCAAAGTCCAAACTAGACGTTGCTGTGTACGTAACACTCGCATGACTTTGGCGTCGATTATCATATTTTTACTCAGTGTCGTGTTTTAAAAGAAACCGATGTCGCCTTTGTTTTGCTATTTATTGTAGACGGTCTCTGCTCCTGCTCTATACCCTTTTACAAGGGACTTTCTTCTTACTTGTTTCAAATTTAAATCCAAGCCGTTTTGTTTCGTTCCTATGTATGTTTGATTGCAGAAGTTCAAAATACTTTTACTATAGTTCTTCAGCGCCCTAGGGGATAATTAGATTTGTACTCTCAGCCACTTTCTACCAAACGGAGATGGAGTGAGTGAATTGAGCAGTATTAAAAGGTCTTTAAACAATAAGCTACGCTCCGTTGGATGAATATAAAACATGCTTACACTATAGTCGAAATTTGAATGTCAGTCTTGGCCACTTGTCACCTGGTTGTTAAACGAATTTGCTTAACGTCACTAAACCTGCAACAAAGTTAAATTTGAGTCCAAGGCGCTTTCCTTCGTCGACATTTTCCCACGCCTAACTAAAAACCATTTGGTTTGGATATAGAAATTACGGAGACTAGAATTCTTTGCGAGTTAATTTGTTTGTTTGGAGATCACCCAAATAAATCCATTGTGAGCACCCAAAGAAATTATTGCAATCTTGGCACCCCGCCGTCAAACACAAGTAGATAGCGAGAGTGATTTGAACAAAGTTTTTGAAGTACTTTAAGTAGAGTTGCGCTCTGGTGGATAAACATAAAAGATGCTCACTCCAATGAGAGAATGATTTATAAGTTAGAGAATTTCTAATTAGTGTTTCAATAATATTAAAGCAAAGCTGATAATAAGTCATTTGACTCGTGCGAATTTCTTGGGGCGCCGGACACGTCTAGAGGGTAAGTTTAATCTCCGAATAGAGACGCTATTACTCTAGTCGTTTATAAAGGTTACGGACTCAATGATATAGCTGAGGAGAAACGTTTCATTACTTAGTCCATTTTATGACAGTATACTTTCAGATTGCTTCTCGGCTAAAATGTTCGAGCATTTTACAATCCCGTAAGGTATTCTTCCACGCCCTAGTTTCTGAATACACTTTTGAAGATATTCCTCAAGCCGATGGCGAGGACTTGGAGTGTGCAGACTGAATGCCTAAGATGAAACAAATGATACTAAACTGAGGAATTTCTCACCAGTTTAAATTTTCCATACCAGAGCTAAGTGTGGAGCGATAATCAAGCTTTCGATGTCAGTCATGTCAACATCGCTTGTGAGGCTGGGTGAAATATGTGACTAATTATTCTCGCATCTCTCAATGCTAAACTGACCTGCAACTGATCTTTTCTACATCTTGATGTACTGCGTATTTTTTTTATCCTGTAGACTCTTTAATCCTTGGACCAAAGTCCAAACTGGGCGTTGCGATGAACGTCATACTCGCATGACTTTGGTGTCGATTATCATATTTTTACTTAGTCTCGTGTCTTTAAAGAAACCGATGTCGCCTTTGGTTTGCTATTTATTGTAGACGGTCTCTGCCCCTGCTCTTTACCCTTTTACAAGTAACTATCTTATTATTTCTTTCAAATTTAAACCCAAGCCGTTTTGTTTCGTACCTTTGTATGTTTGATCGCAGAAGTTCAAAATACTTTAAGTTTTTTGGCGCCCAAGGGGATAACTAAATGTCTTCGCTCTGCTTTCTAAAAACCGGAGATGGAGTGAGTGAATTGAACAGTATCAAAAGGTTTAAACAATAAGCTGCGCACCGCTGGATAAACATAAAATATGCCTACATGATAATCGAAATTTCACTGTCAGTCTTGGCCACTTGTCACCTTGTTGTTAAAAGAATTTGCTTAACGTCACTAAACCCGCAACAAAGTTAAATTTGAGTCCAAGGCGCTTCCCTTCGTTGACATTTTCTCACGCCTAACTAAAAAACATTTGGTGTGGATATAGAAATTGTGGAGACTAGAATTCTTTGCGAGTTAATTTGTTTGTTTGGAGATGACCCAAATAAATCCATTGTCAACACGTCTGAAACAAATTACTGAAATCTTGGCACCCCGCCGTCAAACACAAGTAGATAGCGAGAGCGATTTGAACAATGTGTTTGAAGGGCTTTCAAGTAGAGTTGCGCTCTAGTGGATAAACATAAAAGATGCTCACTTCAATGAGGGAATGATTTATAAGTTAGAGAATTTCTAATTAGTGTTTCAATAATATTAAAGCAAAGTTGATAATAATCTCCGAATAGAGACGTTATTACTCTAGTCGTTTATAAAGGTTACGGACTCAATGATACAGCTGAGGAGAAACCGTTTTGTTATTTAGTCCATTTTATGACAGTATACTTTCAGATTGCTTCTCGGCTAAAACGTTCCGGCATTTTACAATCCCATAAGGTATTCTTCCACGCCCTAGTTTCTGAATACACTTTTGAAGATATTCCTCAAGCCGATGGCGAGGACTTGGAGTGTGCAGACTGAATGCCTAAGATGAAACAAATGATACTAAACTGAGGAATTTCTCACCAGTTTAAATTTTCCATACCAGAGCTAAGTGTGCAGCGGTAATCAAGCTTTCGATGTCAGTCATGTCAACATCGCTTGTGAGGCTGGGTGAAATATGTGACTAATTATTCTCGCATCTCTCAATGCTAAACTGACCTGCAACTGATCTTTTCTACATCTCGATGTACTGCGTATTTTTTTTATCCTGTAGACTCTTTAATCCTTGGACCAAAGTCCAAACTGGGCGTTGCGATGAACGTCATACTCGCATGACTTTGGTGTCGATTATCATATTTTTACTTAGTCTCGTGTTTTTAAAGAAACCGATATTTGTAGAAAGTCGCCTTTGTGTTGCTATTTATTGTAGAGGATCTCTGCCGCTGCTCTTTACTCTTTTGCAAGTGCTTTTCATGTTATTTTTTTTCAAATTTAAATCCAATCTGTTTTATTTCGTTACTTTTTGTTTGTTTGCAGAAGTTTAAAATAAGTTTACTTCTTTAGCTCCTAAGTTTAGGGGCTCCGCTTTTCCGCTTTCTACCAAACAGAAATGGTGAGAGTGAATTGACCAGTTTGAAAGGTTTTAAAAAATAAGAGGTGCTCCGTTGCATTAATTTTAATGATGCCTAGATGATAGTCTGATTTCCGTTGCGTACTATCTTGTCTCTTGCTTTCAAGAACCGAACGCTTTGCATACTACTTTAAATGACTCTCATATCATTCTACTTAAGCCCTCATGACGACGTCTTTGAAACTATTTGCTGAGAGTGATTGTGGATCATTAGAAAATGCTAATCACGGGGGGAATATACAATAAAGGCTTGCTTAGATTTATGTATTTTTCAATCTTTCTTTTCGACTGGAAGTGAAGTGGCTATATTACTGATATTGGCTGCATCACACATTTCAGTTTAAACAGCTTTTAGATGAATTTGCTTTGAACAAATACCATGTCAAATCCGTATTTTCAAAGTATAAAAGAAAATAATACACATTTTATACAATAAAGAATCGAAAAATTGTCAAATACTTGTGAATTGTTCGTGGCTAGTCTGACGCGGCGTTTCGTCTCGGCCAAGAGTCTCTTCAGGGACCTTTAGAATTTGTAGGCAAACTCGTATACATACACATTTTGCCATGAGATAAGATTCGTTTCCTCTACTGCTTTACTTTCATCCTTCAAAATCACCTAAGTCTTTTAATATATTTTCAAAAACTTATTTAAACACCGCGGAAATAAGCCAGCGAAGCTAATTTATTCCTGAATGATCATTCATTTGCAGTAAGACGTTTTGCCTGGTGATTGAAAAGCTGATCATGGCTAGCTTGCGTGGCGTCTGGAGCCTAGTTTATGTTGTGGTTGTGTTAGCCACACTTGGTGCTACTAAAACTCCCAAAAAGTGTAAGGGAGTGAACGAGGCCGTGCAGGCACTACTTCAGGAAGTAAAGAACGAACTCAGGGAGCTAAGAGAGGAAATCAAGTGTTCAAACAAAACAGTCAGTGTTAAAGGTATCCGAAACGTTGACTAGTTACCGACTTTTGCCGTGTGTGTGTGTGTGGTTTTTTTTATAGAAATTGTACAGGCGTAGCCAAGCACGATTTACAGTTAAATATCTTAATGTTCTTAAATTTCTGCAAGCTGATCGGACTGCGTAGAAAACTTAACACGACAGCGACATGATAGAGACCAAACCGAGAATCAACAGAATGCGGCAACCGTGAACATCTGTTTCGAGCTGGTTGGCTCTCGCCAGCACGGTGTAGCACAGCAAAGAGTAGAACAACCAACGCGAGTCGAGTGGTCTACCGAATGCACTATATCTTTGGCTGATTAGATCTTTTACAGATCCTGCGTATACTTGCAGCATTTTCGTTGTGCGGTTCCTTGCTTATTGTTGACCTTAATGTTGCCTACTGCACCTGACATAATTTATTAACCTGGGTTTTGTAACTAGTCCACTATATCCTTTTGTCTCTTTTAACATGCACTAACAAATATGTGTATTTTATATTGTATTTTAGTTTACAAGAGCTGCTCTGAACTCTACAAAGCTGGTAAACGAACCAGCGGTGTTTACAAGATAAACCCCGACAATGGCGGTGCCTTTGATGTGTACTGTGACCAATCAACAGCCGGTGGGGGATGGACTGTGTTTCAAAAGAGAATGGACGGCTCGGTTAATTTCTACCGCGGCTGGGACGACTACAAACGAGGCTTTGGAAATCTCAATGGGGAATTTTGGCTCGGATTGGACAAGATTCATCGTCTGACAAAAGAAAGAAGCAAGCTTCGAGTGGATCTTGAAGACTTCAGCGGCAAGACAGCATATGCGGAGTACAGTTCCTTTGGTGTTGGTGATGAGGGAAGCAAATACAAGCTGACTCCTGGTTCATACTCTGGTAGGTATACAATAATAATTGCATAATCAGATAGAAGACTATATTCAATCATCGTCTTTTAAAACCTTTGCTTAAAAATATGTAAAGGAGAACGCTTATTAATTAAAAATATTCGCTTAAGATCGTTTAAAGAAAAAAAATTTAAACTCTTAACAGACACAAGAACTAAAGATAGTAATGTTCTGGACATGAAAAAATGATCATAGACAGTGTTCTTGTTACCTCTCTGCTTCTTTTTAATTAACATTAACTGTCTGTTATTCATTTTATTTTACGGAGTAAGTCAATCTGACTCTTTGATACATTGATTGTTACTTTTTTTTTCTCAATTCGGAATAAGCTCTTTGTGTAGCAAATTCAACAAAAAATAAGAATAAGCATATGAAATATAATACATTCTACTGCGAATGAAAGACATGGTAGCCCAATTCACAGTTAAGTACGCAACGTTTGCAGTTGCAAAAAGAAAGTCTGGGAAACTTCAGGGTTAAATGGGATTCATACCCATGACTTGGAGAGGAGGATAAATAAGTGAAATATATGAAATATCCGGTATATTGAATTGCTGATGAGAGATTTAAAGACTACTTATATGCTGCGACATTTTAACTCCCTACTTTTCTTTTCTGGTGTTTTTTTCTAGGAACTGCTGGTGACTCGCTTTCTTATCACAGTGGCATGGCGTTCACAACCGAAGATCGAGACAACGACATCGCTACAATTAACTGTGCCAAGAAATACATAGGAGCCTGGTGGTACAAAACCTGTCACAAGTCCAACCTGAACGGCCCGTATCTTAAGGGTTACAATTCTTTTCATGACGGTTTGAACTGGTCTAGCTTGACGGGTTTTTACTACTCCGTTAAACGAGCTGAGATGAAAATCAAGCCAGTTAATGCTTAATTAAAACTCAGCCCGCTTTCGGTTTTTGTGTTGGTTTGTTGCACGCAGTTCAAAATACAGCATTATTTGGCTTGTCGGTATCTGCAGTTTTTTCTTCTTGCTTTTTTTCATATATACGTGGAAGGGTTATTACTAAATCGGCTGAAATCTAAAATCAAACCAGTTTGGTAAACATAGCGTTCCGTTGCTTAGGTAATGTGGAAAGTTAATGCTCATGAGCAAATGTAACAGTTACAAGAAGACTTATTAAAAGGCTTTGGTATTTTATTTACCGTCATTCAATTATAATTCGATTGTCATTCAGTCCTTTTTTTCATTTCTTAAATCGCGTAAATTGTATACATCCTTTAACTATCGGCGGCGTATACACTTGTTTCCAGGTTTGCTAAAAGATCAGTGGGTCATATATTGGGACACAGAAAGTTTTTACAGTCAGTTCAATTCATGTAGCAAACAGTTGATGCAACAATTGAACGAAGTTAGAATACACGCTTTAATAAGGAGAATGGAAGCCAAAACTAGTCCTCCAACATTGACGAGAAACTTTATCCTTACTTCATAATCCCAGGACAAAAGCAGAAAATGAACAAAGAGGGTCTCAAAGAAGAATTGCAGGCCTCCTTAATCTGCCGAAGCCTTACCATGTAGCTTGATGTTCATGCATTTTGTTCCCTCGACTGCTCAAGACTTGGGAGTGCCTCGGTAACCACCCGCCTGCGGTTCGTGATTCCACTTTAGTTTTAATCATTTTGTGACGTCATTTTATGGTCTATAAAGCCAAAGCACAGTTGTTCAAAGCCCGATTAAGCTAATCCTGGATTAACTCAAACTTTGACTCAAGTTCAATTGGTTAATCGACAAAGGTTCTTCCAAAAGATTTTCGGCCGTCGGTTTTGACTTAAACTTTTCTTTACCTTTAGCTTGAAATTAGCCTTCAAACCCATTTTAACGAACAACGATGAAAGCCTCGATTCACTTTTAATCGTGGATTACTGTTAATCAGCTTTTGAGCGAGCCGGCCCTGGTTTTCACCAGCAATCGCCCCATTTCCCCCCGGCTTCGCCACTCGTTTTAGCAATCGTAAACGGTTTTCCGGTGAGCCCACCCATAAAAACCGCCAGCTACGCAGGCTAGCTCTCTCGTCTCTGGGACTTCCTCCCGGCGGCTGGTAATCGAGATTTGGTTAAAAGAAATTGTACAGACGGAGATGTAGGTAAGAGCAAGTTTCTGCCGGTAACCAAAGCAGGAATTCAGCCACTGGACTCTTTAAGAGGAGAGGCTACATCCCCTTCATAGCCTGCGTAGCTGGCGGTATTGTAGGCGCTACGCAGGCTACCCGCGCAGGGAGGGGTGCGTTCATCCGTACTGTAATACCCATAACACCACGCGCCCGATGAAAATAAAGATGGCGACAGTTTGTACACTCAGGAGAAGCGTGAATTTGTGTTAGAAAATCTGACACAGAAAATGGACGAAGACGAAAAGAGGGCAGACAAACTAGAAGTTTTTTATCACCAAGGTAATATCTACTCTGTGAAATCGTTAATTACGACTGCAAAGAACAGTGCGCCTCTATCTAACGCGTGGAAATGCTTAAACTGCTTCAACGTACAAAGTTGTATTTTACCTAGAAATCAGCTGCTAAGCTAATGTGCAGCTGTAATTACTTAAAAAGCCCTATAAAGATATTACAAAGAGATCGGAGAGTAAATTTTTGTATTACAAAATAGCATACTACGAATTCAATGCTCGCTCATACATCACAGATTAAAAAAAAAAAAACAAAACAAAACAAAAAATGAACGACAACAGCTTTAATAAACTTGTGGCATATCCTTTGGAGCAAATATATTGAGGTAAAAAATAAAATAAATAAATTACTTTATTTAAGTGTTAATGTCTTTAGCGCAGAGCACTAATTGGGAACACTTTCCAAATCGAAGGTACCTGAAGTGTAAGGCAGTTCTGGATAATTTGACCAAAGCACGATTAAGGGAACCCATGAAAGTTGGGAGTAACTAGGGAATACCCCGCTACTCCATTATTTTGTGGTCCCTGGGGGTCTCACACAAAGAACGAGAAATAGTCATACAGTGATGTGTGATGATTAGTTTTGGAGTGGCAGGGTATTCCCTAGTTAAGCCAAAAGTTGATGCTAAATTTATCTGTGAGCTTTTGCACTGTCTAATGTTAGGGCTCAATTAAAGGCCATTTTTTTCAGAGCCAGTTTTTATAGTTTTGATAATAATAATAATAATAATAATAATAATAATAATAATAACGGTTATATGCCTTATTATTATTATTATTACTATTATTATTATTATTATTATTATTATTATTATTGTTATTAAATAACAATAATAATAATAAGGCATATAACCGTTTAAATTGTTAAATCCATAGGAAAGTGAAAAGGAGACAAAAGAGGTTATCCCTTTCTAGCTTATCTCCTGAAAATAAAATAAATTAAAACATTAATTAGTTTACAACTGTTTAAAATACCAAGCATAAAGTATATAACACATCACACAATAGAAGAACTTTGTGTTCACTAGAAAAATTTGCAAGATGACATCTCAGTCTGTTCTTAAAAGTGTTCATATTTTGCGCATCAGCAATTTCGTTTGGTAGATTATTTCACTTAGCAATTATACGTATAAAAAAGGAATGTTTAAAACTGTTCAAAATTGCAGATGCAAACTTAAGTTTAAAATGATGATTTACTCCTAAGGGCCGAAATCATGTGCAAACGTACAAAATGCTGATGGATCTAATCCATTAAGTCTGTTTATTGTCTTTTAACACTCAATAAGCGACAAAAATAATCTTCTTTGTTCAAGTGTTGGCCGTTTAAGGAACTTCAGACGTTCATCGTAGAATATGTCTCACCCAATGTTTCCAAGGGCACATTTGGATGCTCTACGTTGTACTTTCTCCAAGGTGTTTACGTCTTTTTTAAGGCGCACCAAACTGGAGAGCAGTACTCAAGTATCGGACGTACTAGGCTCTTATAAAGTTTCGAAAACAACTCAGGATTTTTGGACCCACCGTTCGTCTCATGAATCCAAGCGCACTGTTTGACTTATTTGCGCATTTGTTGGCTTGCATACTCCATGACAGGTTTGAAGTAATGTAAATTCCAAGATCTTTAACTTCAGATACAGCTTTCATGTGTTGGGAAAATCCCTGGCTTTTGGAATTGAAGTGAAGCTGCCTCTTAAATGTTAATGCAAACTAGTTAGTATAAGAACAACATGATTTTCATGAAGAAAGCAGTGAGTCAATGTATACTCCAGCCTCGCTTCTAATCAAAGGCCGGGACACTGAGCACACAACTGAGCTATGCCGTGCTGACGAGAAAGCCAACCAGCTTGAAACAGCTGTCCACGGTTGCAATTTGCACTGAACACTACCTGTTCAAGAAAAAGTCTTCTTAGCTCGTTAATAAAATCATATAGTGTATAAAGTAAATGTGAAGAAGGGTGGATGCAAGAATCTAATATACAATTATAGCACAAAGTTTTTGGCTTTTTGCGTCTGAGTGAGTGAGTGTCTGCTTCATGAAACAGTCTTTCTTTTTTTAAAATAGAGTGATCATGTTTTGTGCATGTTGTCACACAACCGGCAGTATGTTGTGTCATTTTACATGCAGCTTTTGTTTTGAAGTTTTTTTTGATGGCTCACGCTTCTTTGTTCGGTTGCTCATGGGTTATTGTTTTTAGCATGTTCTGTGAAACAAAAGTTTCAGAAATGAGACATTAGTTTCTGAGCACAGTGGAGGGTCACATTTCATTATTTCCAGAGAAATCACTTACTTCCCCAGAGGCCATGAAATTGGAAAGTTTCAAGAGACCAAGCAATGGATTTGACAACGCTACTTATGGTTCAGCTCTTGGAATATAGCTTGCCACATTCTAAACTTTAATCTAATTAACCTATTTGAGTAACATGTGTAACATGTATATGCACTGCGGATGAAAGATTAAATAGAAGAAAAGGTTTTCGCAGTTGTATGCGCAACCAGACTGTTGCGAAAAACCTGAAAAATTTAGGCTTGAACGGGATTGGAACCCAAGACCTCTGCGATGCCGGTGCAGTGCTCTACCAACTGAGCTATCAAGCCAACTGGGAGCTGGTCATATTGTGAGTTCATAATATACCCGTGAAGAATAAATGAATATGAATATATGTGTAACGTGTTTAACATGTATATGCACTGCGGATTTTCTTCTATTTAACCTTTCAGCCGAAGTGCCAGGCCGTTTCAATTTGGTTAAAGGGGAAGAATCACGCAAATCGGATGTGATTACAAAACTGCAAAATAATTGTCTGTCAACAGAAAAAAACAACAAAAAACTGATAATTGTCCAGCCATGGCCAGTTGTTCAGTAGTTGTTCCTTTAAAGAATTGGGTTAGTTTCTTTTCCTCTCGCTGTTCTAAAATTATTTTATAGCTAAGTGAAGGTCTTATTTCACCAGTAACGAAAAGCCGATGACACTTCCCCTTTAAGGAAAAGACTTTCAAAAATTGAATTTAAGAAATGTCCTCTCTGCTCCAAATCTTAGGTATTCATTTACTTTATGTTTTCGTCAGATTTGTTTGGGTTGCGGTATTAAAGGCGAACACTTGCGTTTTTCCATTTTTTGAAGTTTCTAATATGGGTTTACCTAAAACACGGAATCCGGAATCCGGAATCCGGAATCCCAAATAAAAAAAGAAAATTCGTCGACATGAAAATTTCAACGAAGGTTAAGCTCACCTGGGAAACAGTTTTTATGGCTCTTGAAAAATTATAATTTCGGTCAGGAGCCCAGTGGAATTTTCTGTAGTTCCCTTTCTACCACTTGACGTCGTTAAAAATTTTGTTGTTTGGCCACAAAATATGATTTTATTATCGGCTGTTTTTTTGCTTTTTATTTTCTCACCCAACGCTAATTTGGATTTAATAACGTCGTTCGGTTGCCCTTCGATTGACGTCACAAAAATCCCAAAATGGCGGCGCGTGGGAATTTTAAGCCAAAAAAGACCAAAATTTTGTCCAATTATTTTGTCAACTAAATTGTTCTTTCCACTTTTTAAAACTAGCTGTGTGATTTATACATTATTATTTTGCTTTGAGAAAACCACATAAACAATTGATGCGCAGCCGTGCGATTTCATAGAACGAGGTAAAAGTAGGTCAATGTACTGCAATAAATCGTCCGTGGTGAAATTCTTATTCCAGGGTGATAGTATTGTTGTATAGTTTACTGCAGTAAAATACGAACCCATCAAAGGCAAACTTTGTGTAAAAAAAAAAATTATTAGTACAGTCAATAGAAAAATAATACAGTGTACTTATCGCTACGTAAAGCGCACGGAGAATAATATGTTCCTTCCTGGTTATTAAGGATTTACTTTTCTTTTGGAAACCAAAACCCAGAAAGATGTCTCTTTAACTGCCATGACCCGCCTCTTTTTGATACATACAAATTTACTTCTACCATGGAGGGCGCTCATTCAGGGCTGCGGGAAACAGCCAAGTGTTAGCACCAGAGACTGGAAGAATCTTTGGTTAGTTTTTCCTCATGCTACCAGAATCCATTTCGCTTTCTTTTTCTCTTTCTTAATCCCAGTGGGGAGTAAATAACAATGGTTCTTGTAGTCAAAAGACGTTTATACATACCATGATACTTTTAACGCTTTTTGTTTCCCTTTTTTTTTGAGAAGTGGTTAATGTGCTCTTATTCGCACACTAATTAGTATATAGAGCATACAATGGAAGCTCTCGTAAGCGGATACCCTCTGGACGCGAAAAAGGTGTCCGTCACTGGGGTTGGACGCTTACGAGAATGGTACTCGTACTTTGCCCAGGTAACAATAGACATTGAAAAAAAAAAAAAAAAAAAAAGAACATTTCCACCATTTTTTTAAAAAATGACTTTTTTGCCTTATTGCCTTATGCAATTCCGTGATAATTGCGATAACTATAATAATGCACTATAAGTCAATGTGACGAACAGCGATGTGCGGTTGATTGATTAAAATAAGATTGAAAGGCTAATGGGATTTCCTTTTAGGTGTCCGCTTCCGGGAGCTTAAAAACAAAGGAAATTCTAAATTGTAACCCCTAAAGTGTCCTTGGAGTTTGTATGGGAGTTCAAACGGGGTTTGTGAGGGCGATTGTAAGTAGTGATGTCCATTACAAGAGTTAAGGGAGCTTCCACTGTAATAATAAATAAATAAATAAATAATAAAATAATAAATGAAGGCCGATTTACATGAAATAAAAATTTTTGGCGCGACTCGGATAAAAATGGTAAGCGTACCAACGAATATAGCACTGATGTCCTGTTTACACGTCTTTTTTTCTGCCGTGCTAAGCGCTGTGAGGAAATGTTTTGGTTCGGGTATAAGGCTCAACACAAATCTTGGGTGGCGTACGCGATTATCACTTTAGAGCGCATGCGGCCAATGGCTTATTTCATTCTATGTTCAAACATGTCGGACGAGGCAGTATTTGGAGTGTTTACTTCTAAAAAGACCACACATCTTGTCGCAGGGATGTCGAAAATCAATTCTCCTCATGTTCTTCTTTCCAGAATAATAGAAAAAGTAAAAAAGGTAGCTAAGATTTGAGAACATAATTTTAAGTAAATAAATAAGTAGAGTTACACTAATGATACACAAGCCGAAATAAAATACAACAATTAGTAAAGTGCTAAATATGAAATATAAAAGACTACGCTAATTTAAGACTAAGACTACTTCGTTAACACTTAAATATATTATTACCTAATTAACAAAGTTATACTCACACAATGGGGAATAAAAGTTCGCTTCAATGAATCAATGTCTCCGAAATAGGAAAAGCAAATGTCCAGTTCTTGCACCAAGTTCTTTCCAACCAACTCTTCATTACGAAATATCCACTCCAGCCCTCGGTTTGCAACACAGTCTCTAATCCAAAACTCACTTCTTGTACAATAGCGCTCAGCTTTTCTTCATCTCATACTTCGCTCGCTTGCTTGTACTTCGCACGTTCATTTACTTGAGCTTTGCTTGTTTACTACAGTTCTAGGGGCTTCCAGGCTAGAGCTTGCCACCGGCAAATGGGTTTTGCTGAATTTTTAACAAAGCTCCCTGCTAATGTCGTTTTAGCAGTGTTATGCCTCTCTGACCCTCTTTTTTTTCTTCTTTACACAGCCTTTCCACTTCAAACCCTCGCCTTCGCTTCTCCAGTTCGCTTTTCACGCCACGGTATACGTTTATATGCTAACTTATCGAGAACCTTATAATTAATACCTAACAATCTTTTTTTTTTTTTTAACAGATGAATACTACGACTTAATTAAACAATAATTCATTAGCTAAGGAGTGTTACTGGTGGAATTAGGCTTAATAAAGTAAATAACTCGCACATGTGAAATACCTACGCTTGAATACAAACATGAACAAATTCCACAATGAAAAAAAGTAAGCACGGACAATTTCATGACACAAGAGTGACCGCCAATTTTCGGAGTCAGTTCGGAACTTTTCGGAATCAGAATAGACCAGAATACGAACAGATATCGGTTTTCTCTCGGTTTTACACGAACGATTTTATAAAGTGTTTCATGTCGTGGATCGGTCCTCGATTTTAGAGGCACACGTTTTCGTTTTAGCTACATCTTGAGACTTTATATTCACGCGACACGATCGGTTGAAATTTTTACTGAGTAGAGATATTTAAAGTTTCCTTTTACCTTTAATGTTGATTGAGTCACACGTTGTGTTTTTTTGCCATTCTGAGCCGTAAAAACCCTTCTCTGGCGCGTTTACTGTTTTACTCAGTGCGCTCCGTTGGATAGATGTAAAACATGCCTACATGATAATGGCAATTTCAATGTCAGTCTTGGCCACTTGTCACCTTGTTGTTAAAAGAATTTGCTTAACGTCAATAAACCCGCAACAAAGTTAAATTTGAGTCCAAGGCGCTTTCCTTCGTCGAAATTTTCTCACACCTAACTAAAAAACATTTGGAGTGGATATAGAAATTGTGGAGACTAGTATTATTCATTGTCAACACGCAAACAAATTACTGAAATCTCGGTGAGGGTAAAAGGCGGAAAGAGTTTGTGGAATGGAATGTGGAAAGACGTGCGGAATGGCATAATTATGCAAAATAAGAATTGCGGAATGACATAATTATGCGAGATACGATTTATGCATAATGACTCACAGAAATACATTAAACTGAAAAAGCGCGCCTTTTTTTGGGCGCCAATTTGCAAATACAGCCTTTTTGTAACCATTCAACCGAAGAATGCATCACAAAAACCCAAACGATGGTATCTTCGAATTCAAACTTTTTTCCTTCGATTCTCATCGCATAGCCGTTGATGCAACATAGCAGCTCGTGGACTTTTATCGTTCGCGAGTGAACACAAGATTTGTAATACATTTGCATTAAAGAGGTTTGTTTATTTACGTAACCTGGTTTCCATTTCCACACGAGTCGTCCGCCATTACGGGAGATGTATACAACTCAATCGAAGGCTGGTTAAACTTGACATGTTTCAAGCTTTCACAGCGCCTCGCAGGAAAAAAGACGTGAGTAAAGAACCGCCTCTGTTTAATTTTGAAACGATTTATGTCGCTTGTCGAGGATTTATCTGGTTATGACGAATGTGTTGTGAAAATACAAAACTGAATGCAAGGCTGGCACTACGGCAAAGGGCAGATTTATTAGTGGCTAATATTTCGACTAATAATGTGTTGTGGTTCGGTCATGCTCATTTCCGTTGTTTTACGTTTTATATTAATCAATTTATCATACACAGCCAAACACACACACACGCAAATAAATAAATAAATAAATAAATAAATAAATAAATAAATAAATAAATAAAAACGAAAATAAAAATTTAACCGCAATCTATACCGCAGAACTCTTTCCCCGTATTTTGACGTGTAGATTTCGGTTTTTTATTTTCGAAGGAAGGATCTTGATGAAACAAATAAAATTTTCAACTCCAATATTTTATCAGAAACAATATCTAAGCAATTCGGGAAATATTTCCGCACAGCCCCATACATAATTTATCCATGCACAACTGTCACACTAACACGACGAGCGTGAGAACAGAGTGTGTGCCAAATGTATAGATAATTATGCATGGGGCTGTGCAGATATCTTGACGCAACTCGTACTAAAAATACTGTAAGAGACTAATGTCACTTGAAGCCTACTTTCTTGTATTGTACTGGTTATCCAAAACCGTAAAATCTCGGTTTTAGAGAGGAAACATGAAATTCAGTCCACTTTGGAGAAGAGAGGGGTAGGGGGAGGGGAACTGCAATAACTGTTGCAACGTGTTGAAATAACACCCATGCCCATTTTTAACCATGAATAGTGCATGTCCCTCTGACTTATAAGTGATGGAATCACCTTCAGCGTGTATACTTTACAGTTAGAAGAACTTGCAAATAAATCATACTGATAACATCCCAAAATATTCCTAAGATAGAGAAAGCGTCTTCACCACTGTAACAACTATCATCCATCACAATGGCTGAACAATCCAGTCACATTGTATTTTATTTTCAAAGTATAAAACGTGTTACCCCAAACATTGTTTATTCTGATCTTTGAAGTGGGTATCTAAGTAGGTGTTTCAACATTATGCTAGCTTATAGTGGGGCAAAGCCTTAAAGAATATGTTAGTATTATATACTGGTTTTTCGGCTTTTTTTTCTTCTTATTTTACTGACCATTTTGTCTGATACTTGAACTGTCTCAGACAAATAAAAACTAAAATCGATCAGTTTTTAGAATTTGCTTTTAAATTTTGCCCTAATTAAATGATAATGCATCTTTGTTGTATACTGGCAAGGTTCCACATTATAAATCATTTTTTTTTTGACATTTTACAAACTGTAAGCAAGAACATTACAACATCGCTTTGAAAACGATAAGTTTGTTGAGTTGTTTTCAAATTACATTACATAACTAAGGGACCGATCGTTTATTACGTCCTATGGGGGGGGGGGGGGGGGCGGCGGTGTTTTTCTAAAAAATCGAGTGTATGAAAACTTTACCCCCCAAAAAATCTTTCAAACAAAAGTTTTACCCCCCACTGCAATGACAGTTTGAAAATTTTACCCCCCCCCCCCCCCCTAAGGTTGGCCTGGCGGTTGAATTGTTGAGAAATTCCTGGGGCCTGTTTCTCGAAAGCCCGGTAACTTACTGGGCCCGTTTTTCGCCGATTACAGAACAATTACAGACATGGTACTTGGCCAATGTTTTCATAGAATAACATGATTTTAAAATTTAGTTTTCAAAGCTGACAAAAATTGACTTCTGTTAAGAAACATTTGTCACCAAAATTACTTATCGGGCCCGGTAAGTTACCGGGTCTTTCGAGAAACGGGCCCCTGGTGACAACGCTTGGTTACATGCGGAAGTCGCTAGCTCTCTGAATCTGAACTGGCAAGAGAAACAATCAGAAGTTAGGCGAAATTCAAGTAAGGGAACGTACCTTAGAATGATGTTTTGTTATTGCTGGAGTCTATTCTTCACGGTCCTCAAAAGAAGGTACACAGAAGGTCAAAGCAGCTCGGGGTTTGAGAGCAGTACAGGAGCATTTGATGTATGGATGTGGATCAAGGATGTGAATAATTATATAGATTTTGAAGAAGCCTACAATCTCTATTCGTCTTTTGTTCAATTTTTTTGCCCAGAGAAACAAGCCTTCAGAGATAAACTGCTTGATGAAATACACGGTTTGCCTGTCTATGTCATTACTCAACCTATTACGTGCAAGAGCTTTGTCGCTCTGAAGAATAGTAGCGATATGGAGAAGTATCTAGTCGATTTTACCCCCCTCACTTTTCGTACAAGGTACAAAATTACCCCCCCCCCCCCCCACATCCCCCAAAAAGAGCTCGTTTAACCCCCTAGGACGTAATAAACGATCGGTCACTAATTATGTCATGAACAACTCATTTTTTTGCGTGAAAACAGCCTTGTTTATATTATGCTTAAGTATCTTCAAACTTTATGTTAAATGAAGATACTATTTGTAGAGTTTTCATATTACAAGCGTTATATATGTGGATATGGAAACTGCTATGACAACTAGAATTACCAGCTAAAGTTATGGTGGATATAGTTTTGGTTGTCATAAGAGAGGATCAAGTATATGTGTGGGCTTAATCCTCTAATGGTCTTACATGACTTATTGGAATGATGACGATTCCCCTTGGTTTATTTTTAGGTCAGTCATCAAGAATCATAAAAATTAATTTTTAAAAAAATTATGTGTACGTAAACAAAAAACAAAAAAACTCTGGTTGTATCGTTGACCTAAAAAAAAGTCATAAATAGTGAACAGCTGGGTATGTATCGGAACATGTATGGAGAATTCATACTTTTGATCCTCTCTTGCTTGTTGTTGTTGTTGCCAAACGTTAATTCCATGTGAACAGTTAGTTATTATTGCTCTACACTCCAAGGGGAAATGGGAGGTCAATTTTAGGGCGATGTAAAAATGCTTGTCCCTGACAGGGGTTGAAAATGTGCAGTTTTGTACCATTGCGGTGGAAATCTGAATCTCTCCTTTCAAAACCTCAAAGGAAAGCTTTTCTGTTCTGTGCAATGAGGAAACTGCTTGATTATTTCAATATTTTGTTTTGGTAACCCTTAAGGAAACTACATTGGGGCCACACCTATGCCAAGAGAGTCTGGTACAATTTAGAACATTCTGTTCAACATTTTTGACGGCTTGTCCCTTCAGTTTTATGTAAGAGTCCCCCCCCCCCCCCCCCCCCCTCCCCTGGGGTGTAAGTGTGGTTAGATTACATGTTTGTAGAGCTACTTGAGTTACTGTTGTTGAGCTACTGAGCAATCCAATCATTTATGGGTTTACCTCTGCGAGACCTGTGATACTCACCAATCAGATAAAACAAGGAAAACCAAAAAAGTCAACAATAGGTTGAGTCTAGGAAAACTTCACAGGCTCTTGTAATGAGGCATAGACCATAATACCGTAAAATTCCGGTTACGGGTGGGGATACGTAAAAAGGAAATGTCAACGGCTTTTTTAAGGGCAAGGGGGGAAGGGGTGTTACGTGTTTATATAAAGATCAAAGATGGGACTATAGGTGGAAGAGTGGTAGGGGTTTATCACGGAATAAAATTTTCGTTTACAAATAGATGGCCCAAAAATCGAGGCGATTTATTAGCAGGGGAGGGGGACTTAAAACCGGGATTTCATGGTATGGGATAACCAGTACAATACAAGCTTATATCGATTTTTTAAAATAAAAAAAAAAGGAAAAAGAAAAGAAAGTAGATAAGAATTACGGTATGGTATTAATTACCGAGGCTTCAAGTGACATTAGTCTCTTACAGTATTTTTAGTACGAGTTGCGTCAAGATATCTGCACAGCCCCATGCATAATTATCTATACATTTGGCACACACTCTGTTTTCACGCTCGTCGTTTTTGGAAGTGGGTTAGTGTGACAGTTGTGCATAGATAAATAATGTATGGGGCTGTGCGGAAATCTTTCCCGAATTGCTTAGATATAGTTTCTTATAAAATGTTGGAGTTGAAAATTTGTTACATCAAGATCCTTCCTTCGAAAATTAAAAAACCGAAATCTACACGTCAAAATACGGGGAAAGAGTTCTGCGGTATAGATTGCGGTTAAATTTTTATTTTCGTTTTCATTTATTAATTTATTTTTTGCGTGTGTGTGTGTGTGTGTTCGGCTGTGTATGATAAATTGATTAATATAAAACGTAAAACAACGGAAATGAGCATGACCGAACCACAACACATTCGTCATAACCAGATACTGTTCTCGACAAGTGACATAAATCGTTTCAAAAATAAACAGAGGCGGTTCTTTACTCACGTCTTTTTCCTGCGAGGCGCTGTGAAAGCTTGAAACATGTCAAGTTTAACCAGCCTTCGATTGAGTTGTATACATCTCCCGTAAATTGGCGGACGACTCGTGTGGAAATGGAAACCAGGTTACGTAAATAAACAAACCTCTTTAATGCAAATGTATTACAAATCTTGTGTTCACTCGCGAACGATAAAAGTCCACGAGCTGCTATGTTGCATCAACGGCTATGCGATGAGAATCGAAGGAAAAAAGTTTGAATTCGAAGATACCATCGTTTGGGTTTTTGTGATGCATTCTTCGGTTGAATGGTTACAAAAAGGCTGTATTTGCAAATTGGCGCCCAAAAAAAGGCGCGCTTTTTCAGTTTAATGTATTTCTGTGAGTCATTATGCATAAATCGTATCTCGCATAATTATGTCATTCCGCAATTCTTATTTTGCATAATTATGCCATTCCGCACGTCTTTCCACATTCCATTCCGCAAACTCTTTCCGCCTTTTACCCTCACCGCTGAAATCTTGGCAGCCCGCCGTCAAACACAAGTAGATAGCGAGAGCGATTTGAACAATGTTTCTAAAGGGCTTTCAAGTAGAATTGCGCTCTGGTGGATAAACATAAAAGATGCTCACTTCAATGAGGGAAAGATTTATAAGCTAGAGAATTTCTAATTAGTATTTCAATAATATTAAAGCAAAGTTTCTTGTGACGACACGTCTAGAAGGTAAGTTTAATCTCCGAATAGAGACGTTATTACTCTAGTCGTCTATAAAGGTTATGGACTGAATGATATCGCTGAGGAGAAACCATTTTGTTATTTAGTCCATTTTATGACAGTATCCTATCAGATTGCTTCTCGGCTAAAATCTTCGAGCATTTTACAATCCCGTAAGGTATTCTTCCACGCCCTAGTTTCTGAATACACTTTTGAAGATATTCCTCAAGCCGATGGTGAGGACTTGGAGTGTGCAGACTGATTGCCTAAGATGAAGAAAATGATACTAAACTGAGGAATTTCTCACCAGTTTAAATTTTCCATACCAGAGCTAAGTGTGGAGCGATAATCAAGATTTCGATGTCAGTCATGTCAACATCGCTTGAGAGGCTGAGTGAAATATGTGACTATTATTCTCGCATCTCTCAATGTTAAACTGACCTGCAACTGATCTTTTCTACATCTCGATGTACTGCGTATTTTTTTTATCCTGTAGACTCTTTAATCCTTGGAGAAAAGTCCAAACTAGGCGTTGCGACGAACGTCATACTCGCACGACTTTGGTGTCGATTATCATATTTTTACTTAGTCTCGTGTTTTTAAAGAAACCAATGTCGCCTTAGTTTTTCTATTTATTGTAGACAGTCTCTGTCCCTGCTCTTTACCCTTTTTTCAAGTTGCTGTCTCAGCTTATTATTTCTTACAAATTTAAATCCAAGCCGTTTTGTTTCGTTCCTTTGTATGTTTGATTGTAGAAGTACAAAATACTTTAAGCTCTTCGGCGCCCAAGGGGATAACTAAATTTCTGCGCTGTGCTTTCTAAAAACCGGAGATGGAGTGTGTGAATTGAACAGTATCAAAAGGTTTAAACAATAAGCTGCGCTCAGTTGGATAAATATAATACATGCCTACATGATAATGGAAATTTCAGTGTCAGTCTTGGCCACTTGTCACCTTGTCGTTAAAAGAATTTGCTCAACGTCAGTAAAACCCCCTGTTTCCTGGTTCTGCTGGTCGGAGGTTTCAAGCTTTAAATTTCGTTTAGGCCATGTTTCTTCTGAGAGGCTTAAAAAAGCAGGACCATTCAACCATCTACTTCCATCTACTCTCTAATGTGATAGCTGTAACTGGAAGTCCTCTGCTACCATCGTCGGCTAGGCAAAAGGACCAGGGTAATGATTCCACTGGTTTGGTTCAGTTGTGTCCAGAATCTCACCAACTTGGTTCGCAATAAAGGCAGGGTGACGCTAACAGTCGCCACGAATCCAATGGAACACAGTGCTACTGTCAGTAGACATGTAGGGAACTCTTAAAGGGCCCTAGTCAGCCACACCTTTGTTTTTGTTTATATGCGAGAGTTTGGCTATTATATTTTATTCGGAAATGTAGAAATGTAGAAATGAACGAAATTACTGTGAAACTACTAAAGATGATGAAACATACTTTCAGGAACACAACTTACAGTAAAGCAATAAGATTTCGCTTCCTCATGCAATATCAATAATTTCGATGGCATCGAATATGGCTGAGGCTGACTAGGGTCCTTTAAGACCAAAACCACAGTAATTACTCTGGCCAATTACAACACACGTAAACAATGAACCAATCAGAACTCAAGGCAAATGTATGTAGCCGGTGTTAACCGCAGGGAATGACCAAGTGACCAAGTCATGCAATTAGGTTTGGTTTTGCTCGATTGGTTGAGAAACTTGCGAGAGGTTTGTTTACCATTCAAAGCGTAGTAAAGTAAAACCAAAGCAAATGCATCAACAGTTGTCAACTTCTTTATTTTCTCCTACCGGTTTCGTCTGATAACACAGACTTCATCAGGGAGTTTGAACAAGATAGTGAGGGAACTTATTTTATATCTAATCATTATAGTACAAATCAAGTTCCGACAAGGGAGTGAACAGGGAAAAAAACACATACAAAGCATTACGTGCAGGATATGACGGAAATCCTGCGTGACGCTGAAAATGTGCAATGTTTAATTTTGGGTCTCATGGATTTAACGTTAAACCATAGCTGTTGATAGATTTTCCTTTATAACAAGAGGAGAAAATTTTAGGGATATACTAGTATGGGTAGTACTTTCTCTTCGCCTCAAATCTGGTTTCGCAGGTATCACCTAACAGCAAGAACTAACATCTATCTAATCTAAACTATGGGTTATGAACAAGCTGCGGAAGCAGCCGTGGATAAATTAAAACTTTTTTTGAACCGACTTCGAAGAGCCTCAGGTCCCTGATGAAGAAGAAGAAGAAGAAGAAGAAGAAGAAGAAGAAGAAGAAGAAGAAGAAGAAGAAGAAGAAGAAGAAGAAGAAGAAGAAGACGAAGAAGACGAAGAAGAAGAAGAAGACGAAGAAGAAGACAGCAAATGGGAATCTGATAGGTCATTTTGGTCATGTGAGTGATGTTCGGCTCTCTGTTCATGTTATCGTGACACAGACAGTAATGTATACATCCTAAGTCCGGGGTTGCCCGATCCTCTTCTTGGCGATTACCTCGGGGACTTCAAAGATGAGTTGAGCAATGGTAAATACATCGTTGAATTTGCTTCGGGGTCCCAAAAACTACGGCTACGTTACCAACAAGGGTAAAGAAGATTGTAAAGTGTGAAGGGTCTCGCCCAGATGAATTATCAGGTTCTGCGCCAAAAAGTCCTGGACGACATCCAGAATCCCTTGTAATAGATGGCGCGCCAGACCGATCTCACCAAGGGCCATCACATCGTCCGTGACGCCAAACTGTACGCCATCGAGACAACCCACCACGTCAAGAAATATCAGTTGCTGTATAATAAGCGCGTGGTTGATCCTACTGCCTTTCAAAAGTTCCCGTACGGTTATGTTAGATACACCCCCTAAGATGAGGAAACGGCAGAACTGTTGCGTGAATCGTAAAAAGGGACGTGTGACCACTAGGGAAGCGCCCAAGTTCCCGCTTGTAAATATCGTTTTTTATTAAAAATACTCGAAGGGACGCCTGGCCCTTCGGGACACGCCCACCTTCCCGCTTGTAAATTGGATTTTTTTCCATTACACTTTTCTTAGCAGTTCTAATTCTGGTGTCTTTGGATCGAGAGGGGACTGGGCACAATTCCACTCACTTCCGGTATTGCGTGACTCTCTTTCGTGACTCTCTTTTCGGTCGTAATGTCATGTCATTTGTATAAAACATCGATACGTCCAATAGATCAATTATTGTTCAATGCCTCTCATTTGCATAAAATCAGCCCTTAACGAGCCGATACAACTACTTCAGTTATCTCTGGAATGCCGCTTTCTGAGAGGAGACAATTTATTTTTCCAGGAAAGGCTGTGATATGAAATTTTGTTTCTTATTTTTGAACGCATTAAAAAGAAAATAGATATGATTTTGCATTCCACCATGAGACATAATATTTACTGCAAGGCCTGTCGTAGTGGAAATTTAATCTACTCGTAGACAATGCATACTTGAAATTGCATTGCAGAAACTGAACACCACTTTGCATCCAATAAGTAGCATCGTGAAAAACGTCTTTCCAGAAGCCTTATCGCGGCTTGTGTTGTAAAACGCAAATTTTATATAGACAATTTGTTCAAGTCTTTTTTAGATGACAGAACATTGAAGTACTGGAAGTGTAACAGAAGCTTGTTTCGATGCTGAAACGTGCTGGATTTAACTTGACCAAATGGGTTTCGAACGTGAAAGAGGTAACAAAACGCATACCAGAATCAGAAAGGGCTCTCTCAGTCTATCAAGGTGCTAGAAGAAGAAATTGTTCTGCCTGTGGGACGTGGCCTTGGTTTCATTTGGGACACAAAATCTGACTGTTTTGTTTAAAACGTGGTGAATGTGTGTGATGCGCTTTTGATCATATTTAGATGTAAAAAGCGCAATACAAGCATTAAACATTATCAAAGACGCGTGTAGCGCCCAAGAAACCTTTGAGCATCCCTAGACTTGAGCTGCAACCTGCAGATTTAAGTGCAAGGGTATCTAGTGTCGTAGTCAAGGAACATGATTACAAGCTTAGGCCTACTCTGGGACCTTAAGTCGCCTTAAGTCGCTTAAAGTTGCCTAAAGTCGCCTAAAGTCGCCTTAAGTCGCTTTAAATACCCCAGGCCGAGGAAAGGGGGGTCTCATATTAAATTGACGGGGGTGATTGCCATAGCTTTTAGGGGTTAATATTTGTGGTTTGATAACCCTTAGGGTGTTAAAAGCTAGAATTACTTCCATCAGATACACTGTGGTTGCTTTTAGGGTAATGAGCCAAAAAATATGACAGGCACCAAATGTCAATCAACTGATTTGGTACTTCCTAAATAAAATGGTAAAAAAAAATTATTCAGATCATGCCCCCAAAGCAGAATTCTTATACCTTTTAGAGCTTCTTTTCAAACTTTTCGAGTTTATCCCTTTAATTTTTATATGGGAGCCCCCCCCAGCCCCTGCCGATCTTTTAAAAATCGCTTACATTATAAAAAGCTCAAATTTCCCCCAGAGGATAAACTTCCCCATTTCAATAAAAACAAATATGAATTTAATGTCCATAACAGTGTGTTCATTGGGTTACTGATCTCTGTCAGTGACTCAACTGATGGTCGTAATATTATATATAATTCCATCAACCATCCCCCCATACAAATGTGAGAACTTAAAAGCTGGGGTTGGAGGACTCTTCCTAAAAGTAAAAGACCTGGTTGTTACACATTTTAACAGAAACCCTAAATTAATGGTACAAGAATATTCTTTCACTGGCATGGCTCCAATAATCTTGCACTACAAGAAGCCTTCTTGGCAGTTTGCCATATTTATGCGATAAACTGCCCACCTACGAATAAGCACCCACTTCGAATAAGCGCCAACCCCGAAAGCCCAAAAAGTGAATGAGAGCCTGCCCTCAAATAAGAGCCCACCCCGCCCCCTCCCAACAAAATACATTTCTGTACTAACCCAGCATGAAGTAAGATCAGTGTCAGTTGTGTTCCAAAATTGGTTTTTGATATGATACTCAACAAACTTTTATATTGTTTATGTTATATTTTGCACTTTCTGTGTCTTGTTCAAGCGAAATAAACTTGTCAGCCCCCGTTATCCCTTGTCTTGTTATTCTCTAAAAAATGCCCTGGCTTGCTGAAAATGTTGGGAGACCCTCATGGTTCCAAAATTAAGTGCCCAGGGCACAGGTCACCAAAGCGTATGTGACACAGGTTACCATGCAAACGTGATTTAAGAGTTTGTATGGAGTTAAAATTAAATCGAAATTTAGACAACAATTTTCCCTAAAAAACCCGCAAAAAATATACTTAAGTCTGAAAAAGCTTATCCGGTGTGTTTTACTTTGTTTTCAATGCTTCTCAGTGCTTCTAAACGCTGTTTTGAGCGGTTTATCTCTCAGCAGTGAACTGCACGTAGCCGGGAGGGGGTGTGTGTGGTTTGTTAGGTGCCAAAGGCTTCCCGTGGATTTCCCCGGCTGGGCACATTTTAATACTCGTGCCTAGGTTTGACCGTGAGTTTGTTCCAACATTCCAGCGACACGGCTCGGTCGGCAGCAAAAATGGCTCCCGATTTGAAATGAACTTTGTTTTCAACGAAGGTCTGTGTCTCAATAAATAAACTCCTCCGTAAATGAGCTACCCAGGAAGGACCGCACATTATCCTTCTTGCCATATGTTGAGGCAGGTAAGCGAGAGCTTAAGTTTCAAGCAAATTTTAGCGAGGTTTTCGAAGTGCTCTCCTTAAATGACAGGCCAAATTTCATTGAAATTGGACTTGTAGTTTCCTACCTTTCCGTTCACATAATACAGTGATGCACGTGGACCAGCTGCTGAGAGATAAACCGCTCAAAACAGCGTTTGGAAGCACTGAAGAGAATTGAAAACACAGCTAAACACACCGGGTAAGCTTTTTCAGACTTAACTATAATTATTGTGAGTTTTTTAGGGAAAATTGTTGTCTAAATTTCGGTTTAATTTTAACTCCATACAAACTCTTAAATCACGCTTGCATGGTAACCTGTGTCACATACGCTTTGGTGACCTGTGCCCAGGGTGGTAAATCGAATAAATACGGTATTAACACGTGTGTTTTAAAGCAGGTATGAATTAAGCAATGTATTCAAACTGTGCCGAGGCTTAGGTCATGTGCAATTACTGAGGCATGGAAAGGAAAACATGAACGGAGTTGTGGATTCCTTTTCCTGCATGAACTTTTTATTGGAATATTTTGGAGAACACAAATAAATAAAATGAGCTTTTCTTTTCTGTTGAGAAGATATTAATTTTTTCTAACTAGGTCCTAAAAAAAATTCAAGAGTCAATGTCTCTTATCAAGAATTGATGAACTTTATAAGCTTATAAGCACACTGTATGAAGGTTAAAATTATCCACTATCAGTCACTTACCGATTGGAAAACCTATCAGGCGCCATCGAACAGTATACGTACATAAATGCAAGAAAGGATAACTTCTGGATATTGACGTGCCAAATCTATTCGCGATGAGTGTCTATTTCACAACAACCATTTGACTTAAGTAGCATTTGTAAACAAACGAAGAAGCTGAAATGTGCCAGGCGTCCAGACTAGCTAAAGCTCGTTCTGATTTCATACATACATAAAATTCAGTTTCTTGCCGCAAATCTTCATTGCTAAAATGTTTCCTGTAATTGACCATTAAGTAGAAATCCACTTTTACGTACATCTTTTCCACTGCGACTCAGACTGGAAATAATTCGAAAACCTCTTAAAATAAATCCAGGAATCCACAAGTTGCATGCGTTTGAAAGAAGTGTGGGCACTGGGATCAAATAGAGATGCATGCTGGGACGATCGTCTTCAAAATGGCGGCACCAATGCATGCTTTCAAGGTATGTGTACATTTTTGTGAATTTGTTATGCGTATTCTTGTTCTGTTATGTTGTCATCAGTTGAACGGTGTATATTTTCTTTTAAATAGGGAAAACGCTACAGAAGGAGGCGTATCACATTTTTATAGCTGGATTTCTGGCTTGAAGCTGGTATGAATTTGGCAACGACGGCCATCAAGCAAGTGCAATTTGGAATGGAGGAATTCAGCCATTGACATAAGTGTTATATTAATCGTGAATGTAACAAAATGCTGTAGTTGATCAAATTATTTGATATAGGCTTGCTAAGCTTAATGTGTATTAAATATATCATTGTGATTGATTGAGTGATTTTTGATACTCTTTACATATTTGACATATTTATTACCGATCAATACTCTTGTAGATGAATTATGTATAAAAAAAATTCCAGATGTAATCACTTGTGGGCATAATGTGCATCATGTCAAATTTTTCGGGGATCATCACCCATGGAGTTTCCTGACACATAATGCTTGCATCACAACAATCCAGGCAATATTATATTTCCTTTCTTGGACACATTTTGTTCAAGTCTATGCGTGTTAGTTAAGGTCATATTGAAGGCCTCTCTGGGCCTGAACTGGGGTGTCTGTACTAAAGACTTTAAATCTTTGTGATGATGAAGCCTGGGTAATTTATCAGTTATCTTACAGCTATTTGCATTTTAAGGCTTGGTTCCCTGATTGGTGGAACGGTGGCAAGAACATCCTGTTTGCCTTTAAGGTTAAGGGTTCCATATCCATGTGGGACCTAAACAAGGCAAATTAATTAACAATCATTCCATGAGCGCGCGTTGGATATGAGATGGTAAATAACCAGCCAGGCGCGAAGCGCCGAGTTGGCTATAACTAATCTCATATCCAACAAGCGCGAATGGAATAATTGTTTTATTAAATTCTCCGCGTTTGGATATTGCTGTTGAAGTTTACTGAATTTTTATATTTTAAGAAAAAATTTCCTTTAAATTAAAACGACCGGATGTTGAGGCAACCTCCGACCAAAGCGCGCGAAACGTAATGGTCACATGACACGCGCAGCTCTTTGCAAACGGAGTTGAATGAAAAATCGAAAGCGAAGAAAATCGGACACAGTCGGACATCTAAAATTCAAGAAACGTTTAAATGTACGAACTATAACCTTTCTGAGACTAGCATTCAAGTGCTTTTGAAGTTCCAGCTCGTCGAGAAGCGTGATAGTTGTGCACATTTGAGCAAATGTTCTGCTGTTTGGTGCTGAGCGAAGGAAGAGATCAGGGCAAGGACGGCTTTTTTCTTGCTGAACTGACTTCTTCGCGGACGATTTAAAACACTTCAGGCAAGTCCACGTGTACGAGGTACAACCTCACTGAGAGAAGCATTCAGTGCAAGTTTTTAAACTTCAAGCTTATTTGAGAAGCGTAAGAGCTGTGCACATTTGTGCAAATGTTTTGCTGAGTGATGCCGAGCGACTGAAACGAACATTATGGCCGACGTTCGTACGGATTTCATAAATGAACTTTTCCTGAAGTCCCCGTAAATGCGTAAAAACATAAAGGCAGGCATAAAGCTCTTCCTAAGAAATTTCTTCGATTGGCTTTAACCTCTTACCGCCAGGATTTGCAAGCCATCCTGAAATTTTTAAAGGTAACCGGTTGTTATTGTTGTTGTTATGTGATCTAAAACTCGTAAAATTTTGAAGATTTTAAAGGAAACTTCAGAGATACGTACCATTAAATAGTGTCATACCGAACTTTGTGGCTTTTATTGTTGTTATATTGAGATGGCATTGTTTGGTATTTCTTTCTTTCTTTTTTTTTCTACATATTTCCAAAGAAACTTTCTCTTCCCGCCGAAAAAAAAATTTAGCTTAGCGACACCTGGGGCATTCGTTTTCCATATAAGGTCAAACTACGGTATATGAGCTGATAACCCAGATTTAGTGAACCAATCAGAACGCTAGAAACGCAATATCCGAGGCTGAGAATTTAATAATTGTATATGTCCACTATGGTATATTAATAGGCCTAACGATACGTGGACAACAGTCTAGCTTACTCCCCGCACCTTGTGTAAGATTCTCCTTAAGTCGAACAAAATCGCCTTAAGTCGCCTAAAATCGCCTTAAGTCCCCTTAAATCGCCTTAAGTCGCTTAAAATCGTTTCAATTTTACAGTGTGTTTTGCTTAAGTCGCCTTAAATCGCCTTAAATCGCCCTAAATCGCCCAAAGTTAAGGCGACTTAAGGTCCCAGAGTAGGCCTAAGCTTAATTAAGGTAGATTTTTCCTACCTGTCGACTAACAGTAGCACTGTGTTCAAGTGGATTCGTGGCGAATCTAAGCGTCACCGTGTCTTTAATGCGAACCGAGTTGGTGAGATTCCGGACACAACTGACAGAATCAAGCCAGTAGAATGTCAGTGGAATGGTACCAGAGGACTTCAAGTTACAGCTTTCACATCAGAGAGTAGATGGCTGAATGGTCCTATCTTTTTAAGCCTCTTAGAAGAAAGATGGCCTGAAGGAAATTTAAACTTGAAACCTCCAGCCAGCAGTAAAAGGAAAAAGAAAATTTAATGGGTATTCAACCCTCCTGCCGGAACCTACATGGGGGAGGGGGGGAGGAGTATGGGAACGTTTGGTGAGATCGTACAGGTTCTTATTGTTTTCCTGCAGAATCAAGTTCTGACCGATGAAGTGTTGTTAACTGCTATTGTGGAAGTTGGATCCCTTGACAAAAGTCGTCTTTTAACTGACGTGAGTTCAAATGCAGATGATTTTGAAGCGTTAACTCCTAACCATTTTATCGTTGGCAAAGCGACACCTAACCTTCCAACTGGAATCTTCATTGACAAGGAGATATCATGCCAAAAGTGTTGGCGACAAGCGCACGTTATTACCTCTCACATTTGGAAAAGATGGTTATGTGCGTACTTATCTGGCTTAACTTCCCGAAAGAAATGGTTCCAAGCTGCACCTAACGTGAAGATTGGTGAGCTGGTGCTTTTAGTTGACTATAGAACTCCTGAGGGTCCTGGGGCCTGTTTCTCGAAAATCCCAGTAACGCACTAGGCCCGATGAGTTTTTTTGGTGATAAATATTTCTTAACAGAAGTCAATTTTTGTTAGCTTTGAACAGTAAATTTTGAACTCTTATAATTCTATGAAAACATTGGCCAATTACCATGTCTGTAATCACTGTGTAATCGGCGGAAAAAAGTTTAAAAATATAGTTATTGGGCCCGGTAAGTTACCGGGATTTTCGAGAAACGGGCCCCTGGACTGTTGGCAGGAGTGTGAAAGCTTTCCCTTGTTCTGAGAATGTTGTAAAATCAGCTGAAGTGAAGTATTGAAACGCCCTGTGGCGAAACTGGCTCTTTCTGGAAGAGTGCTCGTCCAACCAATGTAGCCGAACACGAGGGACAAATGTGACATTTCAGTGACGTTTAAATGAAGCAAACATTAAGTCAAAAACCATTTGTAAGCACATGGTTATTTTGGTTTGGTTCTTGAACAAGAGAGTCTCTTGTCTTGAATTATGGATGGTTTTTAGTATACTACCCTACGTGCTAATCTGGAGATACAGTTCAAAAATTGTTCCTAGTTCTGGTCTGGTTATCATTGTTTTGGTTTTGGAACAGTAGTAGCGTAAACCATAAAAAACTGCTCTCGAGCTTTTTTACAGCAACATGGAAAAAGTACGAGCAAAATTGAAAATTGGCTCTATTTTTGGTGAGGAGAGCATGAGCGTTACATCTGACGCCATTTTGTTTTGTCTGTACTTTTATAGACATTGTAAATGTTTTGAACCCAGGAGTCATGTCATAAGTACGTAAATTATGATCATCCGGGTGAGTGTAGTCCTGAGAAGGACTGTTTGTGGTGACTTTGACTGACGTTTCGACAACCTGAGCGGAAGTCATCTTCAGAGTCAAGTGAATTATGGAACGTCAGTAGGTGGTATATACGTCTCTGGTTGTTAACCTGATTGGTCAACGAATGGTTTGCCAGGCCACTTATATTGGTGAGACCGGCAGGAATTTAAACGTACGACTGACTGAACACAAACGAGCAACTAGAAATGGTGATATCAACAATCACATTGCTGAGCACCATTTACAAACGAACCACAGAATCGACTGGAACTCTGCCAAGTGCATTGCTTACTGTACAAATTACTATCAACGACTCACTCTGGAAAGCTGGTTTACTAACTTAGAACAAACGCCACGGAAAGGAAAGAAAAGGTTTCGTTCATGAAAACTCGCGCTTTGGATTGGAAAAATCGCTCGATTAGACCGTTTGAATGAAAAGGATCAATGTGGTCGTTGTCATTTAGTCTTAAAACAAAAGCATCGATTGCTAGCGCGACTCTTAAAGAAGAGGTGTTAGTTTAAAACCATCACGCTTTCACTCGACGCGACGCTTTCGCCAAATATGCAAATTTCGAACTCGTGCAGTCATCGGCTATATTTGAATTTCCCTCGTGAATTTCGCTATTGTAATAACAGCGAGTTTGAATTTCCCTCCTGAATTAATAAGCCTTTGTTTGGCGTTTCAAAATCTCCTTTTAAGGCCGTATTTGCGACGCCAAACAAAGAGCATTGTCTTTGAATTTGATCAGCTTTTCTTGATACGGAGTTAAGAAAATTCTCATCACGTACGTTTCTGTTGCCCGAACACAACACCCACACCAAGCGGAATTTGAGGGAATAACGGAGGAAGCGGTTTTGATCAATCTAAAAGACTGGGCACCTAAAATTCAGAAAGCCAGGAGAACTGACAACGGTGGGTATTTGACAACATTGTTCTCAAATTTACCAAACAGTTTGCATGCTTGAGCAACAAATCAAGACTTCTATGGATCAAGATATTTATAACACCATCGCAGTTTTGTACGGTTTGTTAGCAGCAGGAACAGTCCTTCTAAATACAGCAGTGATATTAACCTTTTACAAAGTGCGCGCACTTCTCATACCAGCTAGTCTACCGATACTTAGCTTGGCTATTGCTGATGTCCTGTTGGCTTTAGCCACGATGCCTTTGGGAATTGCAGCCAATGTGTCTCGTCGATGGATATTCGGTACCGCAGGATGTAATTGGTACGCTTTCAGCCACACTGTCGTCGGCTTGTCGTCCATTTTACATCATGCTCTTATCGCACTGGAACGTTGTATGACGATTTATCAACCAATGGAGAGACATTTTAGCACGCGCAGGATGTTGAAAATAATTGTGTTTGTCTGGAGCTTTGTAGCTGTGTGGTGTTTTTCTCCAATCCTTGGTTGGTCATCGTACGTCACTGAGGGCAGTGGGGCAGTTTGTTCCATCCAATGGCAATCCTCGGATACTTTTGATGCAATCTTTGTCATGTTGACTTTTGTTTTTTCTGTTTCGCTCCATTTTGTTTTATTTTTGCATGCTATACAGCAATCGCCCTCAATCTTCGGAAAATGAGCAAAATGGCCAAAATTACCTGGGGCAAAGATTCGCGGATTACAATTGACAAGGTAACGGTGAAGAAAAAAGCAATTACTCACGGTGCGATTATGGTGACCGCAGTTCTTATCACGTGGTTACCGTACGCTTTTGTTGCGTTCCGTACAACGCTTAGCCACCAAGAAAACATGTCCGCCTGGTATATTCTATAACGGCAATGTTTGCTAAAACATCTACCTTTATTAATCCAATTATCTGCTTTTTCTGGTACAAAAGATTTAGAGAGGGAACTAAAAAACTATGGATTCGAACAATGAGAAGTCAACAACACGGTCGTCGGCGTGGATGCGGCTCTCAAACCCCGATTGTCCGTTCTAGTGGTCTATCGGTTTTATTTAACAAAACTGGTAGTGGTAGATCCGATACTACTTTGCATGCTTAAAATGTCATGAATAACAGTTTTAGTAGTAGTGACATTAATACAAGTAACAATAACTACCGAACTCCAGCTAGTGGCCAGAGCAGGACTTAAACCCGAGATTGCTGATTCCAAGTCCAGCGTCTTGATCAGTCGGCCACGACATTTCCGATCATTGATTATCCCGAGTTATTATCGAACTTCTTCAGAATCTTGTTATTAATATAATTATTATTGTTATTTTATTAGCTCAAGTTTTCGAGTAAGAAAAAGTTCCATGATTATGGCAAGAAAAATAAAACCGTTCAGGCTGTGGTGAGTATCAACATAGAGCGGCTTCTTTCCTGAAGTGTATTTAATTTTACTTTTTGGGAATGGTAATGAGTTGTAAAAACGCTTGTGGCATTTTGTAATAACCAATAACATACATATCACAAATTGTAATAACACATCGAAATTTGTTACTCGCACTGTCATATATAAAATTGGTAATAACACATTGTCGTGTTTTGTAATAATTAGTGTTAAAATAAAGAACTATATCCGGTGTCTTAACCTCTGGTTACTTATTGTTAGATTTTAGTATTATTGTTTAGGATTAGCATTTTTTTTTATTTATACATTTAGATGTGAACAGTTTTTTTCTTCAGTGTAGTTTTATATTGTACCGACCTGACGAATTTTTTTAACCGTGTGCAAATAACAAATAGTAATAAAAGATAACCATCTCGTGATATAAATTTGTTTCAGGGCTTGCCAACATCAATAATAGACTATTCCAATGACCATTTTCACCCACTGGCTTCAAAAAAACATATAAACTTCAAACAAAAGCAATCACCCACCGTATAACACAACAATACGATGGGGTATTTAGGAAAACAGGGACTCCTGCTACTTCCTTTGTTAGTCAATAGTTATATAGTAACTCATATTAAATCAAGTAAAAATCAATGTTAAAATTGAACGACATTTCGGAGTCGTCATTGCACCATTTTCGAGTTCAAAATGAAACTGTCAGAAATAGTTCATTGAAGATTAACATAATAAATAATTATGCGCTGTCACGCAAATACGGTTTGGCTAGAATTGAGTCTGATTGGACATGGTGTCAATTCATGCACTAAACGGTCGAACTTTTTATTACTCTTCACAAGGACGAAAAACTGTTTTTCAAGCTCTCTCGGGACAATACAGCGTTTGAAGACGACTGGCGTTTGTCTTCTAAAATCTGTTTGACTCTACCCTACCTGACAGACCCTCAACTAATGTTCGCCAGCTAGCCCACTTGTCCAAGCTCTCTGATATATATAAAGTTAGACTAGTCACCCTTATATTGAAGATAAATTCTCAGTTCGCACCACCATGTATGGAATTCATAACAAAGAGTCGCTCAACCACACATAATCTAAGAAATGCGAATAATTTAACCATTCCTTTTTCTAATAGCTACTATATGAAAAACTCTATCGCGTACCGAAGTGCTGTCATCTGGAATCTCCTCTCAGCGCTTGCAGATGGCACAGGAATCAAGGCCTTCACGAAGAAAGCTTGGTAATCATCAGATCTTAGAGAATTAAACCTTTCAGCCGAGTCACCTTCCATCACACGACATATGGACACAGATTTTGTATACTTGTGATTAGATTTTGTATTTATTTGAGATATAGATCAAGTTTTAGAGCGAGGGTAGGGAAATTTTGAAATTTTTTTAGTTTTGTATTTTTATCTTTAACTTTTTAGCACGGCCCCATAAGTTTTTTAGCTGTAATTACCACCGTGGATAAATAAAGTTTTTATTTTATGTTATGCTATGTTATAAGCAATTCGCGTTTTCGGTCCTTTTTGTCACTTATCGTTTTTCCCTATTCTTTCACTCTGGGGATCAGTCATTTGCGATAACTTGAGGGATCATTGCAGTGCGAGTAGAAGTGTAAGAGTGCGATTTTTTTTTTTCAAAGGTGGACGAACATAGCCGAACATAGCCACATTACTTAAACAGGGAATACAATACCCCCCGGGGGTGGAAGGCTGACTTCATATGCCTTATGGATACTGTGAGAGATCTAGTATCCATATCGCGTCTTTAGGTCTGGAGAAGAATGAGACAGTTCCGATCCCAGTACTTCCCACTCCTCGCACGCCATCATCGACGGAAAAGGAACAGGCTGTAGAGATTTTACGGCCGCAATTCAGGTACGTAGACAAAAATAGCGCTCAATTAACCCTTACAAACTGTTAGTTGCCCCCCAAACCTCAAGGACCCGCATGTTTCGCTCCAGCGTTCCATGAGTTCGAAAACAGTAAATTGCAAAATCCTTTTACTCCTCAAATGAAAGAGTGGAAAGATCCCATAGCATAGCCTGGGTACCACTGAGGTCGTATACAAAATTAGTGAATTGAATTTTGTAATCTTCTTTAACAGTTTACATGGGATTTTAAGACTGATAAGAGCTTTAAAGGCAAGCTAGCGTCTGTTTCTTCAACTAACTGTAATCAGAACAGGACAAAATGTGCGTTAAACGAGGCAAAGAGAAAAAGGTAAGTATAAATCGTT
Organism: Pavona decussata; assembly: GCF_977016875.1. Taxonomy (NCBI): domain Eukaryota; kingdom Metazoa; phylum Cnidaria; class Anthozoa; order Scleractinia; family Agariciidae; genus Pavona; species Pavona decussata. The sequence goes on from NW_028145499.1 coordinate 86,711, forward strand.
TCTATATATACATCATTCAAAAACCATAAAAATTACAATGTATTTTCATCGCTTCTCCTCAAAACCAGTCGAAAGGATTGAGATGTTCGTGGGTTTTCACCCAGGGCCACATTCTTGAAGCCTTCTCTGGATAATTTAATATGTCTTAATTTTGAGAAACAAAAGGTTTTGTTAAGAAAAATTACGTAATTATTTAGCACTGATTCATTAATTCTTAACTTAAGGTCTTGGGAAATTTATGATCATTAGTTTATTGTTAAATATACACCTCTTTCTAATTATAACCGAGTTCGAGGTCCGTAATGTAAGTTACGGATCGAGTTTATTTATGGCCCAAACGCGAAGAGCGCGGACCGGAAAAACGAGGTTAGTAAAATGTTTATATGAGAATATGAGAATAATCGGACGCGCGGGAAAGGAAAACGTTTAAATTTAGCAGGCCGTAGGGTGAAATTGGTCCCGAAAAAATTGACCAATCACAACGCGTGTACTAACTGAAACTGATATAATAACATGTGGTAATGCTATGTCGTCTTGATTGAGCATGGGAAAGTCGATATTTGATATCACGAACATACAGCGGTTTATAAAGGAATTAGGCAATTAATTAATTTTGATTTGAACAAGAAAGTTGGTAGTGGGGCACCCGAAATAACTATGACGAGCTAAATTAAAGGGGTACCCCTTAAAGGTTACATTTAATTTGTTTGGTAGGGTAAAGATAATAATTAATTGAATGAAAAAGTGCGACAAGTACATACAAGTGTCTATGAATGTTAAGTAATATATTATTGGTAAAGCCGAATACCGTGTACAGAAACGTTGTTTTGAACGAGTTCTATTTATTTGCTTATGACTAGACGTGCCGTTCTATTCGACCTCTACACCGCTGACCAAGTTCACCTTTTGTCTGGTTACCCTACCAATTCCTCAGGGGCTTTTAAGACTGCGTTTTACGTGCAGCAGCCTCTAGGACTTTTCATCGGCAATATCTCGGTACTGCCTCGTAGCACGCTGGTTGACATAATTGTAACGCACAAGTCAGAGCTTGAAACCGCCATTGGTGCCACCATATCACGCGTGGAAGCTCTGTTCAAACCTTTCTCTCCAACACTAACAACAAGCATGGCGTCTACCCCAAGCGAAAAAGTCAGCGACGACAACTGGAAATGGATTGTGGTTGGTGTTGGTGCTGGAGTGGCCACGGTCATACTAGCCTTGCTCCTAATTTGGTGGTAAGATACCTGCCTTTTCGATGCACTTCAAACCTTGACCGACATGATGCTGTTTTAAATATTAAATCTTTAGGTGTGACCATTCTATTGCAAATAAAGCTCCGCTCTGAGAAGAACCTCCAGCATATGTAACTGTAAATAATTCTTTACCAGGTTATTCTAACGTTTGGGTTTTTAATAATATAACCATCTAGAAGTAAGCTAATTGAGAAGCTCCTTGACTTGATACTGCTTCTGGGTAGTTTTATTTTGTCTTAGTTTTTGTGAGTTTTGTTCTTAAACGATTAAATTGTTGGTAAATGATTTATAATTCAGGCAGTGGTGACACCAACAGGAGGCGAACCTAAGATCTTCCGATTACTAGTTTGGATGTTATACCACTGCGCTACAGAAAACTCTTAGAATTCGATAGTTGATATGTTGCATACGCGCAATGGAACGGAAATGATGGTATACACTCGATTGCAAAAACGTTGACACCTAAAAAGCATAAGCCATGAACGATGATACGCAAAGGATTTGTGGGTAGTGATTAAAAATTGGCTCTTGTTGGCCAACTTGACACTTTAAAGAAAGCTTGGACAGTTTCCATCATTCACCACGTGCAACTAATTTTGGTTTTTGGTTAACTGTCACTAAGCGAACGGTATTGGCTGTACTCAGTGAAGTTGCTCAGAAATAAGTAACAAATATATTATCAAACTAGTTGTCAAATAAGAAAAGTACGCGTACGGCTCCCAAAAATGTAACTGTCTGTATTTTTGAGGAATTTAAAAATTTCAAGTAAGGTTTTTCTAAGACAACGCTGAATTTGATGGCCTTGGATGTTCTTCAAGCTGTAAGCCACAAATTCCCTGACAAGGCCATCAAGTGGCGATCAGTTCCCCAATATATCATCGTGCGTGCTTTCTACGCGCATCCTTTTTCTGTTTTAAAGTGACTGTTCTGTTCCATATTTTTTTGGGAGACAAATTTTATGGATCATCTTTCATGCCACCTCCCTCTCTCTCTTTTATTTATTTTCAGCGTGAGAAGGAAAACTAAAACCGCAGAGAAATCACTTACTTCCCCAGAGGCCATGAAATTGGAAAGTTTCAAGAGACCAAGCAATGGATTTGACAACGCCACTTATGGTTCAGCTCCTTCAATATAGCTTGCCACATTCTAAACTTTAATCTAATTCACCTATTTCAGTAACATGTGTAACATGTATACAGTCATTTCAACTAACGTTGTCGGTTCAAAGCATGAAGCTAAAAGACAAGACCGAAAGTTTACGTGGGATTTTTATGAATAAATTCATCAAAATCAGTCATGCTTGGAGAAAACAATAGGTTGTAATTAGCAGTACAATGACCTGCACGTGCAGGGATGATTTTGATCAAATTATTCATAAAAGATAATCCCACAAAACATTGCGAAGAAGTTCCTTCATGTTTTAATACCCGTGGCTGTCTTGCTACAGAGAGAGAACATTGCGAAGAAGTTCCTTCATGTTTTAATACCCGTGGCTGTCTTGCTACAGAGAGAGACTTCTTCTTTCTCCGATCTGACACAAACATGTTATGCATACCATATGACCGGACCAATGTCCTAGCATATGGCGGACCATGTCTGACCTAAGATACTACCCTTTCTCTTGGGTCTGCTCTGTCAGCCCCCTGTCCATATAGATATTGGATATGACTGTAGAAGAACATTGCCCGAGTTACCCCTTGTAGCCTTTCACTTTCTCAATGAATGTGTTACTACATGATAGAGCTAGAGATGGATCTAGGAAACGCATCATGGCCCGAAAGCCTTTCGTAGTTATGTCAGCCTTTGCTCAGTTTCTAGTTGTTAAATATCCGAGAATTATTACCATTATATTAAGGCTTTCAGTGTCATTAACTTCTTTGCATTTTTTTTTTTTGCCTAACATTAAATTTATTTTTACATTGAATTTAACTTTTGTAATAATACTAGGTTTCAGCATAATTCTTTGCAAGGAGAACCAAACTACTTCGCTAGCTATGATCCTCTTTTGCTCTCTCACTAAATGAAAAGTGCGCGTGCTAACAATCAATCTTAGTTTTGAGATAGTCTGGGTACTAGAGTGTGACGTTTCTGTTTGAATAAAACGTCGTGTTCAAGTAATGTCGCGAGCTCGATTAGATCAACAAACTTAACTGTTTAAATCAAGGAGCCAGGATAAACGCTCAGTTATAGCTGTAAAAGTTTCGAAGGTTAGCTGTAAATTTGCCGTTCTGCAGTTCCATGTTTCAACAATTTGCATCTCCAAGTCGTTTTACCTACTATGTGCGACGAGGAGACTTACTCAAACCGGCTGCATGTCATGAAAAATAAGAACTCTTCTTCTGTAGACGACGGACGTTCAGGTACAAGGTGGAATAATTTTTTTTTTATTTTTTTTTATTTTGCTAAAACTGCATAGAATGATACATGTCAGCTCAGGCACGTAGGGCCAGCTGTGGTGCCGCAGTTTGAAACGTGTGGTAGAGAGATTCACCCTGAATTTATTCATAATTTTCTCCCTCGCTAAGACGTTTACATATTCCTTCGTGGTTTTCGTTGTTGGTGAGCTCACTAAAATACGTACGTAAGAATTTTAATCATTATTTAACGTTAAGTATTAAATAAGAACGAAAGCTCGTCGCTTCTCACTCGTTCCGAAAAGATAAGCGTTTTAAGTTAGCACTAGAATATCAGAAAATCGATTCCTATAAACGCACAGAACTGCAAACGAGAGCTGTCCACTCGGTCGTTCAGCTGTTCATCTAGATGCTCGGGTTCGTTCACTCGGTTTCTCGTTCGTTCATTTTTTACGTGCGAGCGCTAGGTGGACGGTTAGATCGTTAACTCGGTCATTTGGCTATTCGCTCGCTCGCTCGGATGTTAGTTCCCTCGTGATTCCGTTTGTTCGTTCCCTTCCGTTTCTGGTTTGTTCGGTTGTTCCTCCGTATGCCCAGTTCTTCTTGCTATTCATGGGCATAAACTTGTTATAAACAATAAAATTTAACCAAAAAAAAAGCTCTATTAAAGCATTGCAAAGAAGTTCCTTCATGTCTTAATACCCATGGATGTCATGCTACTGAGAAAAACTTCTTTTTTTTTTAATGTGACACAAAAATCTGACAAAAAAGTTAACTAAGCTAAGCGCACTTAAGTCTGTCAAAAGTAAGTTTCTTCTTTCTGCAATTTTTCATTTATTTAATTTACAGCCTTTAATGATTAATAAGTATTTCAAGAACAAACAGAGGCCCCCAATTCGGCAAACAACCGTGAAATTGGCAATTGGCGATGTTCATTCGGTCGTGCGCTCGTGCGGATATTCGGTTGTGTCTGATCACCTTGCCTTGTGCCAGTCTGGTTATTAAGTTAGTCATTCAGTGTTCTATGTGGTTCCGGCATTGTGTTCATTCTTGCTTCCGTTTGTCTGTCTCTTCCGCACTTTCGTACGGGTTCTGCCTCCTCCCCCAGTTCTACTGGTGGCACGGCTCCGGCTTACTCAAAATCCTATCATGGGCTCATACATAAAATTTAACCAATAACATTTACCAATTAAAAGCTGTATTAAAACATTGCGAAGAAGTTCCTTCATGTTTTAATACCCGTGGCTGTCTTGCTACAGAGAGAGACTTCTTCTTTCTCCGATCTGACACAAACACGTTCTTCAGTTCCATGTTTCAACAATTTGCATCTCCAAGTCGTTTTACCTACTATGTGCGACGAGGAGACTTACTCAAACCGGCTGCATGTCATGAAAAATAAGAACTCTTCTTCTGTAGACGACGGACGCTCAGGTACAAGGTGGAATAATTTATTTATTTTTTTATTTTGCAAAAACTGCATAGAATGATACATGTCAGCTCTGGCACGTAGGGCCAGCTGTGGTGCCGCAGTTTGAAGCGTGTGGTAGAGAGATTCACCCTGAATTTATTCATAATTTTCTCCCTCGCTAAGACGTTTACATATTCCTTCGTGGTTTTCGTTGTTTGGCGTTTTTAGAACTCTCTACCGGGTCTGTTCACTGTGCCCCTGACGAGATTGACAGACCTTCTGAGCAGACGGAGCTTTATTTTGCTTCTGTCACTCTATGCTGTTTCTTAATTATTTTTTTGGTGAGCTCACTAAAATACGTACGTAAGAATTTTAATCATTATTTAACGTTAAGTATTAAATAAGAACGAAAGCTCGTCGCTTCTCACTCGTTCCGAAAAGATAAGCGTTTTAAGTTAGCACTAGAATATCAGAAAATCGACTCCTATAAACGCACAGAACTGCAAACGAGAGCTGTCCACTCGGTCGTTCAGCTGTTCATCTAGATGCGCTGGTTCGTTCACTCGGTTTCTCGTTCGTTCGTTTTCACCCGCGAGCGCTAGGTGGACGGTTAGATTGTTAACTCGGTCATTTGGCTATTCGCTCGCTCGCTCGGATGTTAGTTCGCTCGTGATTCCGTTTGTTCGTTCGTTTGCGTTTCTGGTTTGTTCGGTTGTTCCTCCGTATGCCCAGTTCTTCTTCAGTTCGCGGGTGTCCTTTGGAAAAAAATTCGTACGCGCGCAATTCTTAATAAACCTCTAACAAACTATATATCATTATAAAGCTTAATAAATGTAGTTTCCTATGAAAAATATAATTTAGCGATCTTTTCCTTTTTTAAGTGCCAGGAGCCAGTAGAACCTCGAATCGACCGATGGTCGTTCCATTGAATTAATCGGTTATCGAACGCCGCGCGAAGAACGAAATCGCTGCACAGTATTATTCACAAGGCATCAATCAACAAAAAGGTGTCAGGCTTTTTCGAAATTCTGATTGGTTATTTAGATATCCATGTCTAAAGTTTGAGTAGCAAAAAATATTTGAGGCGTGTTGCGTAAACAGTCGCCACGGGAAAAATGTTTTGAAAATCAAAATTCCCTGACACCTGTTTGTTTGTCATTATTCCTCGAATCTTCTGGCCAAATTTCACGACAATCCGTCAAAACTACATACCCTATTAATTCGTTCAAAGTCGACATACTCTGCCAAAATTCAAGTGCGAGTTTTCGCTCGATAAAGGTTTGCAAGAAAAACAAGCCTCCACAGGAGATTATGACACCTCATTACGTGGCGAGCCAATCGAGCAACAGGACCCCATGGCGTCAACAACAATAGCACAGAATTTCGCGGAAAAGTATCGCGTTGCAGACACGTTTTAGACTCCGCTGTAGTGATCGAGCGAGATGGGGAAAGTGGCGAAAGCAAAACGTAAAAATCAACCAGGAAAACGGGGAAAAACCAAGGCTAACGAAACCGAAAGCGCGTCTGCGGAGAGTTTGAGGAGTGCACTGATATCAGAGATGAAATCTATTGGGTAGGTTGTTCGTTTTGATTGCGTGTATAAATGTAATTTACGCTTCAAGCAAAATCGATTATTCATTTCGTATCAAAAGAAATGTATAATGAAAGAAAATCACATTTTTACTGTTATTTAGGTACGATGGTGATTTCTTCGCAAGAAATCTTCAAGATAGCGTGAAGCGGAGCAAAAAGCGAGAGAAAGGGCCACGCAGACCGCGCTATCTCCAGTATTACACGTGGGCTCATGCGCTTCTGGTGAGTTCTATTTCATCGGTCTAATTCTTGCTGATTTTATGCCAATGTTTCATTACAAACGCGCAGTAAAACGTTATTTGGTTTTATCTCGCTGCAGAAGAAAGAAATCGGCCCAGAGGATGCACAATATGATATTTGATATTTTCACAGGACGCTTGCAAAGTTACCCTGCAGGACTTTTGCACGGCAATCGACCTCTGTGTACTTGATCCAATAACAGTGGATATATTTGAAGGCCGCTGCTCCAGTTCTTCGTGATCACCTTCGACAGAACCTTCAACGTCGACTAGAGTTTCTTGGTCGAACCAAGAGCCTTTGTTGATCTCTGCAAGATTACGTTTTCGATCTTCGCTGAAACCTATCTTTCCCTTTTTCTTAGGCCCTGGCTTCTTCCGGGATTTTATCCACAGGCCCTTTTCGTTTTTTAATGACTTTTCCATGTGGGAAGCGCGAAGAATATAAAATTCGAAGTGCTGGCGAGAAATTTTCTGCAGGCGAGATGTAAACAAAATATGCTTATTTCTGAAATAAGAGCTCCCGGATGAAGCGTTTTGCCGCGAAAATTCCTCTGGGGCGTCTCGCACTAAGAAGATTATGACACCTTTTTTATTTATTTACTTTTATATGGAAATACGTTTTCCTAAATATCTCGCGCTTTATTTAATATATTTCAAATTTTTTTTCAGTTAATGTTAGATAAAATCCCCAAATTCTATTTGGTCGAAAAAAATGTTTTTTCACTTTTTCACCCTATCGAACCCAGGAAGTACCCTTAAAGCATTGCAAAGAAGTTCCTTCATGTCTTAATACCTATGGATGTCATGCTACTGAAAAAACTTCTTTTTTTTTTAATGTGACACAAAAATCTGACAAAAAAGTTAACTAAGCTAAGCGCACTTAAGTCTGTCAAAAGTAAGTTTCTTCTTTCTGCAATTTTTCATTTATTTAATTTACAGCCTTTAATGATTAATAAGTATTTCAAGAACAAACAGAGGCCCCCAATTCGGCAAACAACCGTGAAATTGGCAATTGGCGATGTTCCTTCGGTCGTGCGCTCGTGCGGATATTCGGTTGTGTCTGTTCACCTTGCCTTGTGCCATCGGGGCATCTCGTCTGGTTATTAAGTTAGTCATTCAGTGTTCTATGTGGTTCCGGCATTGTGTTCATTCTTGCTTCCGTTTGTCTGTCTCTTCCGCACTTTCGTACGGGTTCTGCCTCCTCCGCCAGTTCTACTGGTGGCACGGCTCCGGCTCACTCAAAATCCTATCATGGGCTCATACATAAAATTTAACCAATAACATTTACCAATTAAAAGCTGTATTAAAACATTGCGAAGAAGTTCCTTTATGTTTTAATACCCGTGGCTGTCTTGCTACAGAGAGAGACTTCTTCTTTCTCCGATCTGACACAAACATGTTATGCATACCATATGACCGGACCAATGTCCTAGCATATGGCGGACCATGTCTGACCTAAGATACTACTCTTTCTCTTGGGTCTGTTCTGTCAGCCCCCTGTCCATATAGATATTGGATATGACTGCAGAAGAACATTGCACGAGTTACCCTTTGTAGCCTTTCACTTTCTCAATGAATGTGTTACTACATGATAGAGCTAGAGATGGATCTAGGAAACGCATCATAGCCCGAAAGCCTTTCGTAGTTATGTCAGCCTTTGCTCAGTTTCTAGTTGTTAAATATCCGAGAATTATTACCATTATATTAAGGCTTTCAGTGTCATTAACTTCTTTGCATTTTTTTTTTTTGCCTAACATTAAATTTATTTTCACATTGAATTTAACTTTTGTAATAATACTAGGTTTCAGCATAATTCTTTGCAAGGAGAACCAAACTACTTCGCTAGCTATGATCCTCTTTTGCTCTCTCACTAAATGAAAAGTGCGCGTGCTAACAATCAATCTTAGTTTTGAGATAGTCTGGGTACTAGAGTGTGACGTTTCTGTTTGAATAAAACGTCGTGTTCAAGTAATGTCGCGAGCTCGATTAGATCAACAAACTTAACTGTTTAAATCAAGGAGCCAGGTTAAACGCTTAGTTATAGCTGTAAAAGTTTCGAAGGTTAGCTGTAAATTTGCCGTTCTGCAGTTCCATGTTTCAACATTTTGCATCTCCAAGTCGTTTTACCTACTATGTGCGACGAGGAGACTTACTCAAACCGGCTGCATGTCATGAAAAATAAGAACTCTTCTTCTGTAGACGACGGACGCTCAGGTACAAGGTGGAATAATTTTTTTTTATTTTTTTTTATTTTGCTAAAACTGCATAGAATGATACATGTCAGCTCAGGCACGTAGGGCCAGCTGTGGTGCCGCAGTTTGAAACGTGTGGTAGAGAGATTCACCCTGAATTTATTCATAATTTTCTCCCTCGCTAAGACGTTTACATATTCCTTCGTGGTTTTCGTTGTTGGTGAGCTCACTAAAATACGTACGTAAGAATTTTAATCATTATTTAACGTTAAGTATTAGAAAAGAACGAAAGCTCGTCGCTTCTCACTCGTTCCGAAAAGATAAGCGTTTTAAGTTAGCACTAGAATATCAGAAAATCGATTCCTATAAACGCACAGAACTGCAAACGAGAGCTGTCCACTCGGTCGTTCAGCTGTTCATCTAGATGCGCGGGTTCGTTCACTCGGTTTCTCGTTCGTTCATTTTTTACCGGCGAGCGCCAGGTGGACGGTTAGACGTTAACTCGGTCATTTGGCTATTCGCTCGCTCGCTCGGATGTTAGTTCGCTCGTGATTCCGTTTGTTCGTTCGTTTGCGTTTCTGGTTTGTTCGGTTGTTCCTCCGTATCCCCAGTTCTTCTTGCTATTCATGGGCATAAACTTGTTATAAACAATAAAATTTAACCAAAAAAAAGCTCTATTAAAGCATTGCTAAGAAGTTCCTTCATGTCTTAATACCTGTATGGATGTCATACTACTGAGAAAAACTTCTTTTTTTTTAATGTGACACAAAAATCTGACAAAAAACTGACAAAAAAGTTAACTAAGCTAAACCCACTTAAGTCTGTCAAAAGTAAGTTTCTTCTTTCTGCAATTTTTCATTTATTTAATTTACAGCCTTTAATGATTAATAAGTATTTCAAGAACAAACAGAGGCCCCCAATTCGGCAAACAACCGTGAAATTGGCAATTGGCGATGTTCCTTCGGTCGTGCGCTCGTGCGGATATTCGGTTGTGTCTGTTCACCTTGCCTTGTGCCATCGGGGCATCTCGTCTGGTTATTAAGTTAGTCATTCAGTGTTCTATGTGGTTCCGGCATTGTGTTCATTCTTCCTTCCGTTTATCTGTCTCTTCCGTACTTTCGTACGGGTTCTGCCTCCTCCGCCAGTTCTACTGGTGGCACGGCTCCGGCTTACTCAAAATCCTATTATGGGCTCATACATAAAATTTAACCAATAACATTTACCAATTAAAAGCTGTATTAAAACATTGCGAAGAAGTTCCTTCATGTTTTAATACCCGTGGCTGTCTTGCTACAGAGAGAGACTTCTTCTTTCTCCGATCTGACACAAACACAAAAACCATATCTCGAGCTAGGATTTTGAAAAATCATGATTCTTGCACGAAAATAAAGGTAAGGAAGTGTACGTGTACTATTCAGAGAAATCTAGAATGTCGATTCGCAAGAAAAATTTCTATTCACTAAATTGTTTCCAAGTTAAAGTTAGCAAATCCGGTCGTGTTTTTACATTTCGCTGTCACGCGCATAATTTGATTGCATACATCTTAAACTTTGAAAATTCATATTTCGATTTCCATTAATCTTAAAACGGTAGTTTTATACTTTTAAAAACTTTATTTATTGGAATTTTCGATAATTTCTAAGCAATGTAAATTGAAACGTTTTTTTTTTTCTCGAAAAATGCAGGCGAGTGAGAGTCTGCGAGTTGTTGGAAACTAGAGACAACAAAGTTTGCGTTTGGAAAGATGGTGTCGCTACCGTCACAAATATATAATGCACACCCTCTTTTTGTTTTCCTAGGCTACAAAAAAAGGCTCCTCATTGAAGAATATGAAAGGGCTGCGAGTGTTAATATTTAATTAACATGAGGAGAAAAAGCAATTTGAGTATTTTCGTTTAGTTTTTGAGGTTTTTCAGACTTTGAATTCGGTTTCTTCTTTACATAATCAAACTGATTTAGCACCTCTGAGAGGAATTCGAGGAAAAATCCAAGCAGTTGCTATGAAAAGTGTATTCAGCGATAACTATCAAGAATTGAAAATTGTTGCGCAAATTTAGATTTACGAAATTATATATTTTTTTTGGCAAAGTTTAATATGGTGTAACGTTGTTTAGAAGGTGTTCATCATTTGACAGTCCTTCCACAAGGTGGTGTTATTTGCCGTATCCTCTCATTTTTAAGCAAACGATTCTATTTCATTATTTTTATTCAGTTTAAGTCGTCAAAAAAAATAGATAAGATATTCCTTTAAAAACATTATTGAAGAACCTCTCAGTCTCCTAGAAAGCAAAATTGCTAATTGTATGACATTGTTCACCAATAAACCAAATCAATAAAGCCATCATTTCGGACTAGAAGAGAGTTAGATGAACAGCAAGGTAAGTTCAGATATTTCTTTCCGAAAAAGGAGTATTACAATCGATAGTCGGTAGAGAAACTTCTTGTAATTTGATGCCGGATAATTTGTCGGACACGAGTTTAAAATTACTGAAGAGGCAGTCTTTCTATCATTTCAACATAAAGCAAATTTACAAACAAACTCCTTAGCCCCAAAGATTTATGCCTATCTTCGGCAATTAAAGCGCCGGTTAGATTTTACCGAAGAAAAGGTGATCATCCTGAAAATAATAATAATAATTCTTACCCAAATACAAAGCACAAATTTGCAGAATGACGAGTTCAGGAGCAACATCAAAGGTTCATTTCGATTTACATCTGTTTTTAATTATTATCATGTTTATTTATTTTAATACAAAATAAAGTAAAGAACAAAAAAATACATATTTCAATAACAGAAAAAAAGTGTTAAGGAAGTTTAAAAGGAAATCATAAGGCTTCTAATATTACGTTCCCTCGAAATAAAACAAAACGAATTTACTTAAAAATAAATAGAATAAATATATAAAATAAAACAAAAATCAATTTTCCTCGACACAAAATAAAATAGATATTTTTTAAAGGCATTAATCACCTAGGAAAATTTGGATAATGTATTACACCATCGGCTCAACTGAAATTCCACCCTCTCAAATTCAATTAGCACTCAGATATTTCAAATATGGCAGTAACGACTTTGGAACTTCACATTATCCGCAAAACACAGCCAGATCAACCATTGACTAGAGAGAAGTAATGTCTTTGACAAGAGTCGATTTCCAGTCATTATGTGCTCAGACCAAGGTCTTCCTTCCTCAGTACCACGTTGGGAAGAAGATTAAAATACGGGCTCAACTCGACCTCATAGCTAAATTTATGTTATGGCCTTTACACAAATTTCGACAAGATTTAAATTTCTTAAAGCTTACGTATAGTTCTCTTAGGCGTTTTGCGGCCTTGAATAGCCTCAAAACAATTAGAACTTCGATGAAAGTGGATCACTCACAAGAATTAGATAAATTCGAAGCTAACGAAAACTGACACCTTTTTTAAAACTACTTTGGGAGGAAAATAAAGGTAGTCGCGGGCCATTTAAAAAATCGTCGCTTTATTTATCATTGCAAAGGATTGATATTTCAGTTGAATTACTTATGAGACACAAATATTTATAATGGACTTTTAGCCGCTTCGTTAATACTTTATTTCGAATTATTAATTTACAAGTAACACTTTTCTTAACGTTGAGCAGAACAAGTATTCAGCAAGTTTGATTTATGACTAAGAGTTGACGTGATGTCCCACGACTTTGCCGACATAACGACATTTAGATTTAGAGTTAGCTCATGTGCGGAGATGGCTTCCAACATTTCCTCTTCTCAAAGTCAAGGTGAGTTTACTCGCTTTCCGTGATCCATGCACATCATCAGACTGAGTCTTATCTTTATTACTTTATCTTTAAGTACCCAGAGAGCCTAATTGACGTTTACCTCGATTGTAAAACATGTGACAACCTCGTGATCAGTTTAAAGTCAAGTTGTCGGCATTTGTCATGTAATTCCACGTGGCATTTCCTGTTACCACGCTCTGCCCTTTCTTCGCCGGGCGTCGGTCTTAAATCGTTATCTACAGTAATACAGTTAGCGCTTATAAGGATTTATTTGGATGATAGTGTTCACCTCAATGTTTCGGGTCAGTAATTGCTGTACCGTAGTTACCGTGGCGCGCTTCTCGAAGCAGTTGATCGTAATAAGAAGATGTGACTCGAAAGCCATGTGTTAGTGCCTCGCTGACTTTTTTATGTTAGCCTTGTGTTCGTTTAAAGGCCGATGTTCACGGTCAAGCGCATGCGCGAGCAGACCGGCTCAAAATAAATTGTACGGGTCGACACTAAATTCGATGCAAGCTTGAAGTGGAACAATCTGTTGAAATCGCGCCCGAATTTGGATCATCCGCTCTTTGTTCTTCGCTTTTTATAATCTTTGTTTCCTGTTGTAAATACAAGTTCGATTTTTGTAAGGTCAAAAGTGTTTTAGCATCCGAAAACGACATTTTTGTCGATGGATCGTCAAGGGAGACGTCGCGGCCGACTGGCGACGGGACGTTCTGTGGACTCTCTGGAAGCACAGAAGTTAAAGCGGACAGAGTGGAGTGGATGTAGAAACAGTAGAAATCCTGTGTGGTTAACAAGATACGTCCACCAAACGTGGAAAATTGGTAAAGGTATAAGTCTGTTTAAAATAGACAACGATTTCGCGCCACATCTGCTTTCGCTGGAAATGGCAAAGGTCACCAACTGGCTTTGGATGAACTCGCGAGGATTTTCTAGATTTCAATCGTACTGTTTGTTCATATGGAAGTCAACTGTCAAAAACGGAGAATTCGATAGACAAACAGCATCAAACATCAGTGTTTTGCTTTGGATGGAAAAAATTGTACAACACTGAGACGCGAAGCGAATAAATATGTGATCAAATGTGCGAGTTAGTTGTAGTCGTCTATTAGCGAGCTCGAATAGCGGGCAGTACAAAAACAACCCAAAAGATTTGCGGCAAACTACAAAATCTACTGTAAGGTATTCATTTATATATAAAATTATGGTCATTGCGAATGGCAAACGCAGTTTTGATTTGCCACCATGGCAGAGTTTTCTCAAATGCATTCCAGCATCTCGGAAGGACGCTCAGTGTTGTTGTTACTAAACGGTCGCATCGCTTCTTGAAGCTTGCGGATTTCTCGTTCTTCTCCTTCTTGCTGGTCTAATAAAATTAGGCTATCGAACGAACACACTATAGTAAGTTTATCACTGAATGCTGATGAAATACTGGATTTAAGTACGTAAGTTTGAGGGAGCTTCTCGGCTTTTCGAACCGCGCGTAGTAAAAAAAGGTCGATGCCGCGGGGTATCGACATTGTACTAGAATAAAACCGTATACGTTCGCATAAGTTTATAAGTTCTGGCATTTCTTGAATGTCATGGGACATGCACGAAGCGGCGCTATAAAAATCCCCATGTGTTTTTCATGGACAGCCTTTTTGTTTCTTTCTGAAACGTGACCGAAACACTGGCCGGTCAGTTTTATTTTCATGCCAGCAAGTTATAAGACTTGCCCGCCATATCCCGCTGGTGTTGTGTACTCACTTCTAATTGGTCCAAAAACAGTTGGCTTGACAGCGCTTACGTTATCGCTGGCACATGCGCCGAACCGTGAAACTCTCCCTTTAATTTATTTGTTTGCAGATTGTTTGGTTAGTCATATATAGTTTTGTACTCCTATAACTATCACGAATCTTGTTAGTTAGAAAAAATCCTGCACGCAGTCTAGTGTAGTGGATACTGTAGTTATGTCTGGAGTTTAAGTGGAGTGATTATTCGAATAAAGGAGCTGATTAACTAGGAAACGTGTTTTTTGGTGCGTTTTCGACAAACTGGCACCTCCGACGGGACCTGAACGAGTATGGAAAAGGAAAAAGCAGAGATAAACGCAAAAATCAAAACGTTAGATTTAAGAGTCAAGAAGACAGACGAAATCCTCCAAAAAGATGATCGAACGGCGCCGCGTGTCGGCGTTGGAGAGGCAAAGAGCTTCTCTTGAGAGTGTGGTGACCGCAGCTACGACCCTGAAGGATTCGTTAGGGGAGAAGAAGTTTGCTGAAGGCGAAGACGAACAAGCAGTTCAAGAATGGACGGAAGAATTGGAAGAATCGGTTGACGAGGCGGATAAATGCATGCGACAATTAGCAAGCAAAATAAAGCTTATCGATCGGAAATCAAAACATGAAGCCGCCGTCTTTGAGCACAAACAAGCCATTGCGCTAGAGAACGAAAGGATCGAGCAACAACGAGAAACCGGAGCGTGCGCACGCTGAAGAGATGGCCTTTGAGCAGAAGAAACTCATGTGCAACAAGCACAAAAGAAGCCGACGGAAACCGCGGGAGCGACTAGCGATGTTGTTAAATTGCCAAAGCTTGTAATTACTAAATTCGATGGGTAACCTCAAGTTTGGATGCGTTTTGGGGGTCAGTTTGAGACACAGATTGACAAATCATCTGCTCCAGAGTAACAAAGTTTTCGTATTTAAAAGAATTGCTGGTTTTGAAGGTCCGAAATCTGATTGACGGACTTGCGTTCACGCCCGAAGGTTATCAAAAAGCTAAAGATTTACTCGCGCGACGCTACGGCAAAACCAGTGAAGTTGTGGGAACTTACGTTCGGAGCATACTCGAGCTGCCTACGATCAAAGAGAGGGATGTGAAGAAGATTCACGAACTCTACGAGATCCTGCTATTTAACGTCGGATCTTTGCGGACTTTGGAAAGTGTAATGTCCTATTACATCACTAAGCCACGGCAAGAAAACCCTCATTTACCAGTGATTTTACCAAACGGAGAATTCTAGGAAAATTTAGTATTTGCCTTCAGTTTTCCGATGTTGGAAAATGTTCTGTGAATGAGAAGTTTTTCTTTTGTGAACGCTGGCAAAATGTAAAGTTTATCATATGTTTTCCATCGTGGCGGAAAACCGCCAGTCAACGCCTTGTATTCAGAACCGTTTTCTTTATATTTTCCCGCCTGGGTGAACGCGGCGTTTATCGTAGGTTTTCTTGCTGTATCTGTTTGCGGTTAACACAAGGTAAACGTGGTATTTACTGTTAATTTTGCTGCGCTCGAAAAACTCCTGTGAACACTTTGTTTTCCAAAATGTTTTCAGACGGTTTTCCCAAGAGGGTAAACGTGGTGTTTGTCCTACGTTTTCTTTACATTTATATTCACGGTAAACACAAGGAAGACATGACATTCGCCAGCAATTTTGCTGGGCTGAAAAAACTCCTGCGAACACTTTGTTTTCCAAAATGTTTTCAGATGTTTTCCCAAGAGAGTAAACGCAGTGTTTGTCTCGCGTTTTCTTTACATTTATATTCACGGTTAACACAAGGAAGACATGACATTCGCCAGCAATTTTGCTGCACTCGAAAAACTCCCGTGAACAGTTTGTTTTTCAAAATGTTTTCAGATGTTTTCCCAAGAGGGTAAACGCGGTGGTTGTCTGTCGTTTTCTTTACATTTATATTCACGGTTAATATAAGGAAGACATGATATTAACCGTGAAGTTTGCTGCCCTGGAAAAACTCCCGTTAACACTTTGTTTTCCAAAGTGTTTTCAGGAGTTTCCCAAGAGGTTAAGCGCTAAGTACCAATCGACTCTGGGACTGCGGGAGCACTCGTTTTACTCACTTCATTTAAATATTCATCAATTCTGGGACTGCAGGACTGCCAAAGCACTCGTTTTACTCACTTCATTTAAATATTCATCAACTCTGGGACTGCGGGACTGCCAAAGCGCTCGTTTTACACACTAAGATTTAAATATCCTTCTTTACATTTTCCCGCCTGAGTGAACGCGGCGTTTATCGTAGGTTTTCTAGCTGTATCTGTTTGCGGTTAACACATGGTAATCATGAGATTTACTGTTAATTTTGCAGCGCTCGAAAAACTCCTGTGAGCACTTTGTTTTCCAAAATGTTTTCAGACGGTTTTCCCAAGAGGGTAAACACGGTGTTTGTCTCACGTTTTCTTTACATTAGACTGTTCACAGTCCCCCTATTTTTCCGTGGGATTCTCGAGACCGGGTATGCTTCGATGGAGCTGCCGCCATCTTGGTTTGTAATCTGGGGAGACTGTCTAAACTACCGAGGGGAGGGGAGTGGAGTTTGCTATTTTTTCGCTTCCCATCCCCAACTATACTAACACCCACTCCCGCTCCCCTCGGTAGTTTAGACACTCTCCCCAGATCGCGCTCGCTTTTACAAACTAAGATGGCGGCGGTTCCATCGAAGCACAACCTCGTCCCCAGGGCCGTCCGCGCGGTTAGCCACGACGAACAGCCCTGGTACAGGCTGATAAAATCTGCTCAAATCGTGCAGATTACCTCGCTTTCAACCTGGCGCAGAGAGCATGGGGTCAACGTCCAAGTTTAAAAAAATGGCGGTCACTTCCTTCCTTCAAGCTCTGAATTTTGCTGTTCAGTGCTGTTGAATGCGATGTTTCTGTTGTTTTTAAGGTAGCCCAAGTTCGCGCCTTAGAAGTAGTGCATTTATAGGACAAGATGTGATTGAAGTTTTGCCCACTGGTTACGGTAAATCTTTAATATTCCAGTTAATTCCCGACCTCATTAGCTTTAATTTATCAGACGGGCGGACGTAGTGATGTGCAAAGCGACTCGGTTATTATCGTTGTTTGTCCATTAGACAGTTTGATGGGATGAAAATACAGTATAGCTCGAGAATCACTTTGTTTATTAATGGAAGTTCTTGCTGGGGCAGTTCATAAACTTGTAATATGTATTCTTGTGTGAAACTTTCTACTGGATGCCTGGGCCCAGCTGTGTTTATAAGCAACAGAGCACTGTCACTCAATCATTCTTATAACTATTCAGTTGATAAAGAGGCTACAAAAATAGGCTGAACAAGGGGCATTCCCTGTATATCTGTTTCCCATCGCTCACCAATCATCTGGAGAAGAACTGGCTGATATTCAGGCCATGTTTAATGCAACCAGGCCCTAGCTTCTGTTGATAACTGATTACAGATAAAAGGTCAAACTTCTTATCAGCCATCTCTTTTAATTAACAGAAAAATTCGAAACTTAGTAATGAGTAATGAGATATGTACACTACAGTTATTTATATTTACAGTGCAATCTCAGTTATTTGAACCCTCAATTTTTCAACACTTCCATTTCCTTGAACCAATAACTGCTAATTCCCTTGGATTTGCTTCAGTCAGATTTTTACCTCCTATTTTTTGAACAAAATTCAGTTTCCCTAGGAGGTTAAAAAAATTGGTATTCCACTGTAGTAATTTATGTATCATTATTATACAAAATGTTATACACCAAGTCAATTGTTTTCTTTTACTTACTTTTGATTATCCAACAATAACCATTTATTTTTCATGCATGGGTTTTGTGACGTCAGTTACCAGTGCTACAGTTTTCTAAACCTAATCACATAGTCTGGTGTAACTTTTTCAGTAATATTAGGAACAAGATGCCCCTAATGGCATTTTCCCGGAATGCAAAATGTGGCCTCATTTATTCCCATTGTATGCGCAGATTTATAACACTATCCTAGTTAATGGAATAGTTTGAGTCACAAAGATAGTGTGATGTTAATGTTGTTTCCGTATTCCCTTGTGTTAATACTAAAACGTAGACTGACTCACGTTCTATTCTGGTTATGTAATTTCAATAAAAGTGTAAGATTACAAATTGTTCTCGTTTCACCAAAAAAACCCCAAACAAACAAAGAAAACAGGCAGAAAGCTTTCCTAAAAGAAAACTTTTAGTAAAATTGACAATCAGAACCTTTAATCTTTTTGTGAAGTGGATTTCCAGAAGCGTTTAAGCATCAATTCGACAAAGTGGTGTGACATGTGTTTTAGCTTATTAATGACCTCTTGTCCTCGTGGTTCTGCAACTGCCAAACAAAACATGATGTCTTCGCCAGCAACTGTCCAATTATCACCGTTTTAACTGTCGAGTGCTTCTTAGAAGTTGTTCTTTTGATTTACCGCTTTAAAAGGGTTAATGTTCTTTTTGGAAATGGCATAGTGAGTTTAAAACAATTAAACAATCTGGCCGCTACAATAGCCACAAAAACATCCCCTCTTGGGAAGAGCAGAATTTAATTCAGGTTTAATGAATAAATCAAATGATGATTTGACGTCACACAGGTAGGGATTAGGGGGTCCCCTCCCTTGTGATATACGCGCCAATAATGGATTTTCATTGGCCCACTTTTGTTGAAGACAATCGGAACAATACATCCCTACTAGGAGAGGGGAGAGTTTAATGAATAAATTATTAATGTGCAGATTTAAAGCAACCATGAAAAAAAAAAAAGATATACAGAGCCCATTTTTTGACATGGTATGCCCTCAGGGCATCCCGCGTAAAAACATTACTTAACATTTCCTTTTCCACTCTGTCCAGGGTTCGTGTAAAATATTCTTTAGTTATGTAAGTGATAAAATGCTTTTAAGTTGCAATATTTATTTCAAAGTATTAGTTTTTCATCATTTTGTGAACTCAGAAGAGGACTTTTATATGCACACTCAACTCTCTCTTAAGCACTCTTGTACCTTATATTTTTTTATGGGAAAAACAAGATGATGAAATGTACTGTAAGGAATATTTTACAGAATGCTTATAAATGATACATGGTAGGTATTTTGTTGTGTAAAAATGAATGCATTAGGACTTTGCAGATGAAGTGCTATCCGTAAGCTGGAGTGGTGAGGCTGCAGCAGTGTAGTGATTAGCACTACTGACTTCTTCAACTGGGTTTTTACTCGTAAGGACAAAAGGTTAATGGGTTGAAGCAAGGCCCCTACCTTAATTGAGAAATTAGAGAATAAAATCTACAGTGTAAATTTTTGTGGTGGAAGGAACCCTTCCAACACAGAAATTTACACTCCAGAGATAATTCTCTGATTTCTCAGTTGTATCATCAGTACTTAACACAGCACAAAATATTTTTTTTTATAAATTATTTCATTATTCCTTAATTGTTGTCAGTGTTATTTTCAACTTTACTCCAAGTTAACTCTCTCATATAGCAAAGTGTAAAAAAACTGTTGGGGATAACTGCCTGATGGATTTTTTTTGGTAAAGATTTTGACAGGGACAGTTGAGGATTCATTACTCCAGTGTTACTTGATTTTAACTTTACTCCAAGTGAACTCTCTCATATAGCAAAGTGTAAAAAAACTGTTGGGGATAACTGCCTGATGGATTTTTTTTGGTAAAGATTTGGACAGGGACAGTTGAGGATTCATACTCCAGTGTTACTTGATTTTATTTCAATCAATTTCACTAATTTTAATTTAAAACCAGGTTTAGATGACTAGGGACTAGGGAAACATTTTTTTTATTGGATAATTAGACTTTCGACGTTTATTGCATTCAACATAGAAATAACTCATTCCTAATACAGATTGGAGTTAAGATTGTATGGGGCAACCAATGTTGATTGCCGTGAATGAAAGGCACTTGGGACACATATCTGGCACCCACCCCCCTTCAAAATTTTGCAGGGGCAGATGAAATCATCACCAACTTGGCAAAGGAGAGAGAACCTAGGATTGAGGTCATCAAACACACTCCCTAATCCAGTTTTGATTATTACTACAGTCAAACCTCTTTATTATGGACACCAAGGGGGCAGGGATAAGTGTCCGCCTTATAGAGGTGTTCGTTTTAGAGAGGAAGGCTTTATATGGATTTCGGTCTCTCAGGGACCAATTGAACTGTCCGTAATAGAGAGGTGTCCGTATTAAAGAGGTGTCCGTAAGGAGAGGTTTCACTGTAGTTTTCATATATAAATTATAAGAAGCACAGGTGATTGTTGTGTTGACTTTGCAGTATTGAATAAGAGCCAGCAAATTACTGCTTTGGTTTCCCTGAAAAAAATGCAGGTTGCACTCTCAAAACAAAAGAACTAATGTGGTTGACAGGAAGTTATGAGAGGTTAATGCTTTTCCTATTCCTTCCAAAACGAATGGAAAAATTATAATGCATTCTTGGATTAAGTTAAGAGTAAGAAAGACATCTTGACTCTCTTACTAGTAAATTAATATCAATTGCATGGAGCTGAGCACCTAGTTTGAGTTCATACAAAACCAAAATAAACAACTTAATGTGTACAAGAATAGCTATCCACCTACCAATTACAGAATGAGCTTTTCAATCCAATTTATTGAATTAATGAGCTACAAGTACAGAAAAATCAAAATGACACAAAGCTAACTTGGCTTGAAATTTTTCTCCTGTATTCAAACATCTTCAATGTGCATCTCCCTCAAACAGAACCTAAACATCAACAAAAAAATCACTCAATTTGACCAGAAAACGATGAAATCTTAAATATTTTCTAAATCCCTATGATTAAAGAATCGTTTGGGACCGCGGTGTACCAGTTTGGAACGATATCTTTATTGTGCATATTATGTTACCGACCACATGAATTCACATAACAACACTGGCCTGCTATTGCCCGTATTAGCTTGCAATTTTAAATATTATCTTGATTAAAGGTTACTTCACGAAAATTGCTTCCTCTTCAAAAGACAAAACACTACAAACAGTTTTAAGAGTGAGCATGCATACATAATGATTTGTATTCTCTTACCTCCTCGATTGACAGAGCCGTCGAAACTTTCGCCGTCCACCGACAGAGCAAAACCCCTTCTTCTTTTAACAGAAAACATTTTCCTTCAACCCTAATAAATCTGCTATTATTAGAGCGGAACATTTCCACACAGTCGCGCAGGATCGAAAAATACGATGGCGCGTAGGACAAATTCGATCGCTCCTACACTTAAAATTTTTTGCAAAGCTCTTAAAATGATCCTTGCTATTTTTATACACCATTCTGATACAGGAAGACGTATAAACACTGCTATTTTTATCCAAATCTCTAGAACAAGGCGAAGCTAACCCAGCCATGTTTGTTTATAAACTTTAAGTTCGCGCGTGTAAAGAAGAATCTGGGTACTAGCGCAAAATGGTGTGGCCAATCAGAAATACTAATAGAATTTTGTCTAAAATTTTGGCAATCTTACAATGGCAATGCTCGATAGATCAGCCTGTACCAGGGCTGTTCGTCGTGGCTAACCCCGCGGACGGCCCTGGGAACGAGGTTGATCGAAGCATACCGGTCTCGAGAGGTCGGCATTAGGTAACATAGGGTGAAGCGGTCCCGACTGATCGGAATTTTCCGATCGTCCTTGTGACGTCATCGTCCGACTGCTTTCACGAAATAAACAAATATGGCGCTGACATATGGCTGAAGTGCTTTATATGGCTGAAGTGCTTTATTATCCTTTGCATTGTGTGATAAATTTGCCGGCGGCCAGCTCTGTTGGGACAACTATTCCTCAGTTTACACACTGAAGGACTGACAAAGCAGATTTTTTCGAGGAGTGGATGAATGTTTACATGCCTTTACCATTTTATCTTTGCCCACCGCTTCACTCGATGTTACTTCTTTGAACTGTAGCAGAGGACACTACATATTAAACATAGGGTGAGGAGGATCCGAGCCCAACTGGATCCAGTCTTCGTTTGGAAAAGTATTCCTCATTAATTATTTGACTCAAAAGCAGTTCTTTCGATGAATACATGAACATATGCTGTTATATGAATTTTCAACACCTGATGAAACTGTTTACATCTTTCACGAGAATATAAGCCTACTTAACTCGACGTTTATTACTTCTTTGTACTGTTTTTGCACTACATAATAGGGTGAGGGTGACTTGTAGTGGCATTTGCAGAAATAATCATAAACAACAAGTGGTTTTTCGTTGCAGGTCAAATAAAGCGGGATAATGTCAAACACAACGCGTGCGCCTTTTCTGTGTTATTTGACCGATATTTCGGAAGAGTAGCAACTACCATCCCTTCCCCTACTTGGGCTTGCTTTTGGCTGTTAATTTTTAACTCCCTTCTTCCGCTGGACTGCCTATATTAGCGGGAACCCGGGAAAATCTGGCGGGAGATTTGAGTTGTAATTTACCTTTGCGTAGCTCGCGTCTTGATAATGGCAGAAAATTATGACGATTGTACATGTGCTTCTTGCGAACAAATTCCCGAAAGAACCTGCTACGTTTCTTCAATGGATCAGGTCGCAAAGCTAATTTCAAGTTTTGAAACGAAAAATACTGTAAAGTTTTCCTGTTACAAGGGTATTGGTAACTTCGGAAATCATGGTGAGTTAATATTTATTAATTTTTGGTTAACTTTTGCCCCCATAATACAGTTCTGCTGAGTCCTGTCAATTGCTGCAAATGTGGGGATCTAACCTTTGGAATAATAATAATAATTAAAAAAGAAGATCAATGGATTTAGAATCCACAGGATGACACTGAGACACTTCTTACAACAAATTATAACAACACAATCCTTCCTTTAACTTAACATTTTGTGATACTTTTTTTGAATTATGGAGTTCCTCATGTACACAAAACTTCAATTAGATGAATGAAGTGTTAGTGAAAATTAGGAACTTCACTCTGGACAGTGCTCATTTGTTATTAGAATCTTTGGTGACTCTACAAATTCAATCCCAGGAGAATGCCCCTTACAACAAATCCACCCCAGCCCCCTCCCCAACCCCTTCCCATTGCCATGCCCTGGAGAGGCTGATGAAAGGATCAAATGATTGAAAAAAAAAAAGAGGAAAACTTCTGATTAGGT
Organism: Pavona decussata; assembly: GCF_977016875.1. Classification (NCBI taxonomy): domain Eukaryota; kingdom Metazoa; phylum Cnidaria; class Anthozoa; order Scleractinia; family Agariciidae; genus Pavona; species Pavona decussata. The sequence continues at coordinate 110,382 of NW_028145499.1, forward strand.
TTACTCAAATTGTTAATGTGGTTGGATTATTTCAGAAGTCTGGATACAACAATTCTGCATAGTTGTAAATGCAAATGTCACCATAGATGCTATTTGTTGCTGGGTACACACCAGAGACATAATTCCTATTAAATTGCAGTTTGTAGTCTTTCATGATCACATGCATGCCCTTTCTGGTCTTGGTATCATGTCCAAAATTCAAGCAATTTTTTTAAATAAAAACAGGCACCAATATACAGACATCAATGCTTGCAATGTGGTCGATTGATTTTCAAACTATAACACTGTGCCTAGATTACAGGAAAGGAAATCACAGACTTTATTGGGAGGAGCCAAAGGAGGTCCATGGTAAAAAAAATAGAATTCACTGGAGTACCCTTTTACATTCTGGACTGCAAGATCTTGGACTGCCAGCATGGAAAGGATAGAAATGCTGCTCTCAAAAGGAAGAAGCAACAGCAAAGAGAAGAGGTGAGTGTATACATACACAGTATTTTATTCACTGCTGGATTAGTAAAACTCATGAACAGAGAAACCATCTCAACTTCACCACCAAAACTGTTTTTATTGTCAAAACAATGGAAATGAATGCCTAATTTACTGACATAAAAGATGCCCAGACACTGCTTTAACCTCCATGTTGCAATAAACATTTATTTCTTTCGCTTCTTTCAAAATGCTGGGCAGAGTTATATGACTACTAAATATAGCAAGGTTGAAATTAAGAGAAGTGGTAGCATTTCCAGATTACAAGGTTTGTGAGTTCAAAAATTGTTCATAACAAAAGCAACCAGTGCTAGTTATAACCACAAGGTGGTGGCTGTGGCTAAGGCCAATTGCAATAATAATAATAATAATAATAATAATAATAATAATAACAATAATAATAATAATAATAATAATAATAATAATAATAATAATAATAATAATAGTTGGAAAGTGGAAGATGCAAACAGCAATTGTGCCAGCTTTGTTGTAGGAGCACTTGACATCATCAAAAAGGGCTGGATAAGTACATTCAACATCACTGAGCTTCAAAATAAATCCTCTCCTGGGAATGGCTAATATTCTAAGGAAGGTTCTTTCAATTAAGTGAATTCTTTAGTACCTGATCGAGGACCATGGTTTGGCCTTGGTGCTGAAGAGAAGAAAAGCTCGCAATCAACAACAACAACAACAATAACAATAATAATAATGATAATAACAATAATACTAATAATAATAATAATAATAATAACAGTAACGAGAGTATATATTCAGTAATTTAATTAAGCAACTTTTATTGTCCCTGAAGGTTACAATATTGAAACAATTTCAATGTCATGAAATTTAACGAATACCTGGGTAATATGTGTCCTAATATAATGTTGGAATATAATTTTTTTTTCTGTCCACTACAAAATGCAATTATTAAATGAATAATAAACAACCCCTATGCTGTAGATTGAAAAAGATACCAAACATGAGAGGGAAAAGGCCTCAAAGAGATTGCGAAAAGATGTGGGAAAAGGAGAAGTGAGATCTGAGCGAAGAATCTACATTGAGTTCCCGTCCCAGGAAGACCATGCACATCACCTTATGGGAGAGGTGAGATAATAAAGGGAAAGTGCAAAAACTGTTATGAATTGACTGGTTGGGACCTCTTTGACCTACTGGCTTTGGTTCAATAATTACAACTCACAAAATTTATTTATATTTATATTCTTGCCTCTGATACAAACAGCCATTTCACAAAAAAATGAGCTAGGAACTTCTTCAGCTGCAATGTTCAGTCATTACACAGCAATTGACATTAAGCATAAATGTTATCAATTTTTTTCTCTAAGTGATGCAAATGCAGCCTGTGTCTTTTTCTCCTATACAGAGTATTAATTTCACAAAAACAGTGTACAAGATTTTTTTTTCCATTCAAGTTCTGTCTTAATTAACAAAGATCCTATCATTCTAACTTTCATTACTATTGCAGTGTGGTGGCCTTTGTCAACCTGTTGATGAGGGATTTATTAGAAAAATTGATGCACTAGTTAATGAAGGTGTGAAAGACACTCGCGAAATGAAGAGACAATTATCAACAAGATCCATATCAACATTAAATACATGTACCGGTAATATTCTCTATATAATTTTCTTAGGGTCTTACTTGCAAGAAAGATATTATGACATGTCATGTCATCCTCATGTATTTCATTCTAATTTACCTTATTATCAAGCATAATGAGTGATACTGTATGGAGCAATTAGACGCCAGTCATTACTGATTTGTTTTGGGTGCACATTTAGCATGATTTCTCATCTGTTCAGTAAATACATGTATGAAATTATACTTTTGTTACATTACCCCCATGATGTTATCAAATACAGTAAAAAGTTTAAATTTTTAAACTAGCCACATATGTTGAATACTAAATGATTTCAATTACCAAAACAATGTTACTAAATTAACTTACATGTATTGTAGTCCACTTCATGGCAACAAGAACCAAGTGAAGTAAGGTAGGCTATGGGGGAAATGGGGAATGTTTTAAAATTTTGTAGTTCCTGGTAAACCAAGTTTTCAAGCACTAGCTATAGCTGTTTTAGTGAAATATAGCCTGTAGATAAATCCTCAAAGCTTTCACGCATGATCGTGGTTATTGTTTTATTTCCCATGATTAAAGATAGCAAAATATTGTCCAATAGTTAATATTAACATTACAACAGGGAGGAGGACTAAAGCAAACCTTTTGGGCTTTTACAAAGAAGTCCCCCCATTTAAAAAAATTTAAATAAATATATTTTTATACACTTCAGCATAGGTTGTTGAAAATTCATGTATTCATCGAAAGAACTGCTTTTGAGTCTCTGAGTTTGCAAAAAAATTAATGAGGAATACTTTTCCAAACGAAGACTGGATCCAGTTGGGCTCGGATCCTCCTCACCCTATGTTATGTAGTGTCCTCTGCAACAGTACAAAGAAGTAACATCGAGTGAAGCGGTGGGCAAAGATAAAATGGTAAAGGCATGTAAACATTCATCCACTCCTCGAAAAAATCTGCTTTGTCAGTCCTTCAGTGTGTAAACTGAGGAATAGTTGTCCCAACAGAGCTGGCCGCCGGCAAATTTATCACACAATGCAAAGGATAATAAAGCACTTCAGCGCCATATTTGTTTATTTCGTGAAAGCAGTCGGACGATGACGTCACAAGGACGATCGGAAAATTCCGATCAGTCGGGACCGCTTCACCCTATGTTACCTAATGCCGACCCCACGGAAAAATAGGGGGACTGTGAACAGTCTATCTTTACATTTATATTCACGGTAAACACAAGGAAGACATGACATTCGCCAGCAATTTTGCTGGGCTGAAAAAACTCCTGTGAACACTTTGTTTTTCGAAACTGTTTTCAGATGTTTTCCCAAGAAAGTAAACGTGGTGTTTTTCTCGCGTTTTCTTTACATTCAAATTCACGGTTAACACAAGGAAGACATGATATTCACCGTGAAGTTTGCTGCGCTGGAAAAACTCCCGTGAACACTTTGTTTTTCAAAATGTTTTCAGATGTTTTCCCAAGAGGGTAAGCGCTAAGTACCAATCGACTCTAGGACTGCGGGAGCACTCGTTTTACTCACTTCATATTTAAAAATATTCATCAACTCTGGGACTGCGGGACTGCGGGAGCACTCGTTTTACTCACTTCAGTTAATATATTCCGGCATTAACTCTGGGACTGCGGGACTGCCAAAGCGCTCGTTTTACTCACTTCATTTATATATTCATCAACTCGGGCTTTGGGAGCACTCGTTTTACTCACTTTAATAGATTTAAGTATCCATCGACTCTAGGACTGCGGGAGCACTTCTTTTTCAAGTAAGATATTTAGCAATCGAGACATCATATTCACCGTGAAGTTTGCTGCACTCGAAAAACTCCCGTGAACACTTTGTTGTCCAAAATGTTTTCAGGTGTTTTCCCAAGAGGGTAAACGCGATGTTAGTCTCGCGTTTTCTATTCCTTTCTCCTGACGGTTAACACAAGGAAAACATGACATTCGAAGGAAATTTTGCTTAGCCTGCGAACAGGCTCCCAAGTGGGGTATAGTCGTAAGGGCGAAAAGAAAAGTCAGTAAGCCGGGCAAGCGGTGCACGGTTTTGCTGCGGTTGAGCCTGAATAGAAATAACGTGCGCCACAACGAGAACATTGTATGCGACGTCTGTTCCTTTTCTTGAAGTTTGCAGGAGAACTTCGTTAAATTTTAGTGGAAACACCAGAGTTCCGAATTCTTTTCTTCTTGTGACAAATTTTGGCGCCTGCAGCTTGCCTGCAACGAAAACTGCTGATCAAAACTACTTTGGGCTTTTGAAATGCTGGCCAAGAAGGAGTCTTTGTGGCTGTAGTCAGGGAGCATGTGTAATCCCGTGGGATTTTCTTGAAGATAACAAGCCACCTATCTGAAAGTGTCAAGGGGACCCTTAGGAACACAGAAAATGTTGTCGGCAATTTTGCGACTTGCACCGGCAGCTGTTACGGTGGTTTTAAAATAGGCCCCGTATGGCTCAGCATGGAAACGAGGCTGAGACTTAAATTGCTCATAACTATCGATATTTGCAACCAAATGCCACCAAACTTGCTCAGATTTATTATGAGGTGATATCTAACATGTCAATAGTCAGATTAATAGTTAACAAGGTCACGTGACCATGTTGACATAGAAGCGAGGCTCCTACATTAGATTGCCTATAATTATCGCTTATTTGAACCAATTGTCACCAAACTTGCTCAGATTGGTTATAAAATTGTATCTGACATGTTAATAAACATCAAAGTAATACACATAGTCACGTGACCTTTTTATCATGGAAGCGAGGCTTGAAAAGAAAATTGTTTACATTCGGCATCATAATACGTACATTCTTTCAAAAATTACTGTCACTGTACTGTTCCCCAATGATTCCTGCTTTGATACCTGCTTTGAATTCTGATATAATAATCGAAATTAACGTTATTGCTGGACAGTGGTCTTTTTCATCAGCTACTCACACTGTCGTGATCTTTTATGGCGAATTTTTTTATGTTTCTGCTTCTCTAGACCCCGAAAAGACAAATCTAGAATTTGATTTGTGCATTATTTGCCAGAAAAGAGAGAAGGAAAGTCTTGTTTGCAAACCTTCAATTGATTCCTACGGAAAATTTTTGAGATTTTGTCAAAGAATGGGCTAGTTATGGCAATAAACAGTAGTACTCGGAGGCTTGGGTTAAGCTGCAGGATATTTCAATAAAAGATCTTGAGGAAAAGGGTTCTTCATGGCATCGATCCTGCTACAAGGGTCTTGCCCACACAGGAATGATCAAGAGAACGATGGGGAGGTATGAAAGAGAGTTATCTGGCCCAAACGAATCTAGGCGTAAGTCTCGATCGGGAGCTGATAGTATTACTCTAGGGTATTCTCAGCTGACTCGGTCGCAAACTTCACCTTTAAACAAAGCTGCTTGCTTTTTTTTGTGATGGTCAAGCAGGTTATAGGGAGATGCTATTTAATGTTAGGACACTATCTGGCGGAGAATCACTGCGTAAAGCCATCACTTTGTCAAGTAACGAGAAGCTTGCCGTTAAGCTAAATACCGCCATTGCCTCCAATGATGCACATTCAATTGACATCAAGTACCACAAAAACTGTTGGTTGAACAGCGTGACCAATATTTTGCGTAAGCCCGCTCCCGCTTCTGGAGTCCCTTTTAGAATGGCCAGTGAGATAGCAGCCAAGATAGAATTCTTAACCTTAAGTGAGATTACTTTAAGTGATGGGAAGATTGTACCGATTTCTCAGTTAGAAGCTGCATACAAAGAAATTCTTAACGCAAACAACGTCGCCAATGAAACCATGAACGGTAAGGCATTGAAGCAACTACTCCAAAATGGAATTGCCGACATCGAGTTTCACAGGCCGAAGTGAGTTAACGAATCGGAAAGGGTTAGCGCGAAGAAAGGAAGAGATAGAGCGATCCAAAAAAATGAAGATCAGGATGATATGAAAGATGACAAGATGAAGACGTTATTTTATGCCGCTGCAATGATTAGAAAGTCTATCCGAAAGTGTAAGAAGTGGGTATTTACCGGCGCCCTTGATAACATCACTGACGAAAACGTACCCAAATGTCATGGAACTCTTCAGCTTGTTTAGGTGGGTAATACAGGGCCCATTTGACTTGCTTTCGTCAGAGAAAAAGTCCAGTGAGGTACACAAGCGTGCAATAAGCCTTACTCAAAGTACCGTGACCATGTGTCTATCTGATCGCCAGGTGAAGTGCAAGAAGTCAGAAACTACTAGGATGACAGCTGAGATATCTCGAAAAATGGCTATAGGACTTGCTGTCCATCAAGCTGTGCGCAGCAAGGAGTTAATCAGCATACTCCACAGGTTTGGGATGTCAGTAGATTACAACCAAGTGCTAAGAGTAGAATCCCAGATCGAATCAAATGTCCTTCAACGAATGGAGCAGAATGGTAGTGTCTATCTCCCTTCAGACATTGTAAAGGGACTGATAACGTCGACTTCGCCGAAGATACTCCTGATGGCAAGCGTACGTTCCATGGCACTGCAATTGCGATTTACCAACGCACCGATGCCCAAGACCAGGTGGTTCATGTTAATGTCGACCCAACTCTACAAGGCCGTTCAATAAAAGATCTCCCAGATTCCATTACCAGCCTTGTGGAATGCCCTGCCCCGCCATTGAAGCCCAAATGTCCTGTTAATGCCAAGTTCAGTCTTGCCGTGAAAGAACTGTTAGCCCTGAAACGCCTTTTATCTATTTTGTTTTCCAGATGATTTAGTTGTTGCGATATTGTTTGATTACGTTAATATTTGCCTAAGTCACGCTCTCTGTTAGTCGTTGCGCAATTCATGTAGAGTCTAGTTACGTATTAAAATTAAGTTGGCTACTTTCTCAGATTACACGCTTATTAGGGTTTCAAAAGGTCACTTAGGTTAGTTGCTATCGAGAGATCGTTCGCTACGCTATCCTCGCTATCGGAAAAAGCTAGAGATCGCTACACAGCTACGCTACCAAACCTTGCCAGGAGCTCTACCAAAGTAAGCGATTTTAGTTATTCTATCTAAATGTTATTGATTATTGTCGTTATTTAGCTCAGTTTGATTCGATTAGGAATAGCTGTTCATTACACGTTGTAAGTTGTATCAGTTAGTAGATTATTGTTACATAAGGCTTTCTTTGTTGATTGCCTTTTTTAGTTCGAACCACAATACAGCGTAATCGCCAGAACTCAGCTACTTCGCTACTCAAGCAAGCTATTTCACTAGTAATAAAGTTATTGGCCGTGTGAAGAAAACCTTTGTGTGTTTGTGCGATTACTTGACCTTTGCTACCACGTGGAATCGAATTGAACTTTGTGCGTTTGGATGTAAGCTTCGGCAAGATAACCTGTGATCCTCTGAAGATCACATTCGTTCGAATTTGACGAGACTCTTTGGAGTTTGCTACCTGTTTGAATTTGAAACTCGTTATTCCAAGGCCATCTCCTTCAAAGACCTTAGAGCATATGAATCTTGACACTTAGCGACGGTGGAATGGTTAACGCAGTTGTTATGTAACACACAGTCACGTTGCAAAGCTCGCGCTCGGAAATTGGACACCGATCGATCATGGCTTCTAATTATGAAACTAACGTGGATGGAAATCAGCAAAATATTAGGACAAGAGAGCGAAATCGAACCCTAGATTGGGAAGGAATCGAATCAGAGAACCTACGGACGCTAAAACAATCAAGAGGTGCATTGAAAGGAAATATTACCAAGGCTCAAAACGATATTCAAGAACTCATGCATGACCTTTCAAACGTAGATCTGGTCAAACGGAAGTTCGAGGAATTGAAACAGATCGTTGACGACTTCAATAAGACTCACATCGCCTATCACGAAAAATTGACGAATGAGCACGACATAGCCGAGTCTAGCGAATATTTCAAGGCTGTGAATGAGTTGTTAGCAAAACTAGAGTGTGGCATAACAGACTGGATCAAATCTACAGAAACACCCTCGTCTCGAAGGCAATCACCTCCGACCCAGACGATTCCGGAAATTGACCCCGACGATTCTATCAGCAATGTTGGTTCTCGTCACAGTACGAAACTTACCCGCCTCTCGAAATCAAGTTCGGGCAGTTCGAAAGTGTCTCGGTCCAGTTCTCTTTCAGCCGCGAAAGCTCGAGCCGCTGCAAAACGTGCAACGTTAGAGGCGGAGGCTGCTAATCTGGAACGCCTACAAGCCATCCAACAGGAGGAGCTTAACTTGAAAATGAAAAGACAAGAATTGGAACTTCAAACTGAAATTGCGAAGGCTCATGCTGAGGAAAATGTTTACATCTTGGCAGAATCAAGTCAGGTGGGAAGTTATGCAGACTTCGACTTAAGCACCCGCACCCACAAGAAATCTTCGCTGATCCTGGCTCCAGATCTCCAGCGAAATCCAGTGCAAGAAAGATCAAACCTTCCACCTGCAGCCATGTCAGCTAAAACAGTAACTTTAAACCCAGCAGCTAAGAGTTGGATTCCTGAAGAGAATTTCCAAAGCGATCGAAAGCCCCCAAGGCCATCTGATATTCCTCACGTTTCAAGTTTCAAAGAATCTCCGGTTTACGTTCCAAGTATCAAAGAAGCCCAAGTTAAAGTGGAACCAGATGAATCAAAATATGGTAATCAAGCCCTGATTGGCTCCCTTACTCAAAGTCTTTTGGAAGCTCAGTACCAGCAAGATCGTCGAATGCAAGAGCTGATTTGTCGACAGCAGGAAAGTACCCTAGCTCTAACGCTGCCTCAACCTGAAGTACCGACATTTAATGGAAATCCTACGGAGTACTGGACATTTATACGGGCCTTCGAAAATCTCATCGAACGAAGAACTACAAGCGAGAGTGCTCGATTGTATTACTTGGTCCAGTATACCACTGGAGAGGTCCGCGAACTCGTGAAAAGCTGCCTCACGATGAAAGAAGACACTGGATACCAAAAAGCCCGTGATTTACTGAAATCGAGGTATGGCCAAAGTTATCGGATTGCCAGCGCATTCGTCGACAAGCTGGTTAAAGGACCTGCCATCAAGGCAGAAGATGGCGAGGCGCTAAGAAGATTCTCTATTCTTCTCACCAGTTGCAAAAATACACTTCAAGATATCGGCTACTTGAACAAAGTCGAAAATCCAGACACCATGAAAGCCATAGTCGGCAGGCTACCTTTCGGTCTTCGCCAGAAGTGGCGCGATGTTGCAGACAATATCACCGAGAATAAAGAAAGGGAAATCACTATTGGGGACCTCAGCAATTTTGTCACCTCAAAGGCCAGAGCAGCTACCCATGCTGTATTCGGTGACCTGCAAAGCCACCCGCCATCATCTACAGGAGGTGTTAAGCTAAAACAGAAACCTGCGCCGCGAAATGCATCGTCCTTCGTGACACAAACTGAGCCCAAGCGAATCAGCGTCGACCTGAGGAAACATCAGCTCCAAAATGACCGGAAATGCCCTCTCTGTGGTTTGAATCACTGGCTATCCCATTGCAGTGCCTTCAAAGAAAAATCCTTACGCGATAGGCTATCATTTGTTCGGTCAAAGGGTTTATGTGACAACTGTCTTGTTCATGGCCATATGGCGAGTTCCTGTCCGAAGCCAAGGTTCTGTAGAGTGACAGGGTGTACCGGGAATCATTCTAGCTTTCTACATCCCAGAAGTGTGGGCCAAGTCGCGAGTCCGAGTGCAGGAAACCTTGCGTCAACCGAGAACAAGCTACAAACGCAAGACAGCTCATCAGAAGCCTTAAATGGATACGTGAAAGGAAGAAGCGAAGAGGCGAGTAACAACCAAAGTAAAGTCTCTGCTATAACTGGCTTGGCAGTGGTCCCAGTGAAAGTAAAAGTACCAGGAGGCGACGACGTGGTCCAGACTTACGCATTCCTAGATAGCGGCTCCAACACTACCTTCTGCTCCGATGATCTTGCAAGACAACTAGGGTTGTCAGGCCAGCGAACAACGCTATCATTAACTACAATGGACAAGGAGAATAGTAAAACGGAAAGCCTTGTGGTAAGCTTGGAAGTGCTGGATCTAGAGGAAGAAAATCTCGTACAGCTTCCCATCGTCTTTACAAGACCGAAGCTGCCTGTATCAGTGGCAAACGCAGCTAATCAGCAAGATATTGATCGATGGCCACACCTCGCGGGTATCAGCATACCGAAGATTGAAGCAGACGTCGGCTTGCTAATTGGAAGCGATGCTCCTGAAGTACTGGAACCGAGAGAGATAAGACCGAGTCAAAATGGTGGACCGTACGCCTCAAGGACCGTGTTTGGATGGGTCGTAAATGGTCCTCTAGGCAGGACCCAAAGCTCTGCTACCCGTACCGCCAATTTCATCAGAACCGATGTCGAACTCTCTGAACAGTTTCGCAGCTACTGTAATATGGAATTTAACGACTCCATTCATGACCGTAAACATTCTCTTTCACAAAACGACAAGCGCGCCCTGCAAATAATGAATGAAACGGCCACACTCAAGAACGGTCATTATGAGATTGCGTTGCCGTGGAAAATCAACCCACCCTGTCTTGACAACAACAAGCCTGTTGCGCAACACCGACTGCGGCTATTACAGAAACGTTTGTCGAAGGATCAAGAACTGTTGAAGAAGTATAAAGAGTGCATGGAAGATCTTCTTCAAAAGGGTTATGCCAAGGAAGCGCCAGTATCTGAAACCGCGGGTAAGACCTGGTACCTTCCCCATCATGCAGTGTTCCATCCAGCCAAACCAGGAAAGGTGCGCGTAGTCTTCGACTGCTCAGCAAAGTATCGGGGAAGCTCGCTAAATGACCAGCTGTTACAGGGGCCGGACCTCACCAATTCCCTTATCGGTGTGTTGACGAGATTCCGTCAAGAAAACGTGGCTCTAATGTCAGACGTAGAAGCTATGTTTCATCAAGTTAACGTCAATCCTAATGACTGCAGCGCGTTACGTTTTCTGTGGTGGCCTAATGGCGACCTAAGCTTAGAGCCAGAAGAGTACATGATGACGGTGCACTTATTCGGGGGAGTGTCTTCTCCTAGCTGCGCTAACTACGCCTTGCAGAAAACCGCAGACGATAACAAAGGGAACTTCGCCGCAGAAATCGTGAGTTCAGTGAAACGGAATTTCTACGTCGACGACTGTCTGAAATCGGTGAAATCAGATGAAGATGCTATTCGCCATGTGAGGGACTTGACAGAACTACTCAAGAAAGGAGGCTTCCGGTTAACGAAATGGCTATCAAATTCCCGAACAGTTGTAGAGTCTGTTCCTGAATCAGAGCGAGCGATGTCAGTGAAAGACCTGGATTTTGACCACATTCCGATTGAAAGAGCACTTGGCGTGCACTGGTGTGTGAGTTCCGACACATTCAGATTCAAGGTCAACATTAAAGATCGCCCAGCTACCAGAAGGGGAATCCTCTCAGTGGTGAGTTCGATATATGACCCCCTTGGTTTCGTTGCTCCTTTCATCCTTCCTGCCAAGATACTTCTCCAAAACCTGTGTAAGAAGAAACTCGACTGGGACGACAAAATCTCTGACGAAGACCTCGAACGTTGGAAATCTTGGCTAGATGCGCTGCCGAAGCTCGAGCAGTTCTGCATTGACCGGTGCTTTAAGCCCTCTGACTTTGGAGAAGTTGTCTCATGCCAACTGCATTACTTCTCCGATGCATCTGAATTAGCATACGGCGCTGTGGCCTACCTCAGACTGGTTAACGCAAGTGGTGCAGTACATTGCTCCTTTGTCATTGGAAAATCCAGGTTGTCACCTTTGAAGACGGTTACCATTCCAAGAATGGAACTCTCCGCCGCTACGTTATCCACCAGATTGGATAGGATGATTCGAGAAGAGATCGAGTTGGCAATTGACGAATCATTTTACTGGACAGACAGTATGTGCGTACTTCGCTATATCGAGAATGAAGAGAAAAGGTTCCAGACGTTTGTAGCAAACAGAGTGGCTGCTATACGCGAGCAATCCCTACCAACTCAATGGAAGTATGTTGAAACAAAGCTCAACCCCGCTGACGATGCTTCGAGAGGATTAGCAGTTGACGCCATAGTAGATAGTAACCGCTGGACGAAGGGTCCGGATTTCCTTTGGCAAAGCGAAGAAATGTGGCCTGTGCGTCCTGTTGCCATGGATCCAGAAAAGGAACAACAGTGCTATTTAGAAGAGAAGAAGGCAACCTTTGTCTGTTTCGCTCGTGATGAGAGTGCCAGGGTCAGTGAAATTTTCGAGCGCTTTTCATCATGGCTTCAGCTGAAGAGAATTGTAGCCTGGATCATCAGGTACAAGAATGTGCTCCGAAATGCTGTTAAGAAGCGTAAGAAAGGAGAACCGTTGCAGTTTCTATGCGACAATAAAGCAAGCCCTTTGAGTATCAAGGAAATGGAAGATTCTGAGAGGGCAATTATCAAGGCAGTACAAATCCACAGCTTCCACGAAGAATTGATGTCTTTAAAAGGTGGCCACTCAGCAGTTAAGAAGTCAAGCAGAATCGCAAAGTTAGATCCAGTGCTCGTGGATGGAGTTATACGTGTCGGAGGTCGTCTCCAAAACTCGCCGATCAAGCAAGAGTCCAAACATCCCGTGATACTCCCTAAAGACCATCACATCTCTGCCCTCATCATACGTCACCATCACTTAGTCTGTGGTCACTGTGGCCCAGAGCACACGCTTTCATTGTTAAGGGAGAAGTACTGGATAACAAAGGCAAGAGTTTCCATTCGCCGCATCCTAAGTGCGTGCTTCGACTGCAGAAGAAGACAGGCGCCTGTAAATCAGCAGAAAATGGCCAGCCTGCCGGAAGACAGAGTGAACCCTGCGGGACCCCCATTCAGCTATGTTGGAGTGGACTGCTTCGGTCCCATAGAGGTGCGACGCGGAAGGAGCTTAGTTAAGAGATATGGCGTATTGTTCACGTGCTTGTCGATCCGTGCAATCCATATCGAAGTTGCGCACAGCTTGGACACGGATTCTTTTCTGGAAGCCTTAAGAAGGTTTATAGCAAGAAGAGGCCAGCCATTGTTGATGAGGTCCGACAACGGCGGGAATTTCGTTAAAGGGGAAAAGGAGCTACGTGAAGCAGTTTGCGAGTGGAACCAAGACAAGATCCACAATTTTTTACTGGCGAAGAACATCAAGTGGATTTTTAACCCACCAGCAGGTTCCCATCATGGAGGTGTGTGGGAGCGCTGTATTCGGACAGTGAAAAAGGTGATGAAAGCGCTCTGCAGAGAACAAACTCTAGACGATGAAGGCCTCCTGACGCTCATGTGCGAAGCAGAAGCGATTGTAAATGGCAGACCGATTACCAAGGTGTCGGATGATCCCAGGGATCCTGAAGCTCTCACGCCAAACCATCTTCTCTTGTTGAGATCGGGACCGACCCTTCCTCCAGGCGTCTTTGTAAAAGGCGACGTGTACTCGCGCCGACGATGGCGGCAGGTCCAATATCTAGCGGATGTGTTTTGGAGACGGTGGCTACGCGAGTATCTACCAGCACTGCAAGAACGACAGAAATGGGGAAGTGGGAGCCGGAATCTCATGGAAAACGATGTTGTTCTTGTTGTCGACGAAAGTGCCCCGCGAAGTTCGTGGCCACTGGGACGTATCGTTGAGGTGTACCCAAACAAGAGGGACGGCTTTGTGAGGAGCGTCAAGGTCAAGACGAGGTCCTCAGTCCTGGTGCGGCCGGTGGACAAGCTAGTGCTGTTGGAGGAGTCATGAACGTTTGTGCTATTCAAGTACTTAGAACATTGTTTTAGATTTAGTCACTTAAGTCGGACATTACTCGTTGTTACTGTTTTTGCGTTTCAAGCTGATTGAATTATCTTAGTTAAAGGCTTAAGCTTTGTACACCTTTAAAGGGGCCGGAATGTTAGCCCTGAAACGCCTTTTATCTATTTTGTTTTCCAGATGATTTAGTTGTTGCGATATTGTTTGATTACGTTAATATTTGCCTAAGTCACGCTCTCTGTTAGTCGTTGCGCAATTCATGTAGAGTCTAGTTACGTATTAAAATTAAGTTGGCTACTTTCTCAGATTACACGCTTATTAGGGTTTCAAAAGGTCACTTAGGTTAGTTGCTATCGAGAGATCGTTCGCTACGCTATCCTCGCTATCGGAAAAAGCTAGAGATCGCTACACAGCTACGCTACCAAACCTTGCCAGGAGCTCTACCAAAGTAAGCGATTTTAGTTATTCTATCTAAATGTTATTGATTATTGTCGTTATTTAGCTCAGTTTGATTCGATTAGGAATAGCTGTTCATTACACGTTGTAAGTTGTATCAGTTAGTAGATTATTGTTACATAAGGCTTTCTTTGTTGATTGCCTTTTTTAGTTCGAACCACAATACAGCGTAATCGCCAGAACTCAGCTACTTCGCTACTCAAGCAAGCTATTTCACTAGTAATAAAGTTATTGGCCGTGTGAAGAAAACCTTTGTGTGTTTGTGCGATTACTTGACCTTTGCTACCACGTGGAATCGAATTGAACTTTGTGCGTTTGGATGTAAGCTTCGGCAAGATAACCTGTGATCCTCTGAAGATCACAAGAACTTTCAATCCAGATAAGAATGCAAGATGCTGCGTGGCTTCTTGGGAGAAATGTGACAAGAATCCAAGCAGACAACTCCCAAGCTATCAAGGCAATTGAGCAGCTAGATACTCAACCGAAGAAGATCACCAGCATCCCAGTCTGCTCTGCCTATAACTCGCTGGTCACTGACCCGTTACCCACCACACGAGTGGGAACCCCTCCTTTAGTTGCTGCGCCAGCCCACGAGTGGTCCACGCTTTTGCCTGTGCTCATGCAAGCACAAGATATTAGCGTCAAAGTGGTTGGCCCAACAAGGAAGACAGTGATCTTGCTGGATTTAGGGCTATGCCAGCCTGCAAAGAAACTTCAAATGGCACGTCGTGATCTGAAGCACCTCATTCTTCGACCTGGAGAGCTCCACATTGTGATGGCTGCTTTCATTCACGCTGATCAAGAGAGCATCACTGCACTCGCAGACCTGGGAACCACTGTTCAGCCAAATGGAAATACCTATGCTGGGATCGAAAAGCTAGTTTGCAAGCTGTACCAGGCAAATACACACATCACCAAGATAAAGGAACTGAAATGGCTCCTGTTCCGTAAGAAGCAAGCTGAATCGCAGAGACTGCCGCCCACCCTAGCAGCACTGAAGGAAGCTATCAAGAGAGCACATCACCAGCGTATGGTATGGAACAACGACATCGTGTCAAATCCAGAACTGCCATCGCCATCGAATTACGGATGGAAATTGGAATAAGGTACATATTAATGTAACATATGTTTATCTGAAATTATCCATCCATGGCCAAGAATAATTCGCAAAAACTTAATGTATATGGCATGTATATGCTTTCATTGACAGATGAATGGTTTCCAATAAGGACACCATTAACGCCAGCGCCAGATGACGTGCTCCATTTACTCAAGTGTGGTTGTTCAAGGGAGAGGCGCTTAACGAACCGATGCCAATGTCACAAGGCCGGACTCCCATGCACTGATCTCTGTAGTTGTATGGACAATGAAGACGAGCCCTGCAATAATGCCATTGAGGAGGAAGAGGAGATGGGTACTGACTCCAGTGATGACGAGGAGGAAGTGGATGTTGATGATGACGATAAAGAATAGATGACTCGTAAAAATCAAAGCTTCGGTCATTTTTGTATACCGCTTAAGTTAAAAAGGACAAACATAAAAATGTCTGAAATGAGTATTTGCAGAAAGTCTTGGGTATTTATTTAACAGCCTTGTTTTCATGCCATGAATGATGATATAAATGACCATGTCATTATTCAAAGTAGGTGCCATTGGGGAACAAGTGATAGCAATGTTTGAAAGAATGTACATACAATTATGCCGGATATAATCATTTTTTTGTAAGAGCCTCACTTTTATGTCAACATGGTCACGTAACCTTGTTAACTATCATTATGACTATTGACATGTTAGATATCATCCCATAATAAATCTGAGCAAGTTTGGTGGCATTTGGTTGCAAATATCGATAGTTATGAGCAATTTAAGTCTCAGCCTCGTTTCCATGCTGAGCCATACGGGGCCTATTTTAAAACCACCGTAGCAGCTGCCGGTGCAAGTCGCAAAATTGCCGACAACATTTTCTGTGTTCCTAAGGGTCCCCTTGACACTTTTAGATAGGTGGCTTGTTATCTTCAAGAAAATCTCACGGGACTTTGAATCGCGACATATGCTCCCTGACTACTGTTCGTGTGGCGTTGTGGGACTGATTTAGCGCGGTGCGCGTGGCTTTGTGGGACTGATGCAGCTCGGCGCCTGGGGACGAGGCAGGCTTCTTGGATTGTTTATACATTAGTTGCCTAAGTTGTCTTCACAATCGGCGGCGTCATATGCCGTCTGATGCCGTTTTTAAGGCCATCGAAAAGATCCAGGAAACTGTGGAAAATGGTTTCAAGGCCATAGAAGCAAGGATCGCTTCTTTGGAGGAGAAGGTAAATCACGATGTAGCTACGCAGGCTAACAGCGTTGGATCGTGTACGCCATCACCAAACAGTTCAGGCAGAAAGCGAAAGATTCACAGAAACCCTGATCTGTCGGTAAGTAGGCTCTTTATGGAAAGCCGATCATGGATTTGTTGTTTCTGTTTATGTTTGCTCATAGGAAGGGGACATATCTTAGTTTCTACGCCAAATGAACGTTGGAAACCTTTGTATTTTTCAAATTTCGCGCCTCGGTCGGCGAGCAATTTTTCACACCTTTTCGTCTGAAACCCCCGCGTAACGGCTAGGAGATCATTTTTTTTTTATGAAAACGACCTCAAAACATTGCGATTTGGTGACCGGCAAGCTTGGCAAAAATACAACCTTTTGTATCCCTAGGCCACTGCGTTCTAAGCATGGAGATTCAGCAGTCTTTATAAGACAAAATATTTTGTGTTCAGAGCACTATATCCGCTCCAAGATGGATCAGTTAGAACTGTCCTGGAATACTGACAAGAAGTGAGTTCTTTAAGTTTTTTATGCATCAGTCAATTTTAGCGGCTTTTGTTACTTTTAAGGAGGCTCGTAAGGGTTTTGTCATTGTTGTAGTGTCTGTGAACTTATGAAAGATAATTGCAAAAAATTTCATGTGGGAATATGGACAAACTATAAACATCTTTGTAACTCAGTTGTTGGGCAATACCTTAAAGGTAGTTCTGATGTTACTTGGGTTACCATGGCAACAGGTTAGCTCACATAAAATGACCTCTAACTTTCAGATTTTGCATAGTCAGTTACCTACTGTATTTATTGCTTGTTGGAAAGCATCCTAAATTCTTTAACTCCTTTGGAAATATTACAAAAGTTTTCTACAGTAGTAGATCTTGTGTTATTCCAAAAAAGGCATTTTTTCACGTACAGAATATTCAACTTGATAAATTTCACCCAGACAATTCTGTTGGAAGTGGCATACTGAATGTTGCATGCATGCAAAAAATCAAAATAGGTCACTGTGCAAAATTTCGAGATTACCACAAATGTTTCTTGCAGCTTTTATTCCCGGTCGCGTAATTGATTGAGTTCGGCAATCAAACCTAAAAAATTGTGTGAGAGTTCGCTTTCTGAATCCAATCGAACTTAATCGAATGGTGCAAACCATCAGTTGAAATAGACGAAAATTTTGAAAAGTCTTTTTTAGCATGTAAGAACAACAAAGAATTAGGTGAAATGAACAGTAGATTGATGTAGCTTTGCTGAAACATCATTTTATGATCTACTACTGTTATCATTCTTAATCGAATGTATGCCAACTTTGGCTACCAAACCTAATCAAACCAAATCAAAGGTCAATTGCTCCAATTTTTGTGTGAGAGTTTGATTGTGTTTGATTGTCAAACTCAGTTGATCCCAATCGTTCGATTAAGTTAGATAAATGAAATGTTCTACATGTATTTGGTTCGAGTAGTTACGTCGGGCACACGCACACATGGCTACAAACCCTTTTGAGCCTTTTGGGACTCACGCTAAGGAGAGAAAACAGTGTCTAAACGTACACGTAAAATTGCGTGGATATTAATCATGCGATGATTAATTTTTTTACGTTTAGGTTTTTTGGAGTTTGGAAAGCAGATTTCAAACAAATGCGTGGATTTTACATGTGCATTTAGACAGTGTTTTCTGTATAATATAGTGCGAATCCCTTAAAAGTAATAAAAGCTCTTTCAACAGTGCCCAAAAATAAAAAATAAATATATATATATATATATATATATATATATATATATATATATATATATATATATATATATATGTAATTTAGTACAAGTGTTTACTACCAAGGGTTCCACTGTGAAGCATTCATACCTTTCAAATAAATAAATAACAGTAATATTGACAAGTCCTTGGGGATTGTTCTCTGTACTGACCCACACTCTTGCTAGTGTGCTAAATGTCTCTTCTTTGAATTTACTTTATATGGTTTCCCTATGCATCAGGGGAAGAAGTAAGCAGCTTATAAGATGATCCACTTTTAAGATGGCTCCATAGGGTTTTCACTTAGGTTCTATTTTAGGGGAATGACCTTAAGTAACTAGTAGCTGGCTATTGAATGTACATGACACATTACATGCTCTCTCGTCCTAAGGATTGACAAACCTGATCATGCCTGAGATTGTTGCTGTTGCTCTTTCATAAATTCAGCTTACAGTTGTGTACCTTCTTCTCCTTAGTTAGCAGATGAGTTTATATATGAATTGGTAGCATCAAATATTGCAAAATGATTGTTGTTGTTGTAGTAGTTATTTTGAATGGATTAATTTTGTGGCACATTTATTATCATTTGTAGGGAGAATGAAGACCCAAACCGGGCAGTTACAACAACCTTACTAAGAGAGATCAAAGAAGTAGAACAAATCAAAAATGATCCACTCTTCACAGAGAGGTAATTTTGGGTAAGTTTTTATATAGATGTACTCAACACATTCAAACAAGGATGTGCATGTCTGTGTGTATACTGTATGACTTAATAATTATTAAAAGGTACTGGATTTTCAATAAATGCAAGGCAAGGCCCAGATGATATAACAGCAGTGGTCACACTATCACTATTACCAAATGAATAGGAAAAAACCTTTGTCACTTGGCAGCCATGTTGAGTCATAGAAGAATGAAAAGTTTTGTTTTCACATGGCAAGCCTCGCACTGCAAATTATTCTTGTTTTCTTCTGAGACTCAACATGGCCACATGTGACAAAGGTCTATTCACTGGGATTTCACAAGACTGGGAGTGAGAAAGAAGGGAGGGAGCCTGTGGACATTCTTTTAATGGGGCATTCCATGATACCAAATTCTGGTATCATGATTTGATTGGTTAGATACTTTTTTTAGATAACTGTTGACAGCTTTGCAAACAATGTTAACTTTAGTTATTAAACATCATTTTGAATGGCTTGTGGTGTAAATTTGCATCATTTTGTCAAAGAAGCTGAGCTTCTTGCTTCTAGTTTGGAGAGGCAAAATGATGGCATCAAAAAGATGTTGACAGCCTCTTTCCCTTTTCTTTCTTGCCCTCAGACCAATCTCTGCTTGTGGTTTCTCTTCACCCTATAACCCACTTAGGAGCTTGTTCACACTGGCAGGATAGAGTAAAGTATATATCAGGCTGCTGAAAGAGCAGTTTTTGTTTCATATTTTATTATATTCTCATCTTTTTCTTTTGAGAAAGCCTACTTTTTTAATAAAACCCTGACCAGTGTACCCACATGAAGCAAGAACAGCCACAATTCTGATTGTTATATCGATCATGTGCACAGGGCTTGCGTAGAATGCATTAGGATGATATGGTTTGTAAACCTTCAGTCCTGAGAATACAAAAATATATGAAACAGAAAATTTATTGTACTGGCAACTAATTCAGTGTGTTGTGCTTTCAGATGCTATTTCTCAGAACTATGCCTCTGGCAAGAAGAGAAAGAGGCAAGAAGAAAATGGCACCTATGAAAAGTATCAGCAAGAGCAGAAGAGGAGGCAAAGGATCAAAAGGGTAAGCATTGTATCACTGATAAAATAACACATGATAGGATGTAAGTTTCAGAACAGATTATTGCTGTACACACTTGAAAGATATAAACCATGAACGACAACACCCAACAGCTTTTGGGAAACTTTTGACCCACATGACTGTATGAACTTATTTGTATTTTTTTTTGCTAGAGAGTAAAAGCACATGAAGATTTTAAGGCTTAAAATTTGCATTTTTCTTGTAGACGAGAGAAAAACATGAAATATGCATACCCCATAATTCCATAAAGTTGTATTGTTTGCACTTTTCCCAAGGCAATGCTTTTTTTTTTTTTTTTTTTTTCAATCTAGTGAAAATGTTTTGGATCCCAGGTTTGGTTTATACTAAATATATTCCCGTAGATGCCACTATCTGATTTAGTTTAAACAACCGATGCATCTAGTAGAACACATCAACTTTTTTTTTTCTAAGATTACTTTCAGGTATTTGAAAGGAATGTTTGTTTAGCTAATGCAGTTTGATTTCTGTGGATTATTCACAAATCCCATCCCTTGAATTTATGAGCTGTTGTTGAATTTCCAGAAATCCTAACTAGCTGTACAGTACATCACTCTTGACACTTCATTTTTCCCAAAGAAAGCAAAGGGAATTAGTTTTCTTGTGATATGAAAGTTTTAGGTGATGTTTCATCAAATATTGAAAGAAAATGCAAGCTCCTCATCCATTAACTAAGTACAAATTACTTATAAAAGGCTTTCTGTAAAAGGACCAGTGGGTTACAGCTCTGTTATAATAAATTGAAAGTCTCAAGGCATCACAGTGATGCTCCATGTACGCTGAAGTGCATTTGCTGCCTATTTTTGAATTATGTATAATCATTTTGCCTCAAATTAAAAACAGTTATTTGCTCTTAATAACTTGTTTCTATCTGTCAATTCTGTCAATTTAGAAACTGGAAAAAAAAAAGACTGAAAGTTGTGATTGAAGAAGAGAAAGAGGACGAAATATTTGTATCCCTCCACATCAGCCTTGTCTCCTCAGATGAGTCCGAAGATGAAGGAGATGCCTTGGCCACCAGGCCTTTAACCTGGAGAGTGGAGGAAGTGTCAGACCTTTTTAAGACACTGGATGACAGGTGGAAGGCAGCAATGACACCACAACAAAAGCGTCAATCAGTAAGCCGAAGAAATGGCCTTCCAAGTCTTCGGAGCCCAAAATTATGGAGTTCCCCAGCAGTTAGTTTGGGTTGTACGATCTTTGTAGATCACTCAGCTATAGTTTTGGGGGCAGTAATGTTATTAAGGGTTTCATGCAAAAGGTATGCAAGCTGCTTGAAATCAACACTTTTCTGGCTGTATACAAGAACTCAATGAGTTGAAAGATTTTTTATTAAACAAAGTCTTTGAAGTCCTTGAAACTTAGTCTTGCAGTTATAATAGAATCAATCAAGCTCATAGCTTTTGCATTTTACCCTTCAAATAATAACAAAGAAATTATTTTTTCTCATAGACTGCCTCCTTTTTGGATATCATGACATTTAATACTAGGGTTATACATTGTAGTATTTTTCTTCATTTCAGTGTTTTTGCCTTTATAATCTTTTACATTTTTACATGATACAACTGTATCTTGTACAGGGTATGTGTATATAGTTTCTTTAAGTACAAGATATAAAAAAAAAAATATTCTACAGCTGTTCTTTGACTGTCATCCACATTTTTTTTTTTTATTTGAATGAAGTTTTTTGGAGAGCAGTTGTCTCCTGAACAACATGTACAGGGTATGTGTCTATAGTTTCTTAGTACATGTTGTTTAAGAGACAGCTGCTCTCCAAAAACCTTCATTCAAATAAAAAAAAAATAGTAGATGACAGTCAAAGGACAGCTGTAGAATTTTTTTTTTTTCATTACTACAAGTTGTTCATGCATGTGATTGACTGTGTTGAAATGCACATGTGATCATACTAAAAATTTAATGACATCTCTTCCAAGTCACAACTTTTTGAGTTGAATGAAACTTTTGGGTGCTTGGGAGAGGTAGCTTGACTGCAAGGTTAAGTTTGTACAGGGTGACATTGCATCAGGGTTTGTGTTAATTTTACTTGCTTACAATCTAAGAGGTTATAGTAAATGAGCGTAATTTGCTTCTTTGCCAGTAGGTAATACTGATAACTGATTGTAGTAATGTTGGTGGGTCCTTTTTTCTCAGCTTTGTTTTTGTATTCTTGTTGTATTATATAAAATTCTGAGTTCTCTTTTGGACAAACTGACACCACATCTAGTTTACTACGGTTAAATGAAAGAGCAGTGTTATTTAATTTCATAGACATTGTTTGTTGGAGTGGGGGATGAAAGTAACTATAAATCTAGAAACTTATTTTGTTTGTTTCTCATATCTGATTTTAGTATTGTAATACTTCAACACCAGTGTACATTTAAATAAACGATATTGTTGGAATTCAGAGTTGTTATCTTTCATCCTAACATTTAACACTGGGGAGGGAAGTTTTTATAACGTAGTCCGCTGTTTCCCTTAGTTCATTTCAAATGAACAGTTAGCAAAAACCATAAATCGCGCCAAATAATCTAGAGTTTGGCTGGGGGAATGGTGAAGCAGGAAAACCCTCGGAATTCACTACCCCAGAAAATAAGACAAAAACACGCCTAGCGTATATCGGAATATAAAAATAATTACCATGTGTAAACCGAACAGCGAACGCTGGAAAACTAGCGTTTTCTTGAATTCACCGTACCAGAAATACAAGAAAACGCGAGGAAGAACGCCGGATACAAACAATTTTCCGTGCGTTTATCGTTCGGTGAACGCAAGAAAATACGCGTTTTCTTGAATTCACCGTCCTAGAAAACAGCATGAAACGCCAGAAAAACACAGGCGAACGCCGGAATATTCATTATTTTCCGAGTTTTGACGGTTTGGTGAACACTGGAAAACAGGCGTTTTCTTCAATTCTCTTGAATTCACTGTCCCAGAAAATGTAAGAAAACACAGCAAAACGCTTGTGAACGGCCGATTATTCGCTGTTTTCCGAGCGTAAACGGATCGGTAAACACTGGAAAACATACGTTTTCTTGAATTTACATGAATTCACCGTCCCAGAAAATGTAAGAATACGCAAGGAAAACGCTTGCGAACTCAGGAATATTGGCTATTTTCCAAGCGTTAACTGATCGGTGAACGCTTGAAAACATACGTTTTCTTGAATTTACATGAATTCACCGTCCCAGAAAATGCAAGAATACGCAAGAAAAACGCTTGCGAACGCCGGAATATAGGCTGTTTTCCAAACGTTAACTGACAGGTAAACGCTAGTTTTCCAGTGTTTACCTACGTTGAACAGGGATTTTCCGTGACGTAAAACAACGGAAAACGCGGGTTTTTATCGGATAACGGCGGTGAACGCGACGTTGGTCGGTGGGAAAACTCCAGTAAACGCCCGGAATACAAGACGTTTTACGAGCGTTAACAGGCCGGTGAACGCCAGAAAACGTGCGTTTTCCAGCGTTCACCGCCACAGAAAACTGCCGGATAATGGAACGAATACTCCAATTCACCGGCACGAAAACTCGCGGAAAAGATTGGATTTTCCGTTTTAGTGAACACTGAAAAATACTGGAAAATACCACATTTTGCGTAAGTTCGCCGCGTGTTTTCTGAACGGTAAAATCCCACTTTTCCTGCCGTGAGCCTTGCTGCTGCTTGATGTGTGTTGAACTTGTAATTTCTACGGTTTTCTGTTTCACAGGGTCTTAGTTTTCGTACTACGAAAACTAAGACCGGGTCTTAGGTCTTAGGTCTTAGGTCTTCGTTTTCGAGGGTCTTCGTTTCCGTAACACATCGCTATCCAAGAACTAGGCCTTCCCGCCATTTCCGTGGAATAAATTACCGTTTTGGCGCGAAAGAGTTTGTCATAAATTAGTTTGAGTATAGCGTGGTGAAATTCATTATTTACATATCATAAAAGTTACGCTTGGTGAAGTGAAAGTATTTATATATAATGGGTTTGCACGCGCGGCGAAAAGTCTGTCATATATAAATAATAAATTTACACCCATAAGAACCTATGATATGGCCTCCCTCACCATGAGTCTCCCATAGCTCAGTGGTTAGAGCGTCCAACCGGTATCAGGAAGGTCATAGGTTCGATTCCCGTTGGGGGCCCTGGAAAAAATTCTTTTTTCCGAGTTATTCGACTTGCGAACGTTTCTTCATTATTTTCACTTTATCCAAGTCGCCATTCCATTTATCATTTAACCAAATTTACACTTGGCGAGGTGAAATTTCATCATTTATAAATAATGGATTTGTACTCTCGGTGACATTCATTATTTATAAATAATAGTTTTTACTTGGAAAGACGAAATGTTATTATTTATAAATAATGAATTTACGCGCCGGGTGAACTTCATTATTTATATATAATAGATTTACAGCTGGTTTGCCTAACTTCATGATATGTAAATAAATGTTTAAGAAACAACTTGATTTATAAATAAAGAAAGTTGTCAAGCGAATTATTTACTTATTATTTGTTTTGTGATTCATACTATATACATATCAGGTTTGCCAAGAACTAATGATTTAGATATCACTTGACGAATACTTATTCCTTATTTGTAAATAGTTTTTTCATCATTTCCAGTTATTTATAAATAATGAAAAACCAGCATGAATTTGGTCTAAATGATAAATTTACAAACGGTGCCTCATACATAAGAGGGACTAACCCTTGCGACTTAAGACCACTGCTGGTTGGACAGTTCCCTTTCCTTACATTGGATTGCTGCTAAAGGGGAGCACCGTCAGTTTGTGCAGAATCGTGTCAGTAGAATCCAGTCTCAGCCAAACTTGCTGTGGCTTCATGTTCCGTCAACCGACAACCCCGCCGATCTAAAGAGCCGTTGTGGTAGTGTAGTAGGCGCAGAACTGTGGTGGGATGGACCTGCTTGGCTCTCAGAAACTGCCAAGTGGCCAGAGGACATCATGCCGGAACCAAGCCCTGAAAGTATGGCGGAACGAAAGCCCCATCAAGAACTGTTCGCAGTTGGAGTCGAGACCCGTGATGATTTCGATTTGGTCCTATGGAAGTTTTAACTACGTAAGGCCGTGACGATTGGTGTTTGGGTGATGCGATTCCCGCATAATTCACGGAACTCCTCCAGCAAGACCACGGGACCACTGAATACAGCTGACGTTGAGAAATGTTAGATGTTCCTAGTCAAGAGAGCACAGCTACAAGGGTTAAGCAACCCAAATTTGACCAAGACCAAGAACAACTGAATCTGCAGCCTAGTGGAGAGGGAATGTTGGAATGTCGAGGACGGATCCAGGGCGAGTACCCAATATACCTGCCTGGCTCAGCTCTACTAGCAGCGAAGATAGTACAACAGGCTCACGTCACTACACTAAATGGCGAGAGTAAGAGAGAAGTTCAGGATACCCCGTCTTCGGAAATTGTCGAAGAGAGTCGTGCGAAAATGCAGCGAATGCAAACGTTTTCAAGCCGTGGCCTTTGCATATCCGCCATAGAGACACGATTCTCCTCAACCCTACAACCCCTGTGTTTTGACCTGAGACGGCAAGAATTTGCTTAACGTCACTAAACCAGCAACAAAGTTAAATTTGAGACCAAGGTGCTTTCCTTCGTCGACATTTTCTCACGCCTAACTACAAAACATTTGGTGTGGATATAGAAATTGTGGAGACTAGAGTTCTTTGCAAATTTATTTGTTTGTTTGGAGATGACAAAAATAAATCTACTGTCAATACCCAAACACTGATTACTGAAATCAAGGCACCCCGCCGTCAAACACAAGAAGATAGCGAGAGGGATTTAAACAATGTTTCTGAAAGGGCATTAATTAGAGTTGCGCTCTGGTGGATAAACATAAAAGATGCTCACCTCAATGAGGGAATGATTTATAAGCTAGAGAATTTGTAATTAGTGTTTCAACAATATTAAAGCAAAGCCGATAATAAGTCATTTGACTCGTGCGAGTTTCTTGCGGCGACACGTCTAGAAAGTAAGTTTAATCTCCGAATAGAGACGTTATTACTCCAGTCGTTTATAAAAGTTACGGACAGAATGATATAGCTGAGGAGAAACCGTTTTGTTATTTAGTCCATTTTATGACAGTATCCTATCAGATTGCTTCTCGGCTAAAATCTTCGAGCATTTTACAATCCCGTAAGGTATTCTTCCACGCCCTAGTTTCTGAATACACTTTTGAAGATATTCCTCAACGCTCAAGCCGATGGCAAGGACTTGGAGTGTGCAAACTAAATGCCTAAGATGAAACAAATGATACTTAACTGAGGAATTTCTGACCAGTTTGAATTTTCCATACCAGAGCTAAGTGTGGAGCGATAATCAAGCTTTCGATGTCAGTCATGTCAACATCGTTTGAGAGGCTGAGTGAAATATGTGACTATTATTCTCGCATCTCTCGATGTGAAACTGACCTGCAACTGATTTTTTCTACTTCTCGATGTACTGCGTATTTTTTTTATCCTGCAGACTCTTTAATCCTTGGACCAAAGTCCAAACTAGGCGTTGCGATGAACGTCATACTCGCATGATTTGGTGTACTGTTATCATATTTTTACTTAGTCTCGCGTTTTCAAAGAAACCGATGTCGCCGTAGTTTTGCTATTTATTGTAGACAACGGTCTCTGCCCCTGCTCTTTACTCTTTTGCAAGTGCTTTTCTTATTATTTCTTTTAAATTGGAATCCAAGCCGTTTTGTTTCGTTCCTTTGTATGTTTGATTGCAAGAAGTTCAAAATATTTTAAGTTCTTCGGCGCCCTAGGGGATAACTAAATTTCGGCGCTCTGCTTTCTAAAAAACGGAGTTGGAGTGAGTGCATTGAGCGGAAGTATTAAAAGGTTTTTTAAACAATAAGCTGCTCTCCGTTAAATAAATATAAAACATGCCTACGTGATAGTCGAAACTTGAATGCTACCGTTGGCCCGGCTAATCACCTTGTTGTTAAAAGAATTTGCTTAACGTCACTAAACCAGCAACAAAGTTAAATTTTAATCCGAGGCGCTTTCCTTCGTCGTCATTTTCTCACGCCTAACTAAAAAACATTTGGTGTTGATGTAGAAATTGTGGAGACTAGCGGTTCTTTGCGAGTTAATTTCTTTGTTTGGAGATGGCCAAAATAAATCCATTGTCAGCACTCAAAGAAATTACTGATTCTTGGCACCCCGCCGTCAAATACAAGTAGATAGTGAGAGTGATTTAAACAATGTGTCTAAAGGGCTTTCCGGTAGAGTTGCGCTCTGGTGGATAAACATAAAAGATGCTCACCTCAATGAGGGAATGATTTATAAGCTAGAGAATTTGTAATTAGTGTTTCAACAATATTAAAGCAAAGCCGATAATAAGTCATTTGACTCGTGCGAGTTTCTTGCGGCGACACGTCTAGAAGGTAAGTTTAATCTCCGAATAGAGACGTTTATATTACTCCAGTCGTTTATAAAGGTTACGGACTGAATGATATAGCTGAGGAGAAACCGTTTTGTTATTTAGTCCATTTTATGACAGTATCCTATCAGATTAATTCTCGGCTAAAATCTTCGAGCATTTTACAATCCCGTAAGGTATTCTTCCACGCCCTAGTTTCTGAATACATTTTTGAAGATATTCCTCAACGCTCAAGCGGATGGCAAGGACTTGGAGTGTGCAGACTGAATGCCTAAGATGAAACAAATGATACGTAACTGAGGAATTTCTGACCAGTTTGAATTTTCCATACCAGAGCTAAGTGTGGAGCGATAATCAAGCTTTCGATGTCAGTCATGTCAACATCGCTTTAGAGTCTTAGTGAAATATGTGACTATTATTCTCGCATCTCTCAATGTTAAACTGACCTGCAACTGATCTTTTCTACATCTCGTTGTACTGCGTATTTTTTTTATCCTGTAGACTTTAATCCTCGGACCAAAGTCCAAACTAGGCGTTGCGATGAACGTCATTCTCGCATGTCTTTGGTGTCGATTATCATATTTTTACTTAGTCTCGTGTTTTTAAAGAAACCAATGTCGCCTTAGTTTTGCTATTTATTGTAGACGGTCTCTGCCCCTGCTCTTTACTCTTTTGCAAGTGACTATCTTATTATTTCTTTCAAATTGAAAACCAAGCCGTTTTGTTTCGTTCCTTTGTATGCTTGATTGCAGAAGTTCAAAATACTTTAAGTTCTTCGGCGCCCAAGCGGATAACTAAATGTCTGCGCTCTGCTTTCCAAAAACCGGAGATGGAGTGAGTGAATTGAACAGTATCAAAAGCTTTAAACAATAAGCTGCGCTCCGTTGGATAAATATAAAACATGCCTACATGATAGACGAAATTTGAATGTCAGTCATGGCCACTTGTCACCTTGTTGTTAAAAGAATTTGCTTAACGTCAATAAACCCGCAACAAAGTTAAATTTGAATCCAAGGGGCTCTCCTTCGTCGACATTTTCTCACTCCTAACTACAAAACTTTTGGTGTGGATATAGAAATTGTGGAGACTAGAGTTCTTTGCCAATTTATTTGTTTGTCTGGAGATGACCAAAATAAATCTATTGTCAATACCCAAACAAATTACTGAAATTTTCCCACCCCGCCGTCAAACACAAGTATATAGCGAGAGCGAGTTAAACAATGTTTCTGAAAGGACTTTAAGTAGAGTTACACTCTGGTGGATATACATAAAAGATGCTCACCTCAATGAGGGAATGATTTATAAGCTAGAGAATCTTGGCACCCCGCCGTCACACACAAGTAAATAGCGAGAGCGATTTAAACAATGTTTCTGAAGGGCTTTTTAAAAGTAGAGCTGCACTCTGGTGGATAAACATAAAAGATGCTCACCTCAATGAGGGAATGATTTATAAGCTAGAGAATTTGTAATTAGTGTCTCAATAATATTAAAGCAAAGCCGATAATAAGCCATTTGGCTCGTGCGAGTTTCTTGGGGCGACACGACTAGAAGGTAAGTTTAATCTCCGAATAGAGACGTTATTACTCTAGTCGTTTATAAAGGTTAGATATAGCTGAGGAGAAACCGTTTTGTTATTTAGTCCATTTTATGACAGTATCCTATCAGTTTGCTTCTCGGCAAAAACGTTCCGGCATTTTACAATCCCGTAATGTATTCCTCCACGCCCTAGTTTCTGAATCCACTTTGGACGATATTCCTCAAGCCGATGGCAAGGACTTGGAGTGTGCAGACTGCATGCCTAAGATGAAACAAATGATACTTAACTGAGGAATTTCTCACCAGTTTGAATTTTCCATACCAGAGCTAAGTGTGGAGCGATAATCAAGCTTTCGATGTCAGGCATGTCAACATCGTTTGAGAGGCTGAGTAAAATATATAGGACTATTATTCTCGCGTGTCTCAATGTTAAACTGACCTGCAACTGATCTTTTCTACATCTCGTTGTACTGTGTAGTTTTTTTTATCCTGCAGACTCCTTAATCCTCGGACCAAAGTCCAAACTAGGCGTTGCGATGAACGTCATACTCGCATGACTTTGGTGTCGATTATCATATTTTTACTTAGTCTCGTGTTTTTAAAGAAACCAATGTCGCCTTAGTTTTGCTATTTATATTAGACGGTCTCTGCCCCTGCTCTTTACTCTTTTGCAAGTGACTTTTTTATTATTTCTTTCAAATTTAAATCCAAGCCGTTTTGTTTCGTTCCTTTGTATATTTGATTGCAGAAGTTCAAAATACTTTAAGTTCTTCGGCGCCCAAGGGGGATAACTAAATTTCTGCCCTCTGCTTAAAGCTTTCTAAAAACCGGAGATGGAGTGAGTGAATTGAGCAGTATTAAAAGGTCTTTAAACAATAAGCTGCGCTCCGTTGGATAAATAACATGCCTACATGATAGTCGAAATTTGAATGTCAGTCTTGGCCACTTGTCACCTTGTTGTTAAAAGAATTTGCTTAACGTCACCAAACCCGCAACAAAGTTAAATGTGAGTCCAATGCGCTTTCCTTCGTCGACATTTTCTCACTCTTAACTAAAAAACATTTTGTGTGGATATAGAAATTGTGGAGACTAGAATTCTTTGCGAGTTAATTTGTTTGTTTGGAAATGACCAAAATAACTCTATTGTCAATACACAAACAAATTACTGAAATCCTTGCACCCCGGCGTCTAAAAACAGGCAGATAGCGAGAGTGATTGAAGCAATGTTTCTAAAGTGCTTTAGGTAGAGTTGCGCTCTGGTGGATAAACATAAAAGATGCCCACTACAAGGACGGAATGATTTATAAGCTAGAGAATTTCTAATTAGTGTTTCAATAATATTAAAGTATAGCCGATAATAAGTCATTTGACTCGTGCAAGTTTCTTGCAGCGACACGTCTAGAAGGTAAGTTTAATCTCCGAATAGAGACGTTAACGTTATTACTCTAGTCGTTTATAAAGGTTACGGACTGAATGATATAGCTGAGGAGAAACCGTTTTGTTATTTAGTCCATTTTATGACAGTATCCTTTCAGATTTCTTCTCGGCTAAAACGTTCCGGCATTTTACAATCCCGTAAGGTATTCTTCCACGCCCTAGTTTCTGAATACACTTTGGAAGATATTCCTCAAGCCGATGGCAAGGACTTGGAGTATGCAGACTGAATGCCTAAGATGAAGAAAATGATACTAAACTGAGGAATTTCTTACCAGTTTTAATTTTCCCTAGCACGGCTACATATGGAGTTTCATTTAAGCTTTCGATGTCAGTGAAATCAGTCAACATATTTTGAGAGGCTGAGTAAAATATGCAACTATTATTCTCGCATTTCTCAATATCAAATTGACCCACAAGTGATTTTTTTCTACTGACATCTTGATGGACGGCGTATTTTTTTTATCCTGCCGACTCTTTAATCCTTTAACGATAGTTCGAAATGGACGTTGCTATGAATGTGAAACTCGCAGGACTTTAGTGTCGATTACAGTCGTATTTTTACTTAGGCTCGTGTTTTTAAAGAAACCGATATTTGTAGAAAGTCACCTTTGTTTTGCTATTTATTGTAGAGGATCTCTGCCGCTGCTCTTTACCCTTTTGCAAGTGACTTTCATGTTATTTGTTTCAAATTTAAATCCAATCTGTTTTATTTCGTTCCTTTGTAGTAGTTGTTTGCAGAAGTTTAAAATACTTTTAGTTATTCAGCTCCTATGTTTAAGGGCTCCGCTCTTCCGCTTTCTACCAAACGGAACTGAATGGTGTGAGTGAATTGACCAGTTTGAAAAGTGGTGCTCCGTTGGATTAATTTCAAAGATGCCTAGATGACAGTCTGATTTCCGATGTTTACTCCCTTGTCTCTTGCTTTCAAGAACCGAACGCTTTGCGAACCACTTTAAATGACTCTCATATCTACTGAAGACGTCTTCGAAACTATTTGCTGAGAGCAATTGTCGTTTGTTAGAAAATGCTAATCACGGGGGGAAAATACATGCAATAAAGGCTCGCTTAGTTTTATGTATTTGTCAATCTTTCTTTTCGAAGTGGAAGTGAAGTGGCCATATTGGTTGTATCAAACATTTCAGTAAGACAGCTTTTAGGTGAATTTGCTTTGAAAAAATATCATGTCAAATCAGTATTTTCAAAGTATAAAAAAATAATACACATTTTGCAATGAGATTAGATTCGTTTCCTCTGCTGCTGATCTTTCATCCTTCAAAATCATCAACACGTAGGCCTTTTAGTCTATTTTCAAAACTTATTTAAACACCGCAAAAATAAGCTGGCGAAGCTAATTTACTCCTGCCTGATCATTCATTTACAGCAAGACAATTTGCCTGGTGATTGAAAGCTAATCATGGCTAGCTTGCGTGGCGTCTGGAGCCTAGTTTATGTTCTGCTTGTGTTATCCACACTTGGTGCAACTAAAACTGCCAAAAAGTGTAAAGGATTGAACGAGGCCGTCCAGACCCTACTTCAGGAAGTAAAGAACGAACTCAGGGAGCTAAGAGAGGAAATCAAGTGTTTAAACAAACCAATCAGTGTTAAAGGTATCTTAAAGTTGTCTAGTTACCGACGTTGACCTTTTTTTTTTTTTAAGAAATTGTGCAGGCGGAGGCAAGCTCGGTTTACAGTTAAATATCTTAATGTTGCCTACTGCACCTGGTTACCTGGTTTTTGTTGATACTGAAACAAAACTAGCCCACAACATCCTTTTTTCTCTTTTAACATGCACTAACAAATATTTGTATTTATATTGTATTTTAGTTTACAAGAGCTGCTCTGAACTCTACAAAGCTGGTAAACAAACCAGCGGTGTTTACAAGATCAACCCCGACAATGGCGGTGCCTTTGATGTGTACTGTGACCAAACAACAGCCGGTGGGGGGTGGACTGTGTTTCAAAAGAGATTGGACGGCTCGGTTAATTTCTACCGCGGTTGGGACGACTACAAACGAGGCTTTGGAAATCTCAATGGGGAATTTTGGCTTGGACTGGACAAGATTCATCGCCTGACAAAAAAACCAAGCAAGCTTCGAGTGGATCTTGAAGACTTCAGTGGCAATACAGTATATGCTGAGTACAGTTCCTTTGGTGTTGATGATGAGGGAAGCAAATACACACTCAATCTTGGTTCATACTCTGGTAAGTATACTATAATAATTGGATAATCAGATAGAAAGCTATATTCAAACAGCGTTACTTGTAAGTTTTGTTTAAAAATGTGCAACTCTACTAATTAATGAGAACGTTCATTAATTCAAAATATTAGGGGAAAATTCAAACTCTTAACAGATACAAGAACGAAAGATAGCAATGTTTCGTGCATGAAAAAATGACCATAGACAGTATTCTTGTTACCTCTCTGATTTTTTTTAATTAACATTAACTGTCTGTTATTCATTTTATTTTACGGAGTAAGTCATTCTGACTCTTTGATACTTTGATTGTTACTTTTTTTCTCAATTCAGAATGAGCTCTTTAATTTGTGTAGGAAATTCAACACAAAATAAGAGTAAGCATTTGTAATATAATATATTCTACTGCGAATGAAAGACATGTTAGCCCAATTCACAGTTATATACGCAATGTATGCAGTTGCAAAAAGAAAGTCTGGGAAACTTCAGGCTTGAATGGAATTCATACCCATGACTTGGAGTGGAGGATAGTAAATAAATGTAGAATACATGAAATATCCGGTGTATTGAATTGCTGATGAGAGATTTAAAGACTACTGATATATGCTGCGACATTTTAACGCCATACTTTTTTTTCTTTTCCGTTTGTTTTTTTCTAGGAACTGCTGGTGACTCGCTTTCTTATCACCGTGGCATGGCGTTCAGCACCAAAGATCGAGACAACGACAGATATGGCAAGAATTGTGCCGCGACATACAAGGGAGCCTGGTGGTACTATGCCTGTCACGCATCCAACCTGAACGGCCAATATCTTAAGGGCAAACACTCTTCTTATGCTGACGGTGTGAACTGGCATCGCTGGAAGGGTCATCACTACTCCGCTAAACGAGCTGAGATGAAAATCAAGCCAGTTAATGCTTAATTAAAACTCAGCGCGCTTTCATTTTTTGTGTTGGTTTTTGTAGTACGCAGTTCAGAACACAGCATTATTTGGCTTGTCAGTATCTTCAGTTTTTTCTTCTTGCTTTTTTTTTATATATAAATGGAAGGGTTATAACGTATCGACTGAAATCTAAAATCAAATCAGTTTTGGAAACGTAAGGTTCCTTGCTTAGGTGACGTGGGATGTTAATGGCTTTTCCAAAAAAATGTAACAGTGACAAGAAGACGTTAATAAAGGGTCTTGGTATTCAGTTATTTACCGCGTTTATCATTCAATCCTGCTTCTCATTCTCTACTGGAACCGTGTAAAATGCTTACATCCTTAAATTGCCGGTCTTCGAATACACTTGTTATGAGGTGAGCTCAAAAGATCAGTGGGTCATATATTGGGACTCAGAAAGATTTTAACAACAGTTGATGCAACAATTGAACGAACTTAAAATACATGCTTTAATGAGAAGAATGGAAACCAATTAACAAATTAAATATAATTGCTCTCGCCCCAAAACTAATCCTCCAACATTGAGGAGAAACTTTATCCTTACTTTATAACCCCAGGACAAAGGCAGAAAATGAACAAAGAGTGTCTCAAAAAAGAATTACAGGCCTCCTTAATCTGCCGAAGCCTAACCATATAGCTTGATGTTGATGCATTTTGCTCCCTCGACCGCTCTAAACTTGGGAGTGCCGCGGTAACCACCCGCCTACGGTTCGTGGTTCCAGTTTATCATTGAACATTTTGTCACGTCATTTTATGGTCTATATTATGCTTTTATGATACAAAAAAAAAAAAAAAAAGAAAGAAAGAAAAGAAAAAAAAAATATAAAGCCTGGTTTTCACTAGCGACGCAGGCACATGCGCAAGCACTAGATTAAGAGCTTCATGTCAAGTGAAAAATAACGCGACACAAGCACACGAAAAGGAAAAATTTTGATCCTAGTCCTTGTGCTGGGCATGTGCGT
Source organism: Pavona decussata (assembly GCF_977016875.1). Taxonomy (NCBI): domain Eukaryota; kingdom Metazoa; phylum Cnidaria; class Anthozoa; order Scleractinia; family Agariciidae; genus Pavona; species Pavona decussata. Next base: position 144,970 of record NW_028145499.1, read on the forward strand.
ATGCTTGCGTCGCTAATGAAAGCCAGGATTAAGAGTATACACTATAGAAAACTGCCTTCGATTTTTTAATTTTATAATAACTGCCAAACATTTTCGCCTGCTACTTTGTGTATAAGAGTAGAATGGCGTCAGATGTAACGCTCGCGCTATCCCAACCAAAATTAGAGCCAATTCTGCTCGTACTTTTTCCATGTTACTGAAAAACAAAATCGACGGTAGTTTTTTTTTTATGGTTTATAATGCTACTGTTCCCAAAACCAAAACAATGATAACCAAACTAGAACTAGGAGCAATATTTGGACTGTATTTCCAAATTAGCACATATGGCAGTATACTGAAAACCATCCATAATACAAGAACCAAACCAAAATAACCATGTGCTTACAAACGGATTTTGACCAAATGTTAGTTTTATTTCAACGTCACTGAAATGTCACATTTGTAACCCCGTGTTCGTCTACATCGGTTGGACGAACAGTCTTCCAAAAGGACCAGTTTCGCTACAGGGCGTTTCAATACTCCAAACTTTGTCTTCACTTCAGCTGATCAAACAACATTGTCAGAACAAGGGAAAACTTTCAAAATTCCTGCCAAGAGGCCAGCTGGGGCCCGTTTCTTGAAAGTCCCGGTGACTTACCGGGCCCGATAACTAAATGTTTTTCCGCCGATTACACAGTGATTACAGGCATGTTACTTGGCCAATGTTTTTATAAAGTTATAAGAGTTCAAAATTGAATGTTTAAAGCTAACAAAACCAATGTTTTTATAAAGTTATAAGAGTTCAAAATTGAACGTTCAAAGCTAAAAAAAATTGACTTCTGTTAAGACGCTCATTACGCCCGTTAAGTCACCGGGATTTTTGAGAAACAGGCCCCAGGGCCATCCCGGAGTTCCATGGTCTACTACAAGCACCGGGTCACCAATCTTCCCGTTAGGTACAACTTTGAACCATTTTCTTGCGGAAAGTTAAGCCAAGTAAGTACACACATAGCCATCTTTTCCAAATGTGAGTGGTAATAACGTGCGCTTGTCGCTAACACTTTTGGCATGATATCTCCTTGTCAATGAATATTCAAGGTGGAAGGTTAGGTGTCGCTTTCCCAATGATAAAATGATTAAGAGTTAACGCTTCAAGATCATCTGCATTTGAACTCACGTCAGTTAAAGGACGACTGTCCTCAAGGGATTCAACTTCCACAATAGCAGTTAACAACACTTCATCGGTCAGAACTTGATTCTGCAGGACAACAATAAAAACCTGTAAGATCTCACCAAACTTTCCCATACTCCCCCCATTTGGGTTGCGGCAGGAGGGTTGAATACCCATTAAATTTCCTTTTTCCTTTTACTACTGGTTGGAGGTTTCAAGCTAAAAATTTCGTTTAGGCCATGTTTCTTCTGAGAGGCTTAAAAAGATCGGACCATTCAGCCGTCTACTCTCTAATGTGATAGCTGTAACTGGAAGTCTTCTGCTACCATTCCACTGACATTCCACTGGCTTGGTTCTGTCAGTTGGGTCCGGAATCTCACCAACTCGGTTCGCATTAAAGGCAGGGTGACCCTTAAATTCGCCACGAATCCACTGGAACACAGTGCTACTGTTAGTCGACAGGTAGGTAAAATCTTCCTTGTAATCATGTTCTTTGACTACGACACTACATAACCTTACACTTAAATCTGCAGGTTGCAGCTCAAGTCTAGGGATGCTCAACTGAATCTGAAATAGGCTACAGAACAAAATGCCTGTTCACTGTCGATTATGAAGCTTAAAAAAACGCTAAATTTGATAAACCTTCATTCAATAAAATGAATAAAACTGACTCACCTCTGGTGTATTCTTTTGGGTGCGGGCATTCTTTGAAATCACTGTGATTTCCTTCATAAGATGGAGTCAACGCAATGAACCAATCAGAACTCTAGGCAAATGCATGTAACCGGCGTAAACCGCGAGAAAAAGCGTATGAGCAAGTCACAGTTGTGTTTGGTTTTTGCTCGATTGGTTGAAAAACTTGCGAGAGGTTTGTTTACCAATCACAACGTAGTAAAGTAAAACCAAAGCAAATGCACGAACTCTTTCGACACTTAACTTTAAACTCGCTCTAAAATTATTTAAAACTTTGCCGCTAATATAGAAAAAAGAAAAAAAAAAAAAAACGTCTAAGTTGAGCGGTTACCGACGGTTGCCGTGGGCAGAGGCTAGATGTCTGCCCTCTCTCTCGTTTCTGGGACTTCCTCCCGGCGGCTGGTAATATCGAGGTTTTGATAAAAGAAATTGTGAGGACGGAGATGCCAGCTGAGATGTAGGTAAGTGCAAGTTTCTGTAACCAAAGCAGGAATCCAGTCACTGGGCTCTTTAAGAGGAGAGGCTACATCCCGTGCAGGGAGGGATACATTCATCCGCACTATAATACCCATAATACCATGCGCCCGATAAAAACAAAGATGGCGGCAGTTTGTGCACTCAGGAGAAGCGTGAATATGTGTTATGAAATCTGACACAGAAAATGGACGAAGACGAAAAGAGGGCAGACAAGCTGGGTGTTTTTTTTTTATCACCAAGGTAATATGTACTCTGTGAAATCGTTAAATACGACTGCAAAGTACAGCGAGCCTCTATCTAACGCGTGGAAATTCTTAACCTACTTCAACCTACAAAGCTGTATTATATATAAATACTGCCGAGGGTAAATAAAGGTTTTTTTTTTTCAAAGTTATCAGAGAACACTTCCAAGACAAGATCAGTTTGGACAAAAACGTTTACACTCACATTTATCCATAATCGAGTCCTTTGATCAAAGAAGGTGAAAGCACAATGTCTGCCAAATTTACGAGATAGATAGAACATGAATCAACAGTTGTAGCAAATTAATGCATACAACAAATCTTTTGTACAGTCAATCCTCGACCCACTCACTGAGTCAAAATTCAAAGCGAAGTTCATTTAAATGTGGTTTTTAACGTGTAGTACTTTTCATTAGCCTGTAAATGGCATTTCTGACGTTTGAGTCTGTGGATGAAATCCTTAAGTTTGGCCATTCAAGTAGGGGTATAAAATGGTAAAATCCGAGCCTCACCGAGACCCTCATTAAAAATCCGAGACCGACTCAACCACTTTTTTCAAATCCGAGCTTGAGATGCCGCGATTCAAGAATCTGAGCGTCAGACACTGTGAGTTAGAGATCCGAGTACGAGACTTTTCCAGCACTCTGTCCCTCATACTGGAAATTATTTCTTGATAAATCGGAACCAGTTGATTTAGACTAAACTTTTGCTTGGCTTAAGAGACTCAAATTTCAAAATACGATATTCCGAGACCCGCTTTATTTTCTACGTGCTTGAGATACCGAGACTCTACTTGTAGTTGAGACGCCGAGATTTCGAGACGCGCCTGAAAATTTGCAGAGACCCATCATCCTCCAAGGACCATTCTATACCCCTTCAAGCGAAAGCTATAAACACTGCTTTTTTTGTCGTACTGTTTATTATGTCATACAATTCAAGGTAGGTAAGTCTGTGTATGGAACCCTGAGGTGTGACAATCTTAAATAAAGCTGTTGGGTATTGCTTTCCTGTGGTGCTGTTAATTATGCTGACTAGAAAGTGGTTCGACTTTTGAGTCTGTGGATTAAATCTTAAAGTGCAACAATTAAAACGAAAGCTACTGAGCCGTAGTTTCCTCTTTGACCATTAATTCATTTTGAACTTGGCGCTAGAAAGGTTGTTTATCAACATAGTCATTGGTTATTTTTATGAATTCTCCCCAGAAATCTACCAGTACATCCTGACTGAGCTAGTTATAATTAAAGCTGAAAACCTGCTATTATCATATTGCAACAACGTACCTTATGAAAAGTTATAATTACACGTCAACACACAGGCAGCGCAAGCTCATTATAAGAGAAAAAAAAAAGAACCTTTGACTGTAAGGATTTGTATAGGAATGAAACTGACTTTTGTAAAATGGTAGAAACTAACATTGTTTAGTTAATAAATTAAACTTACCCTTCTGATTCTTGTATTCTTTGTCATTTACCAGTTTTTCAAGCCGACTGGAAGCGATTTCGGCGAGTTAGCGTAATTCTGGTTTCCACTGCTTATAGGTGAAACATAAGGCCGAACACTGTTTCAGCCATGCCCGAAACGTAGGGAGGCTGCTATCTTGCGTCAGTGTTAGGGGAATTCACTTGAACAACTTTGTCAACAACTTTTGAACATATGATAGCGCCAAATCTGGAAGAAAAATCCATTTTACAGCGATAGGACATCCCGGATGCAAGTCCTTGAATAAATGACTTATCACAGTCGTCATCTGCAAACAACTGTAATAACGACTAAAATAATTACATTTATTTGTATTTAACTATGCTGGAGGGGAGAGAAGACTGGTGCTGGCTTTTCCTTCGGACATTAGTCCGTTCGCCATGTGCTTGTACGCGATGTAGCTTCGCTCTAGCTTCACAGGGTTATTTCCAGAATCTTTCCTATAGTACGCATCTCGATGTTTGCATTATGGCCACCAGAAAGAGCAGCAGGGGAACAAAACCTCCACCTAAACTGAACGATTTCGTCGTGGATGGCTTAATTATAGCAGAATCAAGAGGCCACGGTGTGAGGTGCAGCAGGTAAAGGAGTGACGTGATAAGTGATGCAAAATTGCAGGAATGACTTCCACTGGGAACACAGATCGATTGCGTACGGTGGCAGAAGCGTAGGCGTGTGCCTGGACCTATGAGACAAGAACAGCGACGTTGGGGGGTGTGAGAGGCTATGTGACGTGGGAACTGGAGGCTGGTTAACATCTGCAGGAGGAGAGGCTGGAGTTAGAAGACAATTGCAAAGTCAAAAAATCGCGCAGGACAAACCACTTGCAAATCTGTGTACTGCTGAAGAATGGCAATGTAACCTGCACAAAATGCAGGGAGAGATAGCTCTGAATACAACTGAGGCTCACCTGGAGTAAAGATGTGTAGCCAGGGCTGCCGGAAACACGAATTCTGCGGTGCCTTCAGATCGCCCATGGATTTACTTGAGATGTCGTCGGAGATGGATGGCTTGGTCGGCTTTAGCGAGTTCTAACCGTAGTTCCAGCTTGCGTATATCGAGCTTTCGGGTCTGTTTAAGGAACTGGAGGCGGTGGAGTTCGCCTCGAGGGTCGCTGAGAGCAGATTTGATTGGGGAAGATTTTAGCTGGTCTGCTGGCTCCGGTTTGGGTTCGACGACGCTAGCATCGGTGGTTTTTGGACGAAGATCGAGTACGGGATCGTCACCAGAGGGTGGAAAGGCAAAGAGCTGTGTGGTGTGTGGTGATGGCTGCTTTGAGACTGGCTTTGCTGTTGCACCCTCTGTTTCGCCAAGTCCCGACAAAAGGTCCTCGGTCGCGAGGAGTTCGAAGGAGTTGTGACCCAGGCCTGGGAGACCTTCCCAGTCGAAATCGGTGGCGAGGTGTTTGTGACTGCTTCGTGATTTTCGGGCAGGTAGTTTAGCTGTCATTGTATGGAAGAAAAGAGTGCCTTCACAAGATTGAAACGAGCCAACAAGCTAGGCGAGCGATGGAGACTACGAGGAGATGAAACCTGATCTCTGAACGTCGAGGGTGATGTAATAGATCAAGCAAATAATTAACCTCTTTGATTGTGACCAAACAATACATATGGAGACTGCCCCAGGCATGTTTTTCTAAAGACTAACGTCTTACGTACGAACTCTTTAAGAATCGATGCAATTTCGCACGGAATGCAGAGAAGAACAAACGAACCAAAGACAGGTTGGCAGTTCACAATTTACCAGCTTTTCGTGGCGGCCAATCGATCAAAAACATCAAAGAGACAAATGATATTTCCTTCGGAAAATATTAGTCAGGCGCTCAGTACTGCTTGCGCATTGCATGAGATTTATGTACAGGATATGGCGGGAATGCTCTCCTTTTGGGCCCGAAAAGTAATTTTCTTATCCCCATTGTACACCGGTTTTCTACAGATTGCCTCGATTTCTGAGCTACCTTGAAGTGAATTTTAGGTAAATGGATAATCGCTCAGTTCAGACGGATTACAAACTAAGTGACTCAAATTTTTGCAAGGCTGATCGGACTGCGTAGAAAACGACAGCGACTTGATAGAGACCATGTTGCTGTCGTGTTATAAGTTTTCTACGCAGTCCGATCAGCCTTGTAGAAATTTGAGTCATTAATTTACTTTTGGCTGATTAGAGCTCTTACAGATTCTGCGTATACTTGCAGCATTTCGTTTGCGGTCCCTTGCTTATTGTTTACTTCTCTGTTTTGGACCGTAGATCTTTTTAGATCCGATATGCTGTACTTTCTTTACATGGTTTGGCCATGTACTTGCGAACGAGAGTTTTCATCTCGTTTACCTTATTGCGAAAGCGAGATGATATTTCAGTTCTTTTGTTCGTAGTCACGCGCTATGACGTGGACGGATGTCTGAATTTTGGCCCATCCGAAATCACTACCACGTGCATTTGGTAGATTACTCGATACGCGATGGAAAATCCTTAAATAACAATAACAGCTACACCGTGCTGACGAGAGCCAACCAGCTCGAAAAAGCTGTCCACGGTTGCCGCATTTTGTTGATTCTCGGTTTGGTCTCTATCATGTCGCTGTCGTGTTCAGCCTTGCAGAAATTTGAGTCATTTATTTTTGGCTGATTAGAACTTTTACAGATCCTGCGTATACTTGCAGCATTTTCGTTTGCGGTCCCTTGCTTATTGTTTGCAAACTAAGTAATGTTCGTAAGGTAGCCACTATCGATCTTACGGAATATCCCTTGATTTTATTTTAATTTTGGCCAACTTGGCCTATGTACAGTGGTCTACAGGCGATATTCTGCGCGATTTCGCAGAACAATTGTTAAATATACGTCATTTCCTGTGTAGTGGAGAAATGGCAAAATAAAGATCGTCTCCAGCTTTTCTGTAATAAATCTGCGCTTTGCTTCCAATGTGTTGAATAATAAAACAATAATTACAATGCTCAATCTTGCGGAATATCCCCTGATCTAAGCCAACTCTGCCTTTAAGCCTCGTCGGGTAAGTATCAGGCGATATTGCAGAATAATTAACAATTATTCCATGAGCGCGCGTTGGATATGATATGGTAAATAGCCAACGAGGCGCGAAGCGCCGAGTTGGCTATAACCAATCTCATATCCAACAAGCGCGAATGGAATAATTGTTTTATTAAATTTTCCGCGTTCGGATATTGCTGTTGAAATTTGCTGAATTTTATTTTAAGTAAAAAGTTATTTCAAATTAAAACGACCGGATGTTGAGGCAACTTCCGATCAGGGCCCAGTTGCTCGAAGCATGGTTCGCGCTAACCATTGGTTAAGAGGTATTAAAACCTATAGGTTGTCATGGTATTTAACCCGGGTTAGCGCTAACGATGCTTCGAGCAACTGGGCCGAGAGCGACAACGTAATGATCACGTGACACGCGCAGCTCTTTGTGAACGGAGTTGAATGAAAACTCGAAAGCGAAGTAGATCGGACGCAGCCGGTCAAATTCAAGAAACGTTCAAGCGACGAGTTACAACCTTTCTGAAACAAGCATTCAAGTGCTTTTGAAGTTCCAGCTAATCGAGAAGCGTACCTTATTATAGGAAATTAACAATGCATGTTGATAACGCGAAAAGTTAAGTTTACATGCATTAAATTAACGCGCATTTTTCCGGATAAGCATCCTGCTTTATTTACTGCCATTTTCATAATTCTGCAAACTCTCACTTTATTTCTGAATGCAAAACTGCGTTTTGGCTTCCGTCAATAAAACCTTCCAAGACAAGTGCACGGATGTTTCTAAGTTTTTTTTTAAAGCGAAAAATTTGGTTTTGAAGCCTAACAATTCAAAAGATAGTGACTCAGTAGTGGAAAAAAGAGAGACTCAGCTCAGTTTTCAAAAACTCGTGTCATTTTAAAAGAATGAGCCAGTTCTCTAAGCGAAATTACCCTAAAAAAATTCCAAGGTCATAAAAAAAAAATTTCAAAAAAATCAGAAAAAATTCTAATTAAAAAAAATTATCCTAAAAAATCAGCATAAAAAAATCCCAAGGTCATAAAAAAAAATCTAAAAAAAATCAGAAAAAATTCTAATTAAAATGGATTTTGAAAGAAAAACTCATGAAGAATTAACACAAATAATGAAATCCAAGAATCTGAAATATTTATCAATGATGAATAAAGAAGAAATGAAAAACTTGTTGGAAATTAATGAAAAAAATCCTGAAATAACTGTTCTTCCTGAAGTAAAAACAAGAGTTGAAAATAAAATTAAAAAAGAAAAAGAAAAACCAAAAAAAGAAATTGACTTTGAAAGTTTTAAAAAAACTTATGAAAAACTCTCACCAGAAATGCGTGAATATTATCTCAACATTATTCCAAGAAAAGCAAGAAAAATTATTGAAAAAACTGACATTTTCCAAAGTTCATCAATGATAGATGAAAAGCCAAAACAACCACTAAAATCCACTCAAAACTGGTTTTCAAAATTCTCGGAAGATTATGCGAGAAAACAAGGGATGATTGAAAAAACAATTCAATTCGGCAAAGATGAAAATATTTATTCAAATCTGTCATACGATAAGCTTCTTCAAATGTTCAAAGAACGAAAAATAAAATATTATGGAAAAAGCATTGAAAAACAAGAGTTGATTGAACTTCTCACCGAATTCGACAAAGATCTGCCAATACTTGATTACCCAAAAATGAGCTGCAAACAACTCAAACAAATTTGCAGAGAACGAAAAATTTTTTATCCTGATAACATCAAAAAACAAGATATTATTCAACTTATCAACCAAAACTATGAAGATATTTTGAAAATTAAACAACAAAGTCAAAAAAATAATCTCTGAAAATCATTCTCTTTTGAAATCTTTTTTTTTTTTTTTTAATTTATTTTTAATTAAAATGGAGAGACGAAATGCGACAAAAAAAAGAAAAAACACCTTTTTACTCTCGTTGGTGGGGAAACATAACCACTTATTTGGAAGGTTGGAAAAATTATTTTTGGGATATGTTTAACCCTTCTCAAGAGACACAAAGTAATGAAACAACAGCAAGAGTCACAGAAACAGCAACCGCATTGAGTGGTTTTGCAAGACAATTTCGAATTGAAAGAGAAGGAAATTACGGAGCAAGAGAATTCATGAAAATTGTCGAACCAGATGTTTTGCTATTAATGAGAAAAAATCGACAAACAAGGGTGAGACTAATTCTCAATTGCAAGATGACAAGAATTGATGTGACCAACGGAAATGTTTTAACTGCGTATCCATATTTTCATTCTCAAACAATTGAAAATCTGGGCGGGACGAATGAATCCGAAATATTTGACTCTCTGATTGAAACAATTGAAGAAAGAATTCAAAATTTCACGAATAGAGGATCAAACTGGGTTTTTGAAAAAGTTCTTTCACTTGACGTACAAATGACACAATTTATTCCCCAGAGAGAGAGATCATATATCTCACTACCGAATGTTCTCAAAAACAAAAAAGCAGTCATCAACATGAAAAATGAAGACAATGAATGCTTCAAATGGTGCATCACCAGAGCTCTTTTTCCTGTCAATAAAAATGCAGAAAGAATTGACAAAAAATTTAAAGAAAATTCAAAAAGACTCAATTGGAATGGCCTCAAATTTCCAATTGATTTGAAACAAATAAATCATTTCGAAAATTTGAATCAAAACATTTCAATCAATGTTTTTGGTTTTAACGAAAATGTTTATCCTCTCAGGCTTTTCAAAGCTCCAGAAAGGCAACACCAAATAAATCTTCTTTTGATTGCTGATGATGTAAAAAAGCATTATTGTCTCATCAAAGACATGAGCCGTCTTTTGTCAAGTCAAATCACAAAACACAATGGATCAATTCATATATGTTTCAGATGCTTGAATGCTTTTCAAACAAATGAAAAACTTGAAATTCACAAAGAGATTTGCAAAAGCAATGAATTCATCCAAATGCCAGAAGAGGAAACTTTCATCGAATTCGAAAATCACATTCGCTCACAAAAAATGCCATTTGTCATCTATGCTGATTTCGAGTCACTTGTGGAACCCATCAGCGGATGTCAACCGAATCCAGAAAAGTGCTTCACCAACCAGTTTCAAAAGCACAAACCTTGTGGATTTTGTTATCACATCAAATGCTCTTTTGATGAAAGCCTTTCAAGAACTGTAACATATCGAATGAAAAATGAAAAAGAAGACATCTCTCAAATCTTTGTCGAAATGATTGAAGATGATATCACAAGGATTCAAAATATTCCAAGAAAACCCTTGATTATGAAACAAAATGATTGGGAAGATTTCAATAAAGCAACAAAATGTTGGATCTGCCAAGAAGAATTTGAAGAAGATTCCCCTTCGGGGAATCCGAGCGAAGCTCGAAACGACAAAAAAGTCAGAGATCATTGTCATTTCACTGGGAAATTCCGTGGAGCAGCTCATAATTCATGCAATCTCCGATTCAGATAGCCAAGGTTCACTCCAGTGATTTTTCACAATCTTGAAAACTATGATGCTCATCTTTTCGTCAAGAATCTTGGAAAAACTTAAGGATACATCAGGTGCATTCCAAACAATGAGGAAAAATACATTTCATTCACAAAAAAAATCGTTGTGGGAAGCTGGATTGACAAAGAAGGAAAAGAACATTTGATCCGACATGACATCAGATTCGTTGACAGTTTCAAATTCATGGCGTCTTCTCTTGATGCTTTGGTCAAGAATCTGGAAAGAGACAAAAAGATTGAAACCAAAAAAATTTTCCTCAAAGAAAAAATCAAGGAAAGACAAAAAACCCTGAAAGAATCTCCACTTTCTGAAGAAGATGATTCCGGAAGGGAATCCGACGCTTCGCGTCGAAAAGAAGAACTCGGAGAAAAACTCAACTCACCCCATCAGCAAAAGACATGAAAACAGTATTTGAAGAATTCGCAGGAGATTTGACAAAAGATGAAAAGGAAAAATACATGAAAGAGTTGAAAGAAGTCAAGTTTTCTCATCTTGATTTCTCTCTCAGACATCCTTTTGAAATTTCTTTGAACTGAAAAAAAATTCCATTTGATTTAAAATGGAAATACAAGAACAAGAATCAATGGCGTTTTGCGCCGGCTCCGAAGGAGCCATGAAAGAAGCTATGTCACTTCTTGAAACTGAACCCCAACCCATTGAAACAGATCACAGAGAAAATCTTGCCATTTTGGCAGCAAGTGGTCTATGCAAGGAAATGATTGGAGTTGAACTCACTCAAGATCAAATCAAAAGACTTTCAAAGAAAGATGTTGAAAAACATTTCAAAAGATACCAAGCTTCTTTGTCTTCAAAAACTTGCGGTGCAATTGTTGAAACATTTTTACAAGCAAGTGCAAAAGCACTTTGTTTTTTTCTTCCTCTTGACCAAGAAAAGTTTTTGAGTGGATTGAAAAATGATTTCATTGTGAACAGAGAACTCAATTTGATTGCTGGAAGTCTTTATCTGAAATACGGAAAATACATGGCTGCTGCGAGTGCAAGTCTTTTGGCAGCAAACAGTTTGAAACTTGAAGAACCTGTGAAAGAAATTGAAGAAGAACCTTCAAAAGAACTTGAAAAGGACCTGTGAAAGAAATTAAAGAAGAACTTGAAAAGAACCTTTGAAAGAAATTGAAGAAGAACCTGAAAAATAACTTGAAAAAAATTCAAAAAAATTCAATTTTTTTTATATAAAATGGAAACTCTTCAATCAATATCAGCCAGAGTTCTTGCAAAAAATAATTTCAACGAAAATTTTTTCCACAAAAAGCTCATGTGTCACTGGGAAATCAGAAATGCAAGAAAACAAGAAATTTTTGATGAATTCAGTGTTTATGAAAATTTTTGTCTTGAAATTGAAAGTGAAATTCATTTAATGATGGATGAAGTTGATGATGATATTTATTCTGAATTACATATTGCAAGAAACAGTAATGACTGTGATAAACTAGAAGAAATCAGAAATGAAGCAGAGGAAAAACTTGAAATAATCAAAGAAAAAGAATCGGAAATTGCCTTGAAAGTCAAAGAAAAAGAAAAAATGGAAAAAAACTCAAAGAAAAACTTTCAAAAATTGAATATGATGAGGAAATCAATGAAATTCAAGATTCATTTTATGAGTATATTGACAAGGATTATTTGGAACAAATTGATGAATTCAAAAATTACATGAAAGAAATTTCATGTTCTTATTAATTTTTCAAAAAATTTCATTTGGAAACCAAATGAAATTAATCTTCAAGATCAAAAAATGACTCGATCTCTTCATTCGTCAAATCATTAATCAAAAATTCATTTACTTTGACTTGCTTTGCATAAAGGTTGAGAAGCACACCGTTCTTTGAAAATGATGAAAAACACGCCAGAACACAACCACGCATCTTGATTTCTCTGTTTTCATTCAAACATTTACTTTGATCCATTCTTTTGTTGAACTCATCAAAAAATGGAGTATTTTTGTTCATCGAAATGCCGATGCCACCAGAACAAGTAACGTTTTCTTTGCCAGCCAAACGATGGATCCGATCAAAAATCTCGTAATCGACAGGTTTCAGACAAAGTTGCAGCCTTTGACCATATTTTGTGATGACAAAATCACCCTTGAGTTTTTGGAGAAGACCTTTGCCATCGTATTCAATTTTTTCGAAATTGTTGCCTTTGTAACTTGATGGTATCAATTTGAATTTTTCAGGTTCAAGAGTCATATTTTAAATAAAAAAATAAAAAAATAAAAAAAATGAAAAAAAATTATCTCATAATAATTTGCATTGATCTCAACAAAAGAAAAAGAGAAACGGAATAACCAAGCAACTTAACCAAGAAAGGAGTTTTTTTCTCATTTTTAACAAGTTCTTTAACATCCTTCAAGATATTCTCTTTCAACTTAATCTCGTGTTTGAGTCTTTCATTGAAGACTTGCATGAGTCTTGTTTTTGTTTCACCAGTTTGGTTTCGAAAGAAATGAAATGTTGACTCATGATTTTCTTGAAGATTGTCTTTCTCAAGATATTGCCAATGTTTTTGTCTGTTTTCTTCTGATTCACTTTTGTAATATTCCAAAAGCACTTCAAGTTCTTCTCTGTTCAATTTTTTCCATTTAAATTAAATGACAAGAAATTGAAAAATCATTTAAAAGGGAAACTCAAGAACCTCAAACAAGTTCTGAAAAAATCAAAGAACCTCAAACAAGTTCTGAAAAAGAACCTGAACAAATCACAACAACAACAAAACAAACAGTTCCAAAAAATCCAGGAAGAATTGCAGCTGGAAAAAACTTGCTGAACACAACAAAAAAGTAAGAGAAGCAAAGAAAAAAGCAAAAGAAGTCACGAGAACAGACACTAAAAGAGTAGAACAAAAAGAAAACCCTCCATGGCGCTTTGCGCCGGCTCTTTCGGAGCCATCAACTGAAAACGAAAGCGAACAAAGCAGTTCATTTTCACTCACTCAAGTGCTTTCTGTTGCCAGCATTATTGTTTCACTTGCTGGATTGTATTACAAGAGGGAAGAATTGAAACATCTTTTCAAAAATAAAAGCAAAGTGGGAAGCGAACGGAGTGAGCGTGAGCGAAGCGAAAAAGCACAAAAACAATTGATTGATCACATAGTAGAAGTTGAGAGGAAAAATATTGAAACAAAAAAAGCTCCAAAATTAAAAGAAATGGATTAATTTGTTTTTTCATATAAAATGTCAGACAATAAACTCGTGAAAACAATGACTGATGCTGCAACAATCACTGGATTGGCTGCAGGATTTGGATGGCTTGCAAAGAAAGTAATCAAAGAACCCATGACTTCTGATCCTTCCTCAAATCTCATGAATTATGTGAAATTCACTGTAATCATTGCTGCCTCATTGGCAACAAAAGATTATCTTGAAAAACAAAAAATATTGCCAAGTTAAAATGGCAAGCATCGCAATCATGATTGGAGGAGCAATAATCAATGCAACCGCCTTTGTTGGTGGATCATATCTCGCAAAATTTCTTTCTGGAGATTCAGAATCAGCCTCACTCGAGGAAAAAAAGAGACACAACCTGGCAGTTGAAAAATATCAAAAAGAACTCGAAAAATATGAAGAATCGAAATCGAGAAAAACTGAATGATTGGATTCAAACAAATGACAGAATCAAAGATGAAGCAAAACAAAATTTCGCAAACACTGACTTTGCTTTAAAACTTTATAACAAGGTTCATCAACAAAAAATTGATCATCTCAAGGAACCTCAATTTTCAGACTTTTTCAAACCAAGCGAATCTCAAAAACATGGAGAGTTGATCTTTGTTGGAACATCAGCTTTGGCTCTTCGATTTGCAGCAAGTCATTTCCTTTAAAAATTTCAAACAAAAAATTGTCAAAAATTTATTACGCCCCAAAAGGATTTTGGAAAGGCTTTCAAGCAGTCAAAAAACTTTCTCAAGAAGCCAATGTTTCTGAAGATGAAGCGAAACTTTGGTTGATGAAACAAGCAATCTGGCAAATCTACCTGCCTGTTCCAAAAAACATCCGAAGACCAACATTTGATGTTGAACTTCCCAATGACGTTCATCAAGCTGATCTTCTCTTTCTTCCTCACGACAAACTCCCAAGAGGTAGAAAGATTTTCAAATATGCTCTCACAGTTGTTGATGTTGCAGCAGATTCAAAGCTGAACCTCTCACTTCAAAAGATTCTTCTGAAGTTTCAAAGGCTTTTCAGAAAATTTACAAAGGACCTTTGAAATGGCCAAAAATTCTTCAAGTTGATCCCGGAAGAGAATTCATGGGTGATGTGACAAGGGAAATGTTGAAACATGAAACAAGAATCAGAAGAGGAAATCCAAATGTTCACCGTGATCAAGGAATTGTCGAAAGATTCAATCGAACCTTGGGTGAAAGACTTTTCAGTTTTCAATATTCCCAAGAAATGAACTTAAAATCAGGTGAAAGATCCACAGAATGGGTGAAAAGGCTTCCAGAAGTTGTGAAAGCATTGAACAATGAAACAACTCGACTGACAGGAAAGAAACCAATTGACGCAATCAAAGAAAAGGTTGTTGATTCGAAGAAACCAAATTATTCCAGACCTGTTGGAAAAAATGAAAAGAGACTCGATTCTTCAGTCAACGCGAGGTTTCTTTTTGCTCCTGGTGAACTTGAAGGAGGTCAAAGAAGAGCAACTGATCCGAATTGGTCTCTGAAAGTTTTTTCAATTGACAGGGCAATTGTGAATGAAAAAGAACCGGTTCTTTATTATTTGAAAGATGGTCCAAAAAGAGGATTCGTCAGAGAAGAGTTGATGATTGTTCCTCCTGGAACTGAATTGCCACCCGTTTAAAATTTCTTTTGAAAAATTCAAAGGAAATTCAGTATGCCACACTCTCAAGCTCTTTGTTCAAAATGTTGAATTGCGCATCAGCCAAGATGAAGATGTGACATTTGACATTTCCTGAACCACTTGCTGTTCTTTTGATTGACAAATAAACACCATCTTTTGTGTTCACCAATCTCATTCCACTTCCATGAAGATCATTGTCTTTCATGCTCCTGAGATCGATGAACAATGCAAACTTGTCTCCAGCAAAGAATTCAGTTACGTTCATTGAGGAGTCTTCCTTTCCAAATCTTCTGAAAACTTCATCAAACATGTCTCTCGTTTTCATGCCTTGACTGAAAATCTTGTTTGGAACTCCATTCACGTCAACTTTTACCTCTTTGATGTCAGGATTGAATGTTTTCTCTGAATCTCTTGCTCCAGCTGCGTAAGGTTCAAAGAAAAGGAGGAGGATTCCCTTCATTGATCTTCTTGGAACATTGATTGATTCATTGATAATTGAGTCTGTTCCCTTTGCAAATGTGATTGTTTTGTGATGAGTGACATGCTCAAACATGAAACGATCTCCGTTGAGAAGATTTGAATTGACTTCATCTGAAAGCTTTTTGCTTCGAATAACCTCATATTCAAGCTGAATGTTTGTCAATTCATATGCAAGTTTTGTTGCGTCAGAGCCCTTCACAACACCGCTTGCAGGGGCAAGGGTCAATTCAAAGACCAGTTCATCAGACAAGGCTCTTGGATAAAAAACTCCGTGATCTTTCAAAATTTCGTGATCAAGTCTGATTCTGTATTTGCTTTTGAAGATATCATTGAGCTTGTTTTCCTTCAAGACTGAAGAAGTTGGTTTGTCTCCAGCATTGGATCTGATTTTTGAGAGAGCCTCAGATTGAATTCCCTTACTCAACATGTTTTCTCTCTCATGTTTTGTCAAAAAGAGATCTTCCCAGAGCTTGAAAAGATCCCAGCCGTCTGTGTCAACGAGAATTTCTCCAGCAAACTTGATTTTCAATCTGGAAACCAATGCTCTTGAAACATTGTTCACCAGATAATTATTTGCATGACCACTCACAACCAAATCAAAAATCAACGCGAGTGAATCTGGAACCAAGACTGTTCCCTCATGAAGCTTTGGAACTGGAATCCTGAGTGTTTCACCTGGGGAAGCTTTGTTTGGGTTGAATGTGACTCTGTGAACAGTTCTTTCTGCCTTGAGGGCGTTTGATGTTTTTTTCTCAAAATTCGGATTGATTTTTTCACTGACTTCCATTTTAATATAATATTTTTAAAATGACAGAATTTGATGATAGAGATCCATTATTAGATCATGAAAAAAAAGATGATGAAGATGATGATGAACATTCCGATGAAGAAGTAAATAATCCTTTCGAAAGAGGAGGAAGAGCATCAGAACCCAGTGAAAGTACTCCAATGACAACAATGACCAGAGATTATGGAAAAGAAGGAGCAAGACCAAAACCTGCAGAAACATCTTTCATTGAGGGTGAAACTCAAGGTCGACAAAGGTGGAGAAATTCACAATCCATGACAAAAGATGCATGGAATGATCTCAGTATATTATACCCAAATGCAGAAGATGATGAACTTGAAGCTTCATATTTCAATGATAGGATAGAAGTCAGGATGAAAAAAAAAAAAGGAAAACCATTTTATCCATTGATTACCAAAGAGCAAACAACAGGAAAAGAAAGATTAAACCCACAACTGCCAAAAGAAATATTATCTGCTTTGGGAACTGATGCTGAATCTTTGATCGCTAAAGATAATTCTGAAATAAGAGAAAACCGGCAGAGACTGAGAGAAGCAGAAAAACAATTGAAACAAGCAGAAAAGACTGCTAAAGAACTCCAAAAAAATGCCCAAGAAATCAGAGATTATAGAAACAAACTCGAAAAAACGCAAGCAAAAATTGATGCAATTGAACAAGAACATGGTTCGAGTCTTGAAAATCAAACAGAATTGCAAAGACTGAAGCTAATGAAAAAGAATTTGCAAAACGATCTTGAAAATGCAAAAAAAGAAAATGTGGATTTGCAGAAACAAGTGAAAGCGAAAGAAAAAGAACAAGCAAAGGTTGACAAACTCAAATCTGATCTTGCAAAAAAACAAAAAGAAAGAAATACTCTTGAAGAAAGACTCAACATAACAAAAACCATCGATAAACTGAATGAAAGAGAGGCTGAACTCAAGAAACAAATTGAAAATGACAAATTGATCCTCGAAGATGAAAACACTTCTTCCCAGCTCAGAGCAGAAGTTGAGGCAAGAGTGACAGAAAATGAAGAGGAGCTTGCCAGGCTGGAAACACAAATTGAGGAAATAGAAAGAGAAATGCCTCTTCGGGAGAAAATAAAAAACATTTTCAAAAGATATGGATTCACAGTTGCTGCTATTTTCCTTGCAGTTGGCACAACAATCGGTGTGATTGTTAATGCACTCACAAAAGGATTGAAAGCTATTGGCAAAGGAGTTGGAAATGGATTGAGAAATCTTGGACAAAAGCTTGGACAACTTCTTCCTGGATTGATTGGTTCAATCGTCAGTTTCATCTTCAAAACTGCAGGGCAAGTTGTTGGATTCCTTGGAAAAAACGCTTGGCTGTTGATTCTTGCTGTTGCAGTTTTCATGGTTGAAAGGATTCAAAAGAAAGTTAAAAATTGAGTTAAATTCATTGGATTGGACTCAGCGAAAAATACGATAAATGGCAAATGCTCCGAATGATGCTGCAATGATGACTCCAGATTTCAAAGTTTCGTGGTTTGATTCTTCTTTTTCTTGACTTTCATTTGATTCCTGAAGTTTTTTCGTGACTGGTTGTGAATCCAAAGACGGTGGTTTTGTTTTTTGGCTTTCATTTTGTTTCTCTACTGGATTTGAAGGGTGTGAAGTTGGTCTGTTGGTTTTTGAAGGTCCTTCATCCATCATCGTGACTCCAACTTTTTTCAAGTCAACATTGACATCAGAGTTGACTCCGAGTTTCATGTTTCCAGTTGCTTTTTTCAGATTGTTGTTGTATCCAACTGTGCTTTGAGTGTTCAGAACAAGATTTGAAGGCATCAACCATGTTCCTGGTGAGATGGCAAGATCAAGCCTGACTTTGGCCTCATCAATCGCAAGCTGAAATCTTTGGTTGCTTTTTGACAAGTCAGGCTGTCTGATTGCATCTTCCATCAGGATGAGAAATTCTCTCTGAGCTTCCTTTGCGCCTCCAAATTCACCCAGGATTGATGATCTGACGTTGACTTGTGCTCCAAGAATGCAATAAACGAATGCTTCAATTGACTGATTGAGTCTTGCCATTCCTGCTTGAGAAAGTCCATTGAGGGGTCCGTTTGGCATGAAAAATTCAAACTGTTTGTCAGCTCCTTGATCGTTTCTGATGAAATCAATTCTGTTTCCTTTTGCATCAGTTCCGCCTTCATCGGAGAATCTTTGACTTGATGGGTTTTCAAGTGTTGCTGGAGGATAAGTCCAATGCTTTTGTGCAAAGTCTCCTTCTCCTGGATAAAATATGTTCACATATCCCAAGCCAAAATTTTGACCGAAAGTGAATCTGAAATCTGCGTTTGGTGAAATTTGAAATTCTGCACAGATTCTCTTGTATGAAGGAATGTCGAATTTGTTTTCAGTTTGACTGAATGTGGGATCAGCTGGGAGAGCAGATTCACTTTGAATTCCTCCCATTTCGAAGAGAATCCTTCTTGTTGTGAAATAAATGTGAAAAATAAGGAATGATTTGATTTGAGGTGGGAGTGAATTGACGAGATGTCTTGAGATTCCAGAAGCTGTTGTTGCGCACCAAAAGGCAAAGTTGAGTTGTTGCGGCGAATGGTCCATGTTTGGTTGATTCAACCATTTTCTTGATTCTTTTCCTGTTTTGTGAGAGATCTTTGTTTTCGTGAATATTTCTCTGAATTTTGTTGTGAAGCTTTCGTTTGGTTTCACAAAAATTTTGATTGGTTGGTTGAGGATTTCCCCAAAAGATTCGGGGATTTTGTCTGAAAATGGAACAGCTGGAACTGGATTTGAAGGATTAGAGTTGAGAATAAGTTCGAGAGGAAAGCCGCCAAATCCAAGAGCTTTCTTCATTTCAACAGACCAATCTTTGGGGTTGGGTGAAACAATTTGCCAATGTTGACCGGGAACAATAACCAAATATATTTCAGCTGTTGCGTGTGTTTTATCGGTCATATCAACTTGTGCGACGAATTTGCTGAGGTCAGCGTTGGGAAATTTGGCTTTGAAGTTTCGCCATGCTTTTTCTTCTGCTTGTTCGGAAAGTCTTTTTGCTTCTTTTGGGTGGGAATCTATCCATTTTAACAAGTTTTCCATTTTTTATCTTTTGAAAAGAAAATGTCTGTTTTAACTTTCTTATTAAATTCAAATGATGAAACAATTTGGCTTGATGAACCAATCAAAAATTTTGAATTTATCCGGTTGTCCAGTTGCTCTTATTATAGTTCGTGGCATAATTTGAAAAAGAGAGGAGAAATCACCGTGATTGATGATAAAGACGTTCGTACTGTCAATAAAATTTATCCTGGATATTACAATCTTGATGCAATAGGAAAAAAAAGTAAAGAATATTCTTAAAAAAGAAAACATCAAAGTAATTCTTGGTGATGAAAGGGGTTCAATTGTGATTGTAAATCCCGGCAAAAAAGTTATTTTTGATCGTGAACTGTCTTATCTTCCTGGCCTCAGTCAGAACGACCAACGGCACACTCTGAAAAAAGGAGATACCATCATCAATCGTTTGTTTTCATTCAATAACATGCTCATCAGCTGCGATCTCGTGGATAAAAACAATAATTTTTACAATCTAAAACCTTCAACTGTTTTGGGTTGTTTTGAAATTAGTGGACTGCCTTACGAAAGACATTTATTATATTCAATAAATAATCCGTTTCGGAAAATAGCGGGTGGAAAAAAAGTTATCAATTCTTTGCGAATCACATAGACAGAAGAAAATGGTGAGGTCATCGATTTTAATGGGCTTCCGTTTAGAATTGATTTTGAAATTATTTGAGATCTTTTAATGACTTATGAGTGAACAAAATATTATTCCAAGTGCGCCTCAACTTTATCCTACTCTCGAAGCGAACGAAGCGAACGAAGTGAGCACGCGAAGCGAAGTTGGCGCGGAATTCAGATTGAAAAAGATTTGTGATTGTCAAAAACAACTCAAGGATGAAATTTCTCATTACAAGCGAGTCAGCAAAAAATACAAGAGAGCAAAATCAGTCGCTTCGAAAATAACATCTGTTTCAGTATTTTTGACAACCTTGTTTGCATCAAGCAGTGTTGCAACTTCATTGAGTGGAATCGGGATTGCTGTCGGAGTTCCTTTGAGTTTGACGGCATTGGTGTTGACACTCATCTCATCGGCTTCACTGGCCGGAAGTCAAAATTGCGAGAGTAAAGTTAGAAAACATGAAAAAACTATTTCTCTCGCTGAATCATCGCATTTGTCAATGAATCGATTGATTTCAAAAGCATTGAAGGATGGATTTATTTCTGATGGCGAGTTTGACTCGATTTTGCGAGAGGTTGAAAAATATTTTTCGATGAAAGAGCGTCTTCGAAATAAACAAAGGAAGGACTCAACAGTCAAAAGCGAACCAACGAAGCCAGTTGATGTTGATGCCTTGGAAGAGGAAATTAAAAAAATATATCAAAAAAAACTCGGATCCCTTCTCGACGTAGCGAGTTAAGAGTTGAATTTCAAAAGCGAGCGGGTGGTTTTGAGTTGTTTATTTCAAGAGATAAAACAATTCTGTGAAATGATTTCACTTTCTCGGAAATGATTATGCAACAGGGGCTTTCCCGCTGAAAGGTTAAAGTGCCCATAACGGAATTTTTTTTATTTTCTTATCTGAATCTTTACATCACACGAAGAACGTCCGCGAAAAAATTTTTCGATTTGCATAAAACGCGAATTTTTTTTATGAATTTTACAAATCTTTAAAATCCTATTTTATTGCGGTCCACCCGCCCCGCTGATGAGAATGCCGACAGGCTCACAATAGGGCCACGTGACATGGTCTGTGACGTACATTCAGGAACTCTCGAGTCTATGCACTCACTTGACCTTCAGTAAAGTGCATTCGCGGCAGAAAGAAAATCGTCAGATTCACCGGTAGGAAGGAAAAACTTAGCTCCAAATAAGTATATTCCATGGCAGAAAACTTATCTGACACGGAAAGTGAGCAAACCGCTGAAGAAAGCAGCTAGGACGAATTTGAAAGCGTCGAAGTCCAGGCGAAAGATGGCGTCCACGAAACAAGTAATACGTGTGAAGATGATGATACACTCGAACCGTACGCGGACGAGCCGATAGCAGACAAAGAATGGCTAAAAAGATATCGCAAGGAACAAGAGGAGAAGCGACGACTCGAGGAAGATTTAACGAAACGCTTGGAGAATAGAGTGCGTGTTAGTGGATGGTAAAGTTCTCACCTTGCATTTTGCATACGCGCTCTTCATTATCATCTGTAAAAACTATGGCCAAGTACTCACATACATTCGAACGAATTATTTTCCACGTAGATGTACTTGTGGTAACTGTAGCCGTGATCTGCTAGCAAATATCAGCGAGTGCTACTGCTGCAAGGAACTCGAAGGCAATTGGGAAGCGCTGACTAGCGACGTTGTTCTCGCGGAAATACAGGAAGGACACGTGTTGAACTGTGATAATAATAGCTTGTCTCGTTCTCTGAAATTTCGGCCGTAAATTTAATTGTAGGATGGAAGTTGTTAGCTTGTCCAATGAACAGGTTAATTTCGTTTTTGTCACTGTCCCACAGTTTACGAAATCCACTGTATCTTTTAGGCGCATACGTCTTGCGAAATGTTCGAATTCTAACAAGAGTTGGCGTCTAATGTAATTCGTGTCTGTCACCGGTGTCGGGACAAATTTGAGCCCTTTAGAAATAATGCTAACAGGCTGTCGCTAAGTTGTTTGTTTGAAAAATTCTTCATGAATTTCTCGTGTTTTTCTCTTTGTGTCTCAATCCGTTTCTTAGCCAATTTTTTTCTGCGCTCTTTGCGCTTGTTATTTGTTTTGTGCCCTTTTTTATTTTGAACCCCCGTTGTGGTCGCTAGGTTTTCAGAGATAACGCTGTTATACTTTTCAACATTTTTATTGTTTGCAGAATTCTGCAACACATGTGTGTACAATATTTGTTTGAGCTCGTTGAATTCTTGCTGCAGTTTATTTACCTTATCTACATCGTCGTTTACAATGTTTTCCGTGTTCGCCGAGTGCGACTGTTCTCGCATCGATCTATTTACATCAGTGGTAGCATTTGTGCTAGTATTTTTTGAGAGCTTGGTCTCAACGAAACTTCGCAGATCTCACGATCTATGTGAACAAATACCAAAACAATTACGCCATATTTTATAAAACTTGCGACTGAGTTAACAGTGAGGTCAAACTATAAACCTTAGAAGGTTACAACGCTTAGAATGTCACAAGCGGGTGTGAATATTCAGTATCGAGAGCTTACCATTCGCTTTTCCCTGCTCCTCTTCGAAGGTTGCTCTTGGTCTTCGTCTTCCTTTCGCTTAGCTGTTTTAAAGGATAAACACAAACGCGATGTCATCCTACTTCAGTTCACGTTTTAAGTTTAAACCTGAATTCATCAGCCTTATGAAATCCTCGTCATTGAAGTAGATCGAGCAAAAGCCGGGACGAGGTCTTTCCAGGCGCGCGTCCACATCTTCCTCCGCTCCGAGCATAAAATCGATCCATTTCTTTCACCTCCTCAGTCTTTGCGGGCATGTGGTGCCAAAGAAAGGAATCCTGTGCAAGCTTATTCCATTCGCTTCGTCTTTGATGTTTCCACATCTCGCTGCAACACATCTTTCCCGCATTTTCGAGAAACGTGCAGAATACCGCGACTTGTTTTCAGTGAGATCCAGAGATAGGCTGAAGTCACGTGTTCCTGAATCTACGTCACAGCTCTTGCTAAACCGAGAGGAGACTAATGCGAATGGTGGGCCAAAATGGCGGCAAATTTGAACATCTTATAAAATTCATAAAAAAATTCGTGTTTTATGCAAATCGAAAAATTTTTTCACGGAAGTTCTTAGGATGATGTTTAGATTCAGATAAGAAAATAAAAAAAATTCCGATATGGGCACTTTAAAACTTCCTGTTTTCAAAGTTGAGGAACAGGCTCTTTTCGGAAATGACCTAACTGTCACATGACGTTTTCAGCCAATAAGAATCATACACACAAGTGATTCTTGCCAAACTAAAAAAGTATGGACAAGAATCAGATGCTTCAAGACGTTCATCAAAGCTTTTCCAATCTTGGAGAGAAATATCCGAGAATTAAATCTAATCTGGAAAAATGCTACAAAGATATTCAAGCAAAATGTGACGTGGAGCAACCCATTCCAAAGGAAGATAAAAAAGAAAAAATTAAGAAGCTTTTAAACAAGTTCATGGACATGAAACATTTGGCGATGTCTTACGAAGGATTGATTGAAGAAACCGCAAGCAACAAAGAAGAGCTAATACAACTTTTGAGAAAACTATCCGAAGCGATTTTATCTCATAAAAAGAAAACTGCATTGTTTGCTTCAAGGCAAGGAAAATTGTTGAAAGATGGAAAAAGATTCCTTTCACGGAGGATGTTCAAACATATCCAGGAGGCGACCGGATTTACAACTCGTTATTGCAATTTTGTAATGTCACTTGACGAGCTCTTTCAAGAATATCCAAGACTTTGTTACTGTGCAGTTTCAATCCGTACTTTTATGTTAAGCATGAAAATAATTCGTGAAATATGTGAAGAAGATGAAACCTTTTGGAAAAACATTTATTGAATTATCATATTGGGAAACGGCGTTTCCAAACAAGCATACTAATAAGATTAGTGAAATTTGCATTTTGGGAAACGGCGTTTCCCAACAAGCATATTAATAAGATTAGTGAAATTTGCATTTTGGGAAACGGCGTTTCCCAAAACATATTTTTGGATTTTGTAATGACAAAGAAACAGCGGTCATAAATGTTAGCCGTTGTCAATAAAACATTGTTATACCATTTTTTCATTAATAAAGTGGGAAAGTCCCAAACGACTAGATCTGAACAAACTGTCAATCTTAGGTTGCTTCGTGTGACAAACATTGTTCCTTTATTGGTTGAAAAAACAGAGACCTGTCAAAAAAATTTAAAAAATATTTATTTAAAATGGAAAACGATTTTCTCGATTTGAAACTGAAAGTGAGAGGAAAAGGCCTCTTCGATTTGTTTCTCGCCAGAAAGACAAAGAATGATTTAATTGAATTAATCAAACAAAGCGATGAAATCATTGTGCAACCTGCTTGTTCTTCGCTTGTTGAAATAGCGAAAAAGAAGCAGATAAGAAACAACGTAATTTTCACGAAGAATGAGTTGGAACAAGCGCTTGGTCTTTCTTCAAAAAAAGACAAAAAGAAAAAGCCTTATGTTTTTTCAAACGCCGGAAGTCGATTTGAATTCGCCACAAGAAAGGAAGCGATGAACGGAATGAATCTTTGCGCGGTTGGAATTGCAAATGCTGCGAAAAATAGAAAAATAGTGATTGGCGATGGTGAGTATGATTTCAAAAGAGAATGATTTTCAGAGAAATTCTGTGAAAATCAGATTCTTGGATTTCATTATTTGTGTTAATTCTTTATGAGTTTTTCTTTCAAAATCCATTTTAATTAGAATTTTTTCTGATTTTTTTGAAATTTTTTTTATATGACCTTGGAATTTTTTTAGGGTAATTTCGCTTAGAGAACTGGCTCATTTTTTTAAAATGACACGAGTTTTTGAAAACTGAGCTGAGTCTCTCTTTTTTCCACTACTGACTCTGAAGAGCCAATAGAGGAGTCATGAACTAATGAGGTTTTGTAATGAAATAAAGGTGCTTTGAAATAACAATGTTGTAAAGTAGCGTGCATTAAATTTACATTGACATTAATTAAGAAACATTAAATTAACGCGAACTTTGTAAAATCGCGTTAATGAAGTGCATTGTTAATTTCCTATAATAAGGTAATAGCTGTGCACATTTGAGCAAATGTTTTGCTGTGTGGTGCCGATCGAAGGAAGGGATAAATGACGGCATTTTTATGCTGAACTGAATTCCTCGCAGACGTTTCAAAACACTTCACTCAGGCAAGTCCAAGTGTTCGAGGTACAACCTCACTGAGACAAGCATTCAGTGCAAGTTTTTAACATTCAAGCTTATCGAGAAGCGTAAGAGCTGTGCACATTTGTGCAAATGTTTTGCTGGGTGATGCCGAGCGACGGAAACGAACTTTTTCTTGCTATGTGAAAAGACTGAGTAACAAATATGGCGAGAATAGCAAGAATGACAAATTTAACGAAAATCACTTAGAAAAGGGAAATGGTGAAGTAGGGCTCCGAGAAGTCCGCAAATTTCGCAAAAATCGCAAAAGTAACAAAACTTTTTCTTGCTATGTGAACAGACTGAGTAACAAATATGGCGAAAATAGCAAGAATGACAAATTTAACAAAATTCTACACTAAGAAAGGATGTGAAAATATTGAGTAACAAATATGGCGAAAATAGTAACAATGACAAATTTAACCAAAATCTACCCTTAGAAAGGAAAATGGTCAAGTAGGGCTTCGAGAAGTCAGCAAATTTCGCAAAAAAATTGCATAAGTAACTGGCAAGATATTAACAAAATTCTACACTAGTTGAACAACAACCACCAAGTGAATATTATTAAGATGTGTATGCCAGTTCATTTATTTTAAATAACAATATCAGTTACAAACGTGAAGCTATTTATAATTACTGCGAGTGTCAGTTGCAAAATACTGTAATATCAATCTGTGTATGCTTCATTCCTAATTCCACCAACATACAGGGGGCAAATTTTAGCAACAAACGGAAACGTAAGCAGAATTTTTAATAGCCAGGAGCCCATCATAACAACCGTTACAAAGTATCAAGAATAGCAAATTGGGGGAAATGAAAATGGGTCTTCAGATCCGCGCATTGTACATGAATGTTTCTGCCCAATACCCATATTTTTTAAACAGGAATTGCCAGTGATCTGGTAATCTTTCTCTTCCAGACTGTGAACAGGCTCCCAAGTGAGATTTAGGGCGATGACAAACGAGTTGGCTAAAATCAGGCGATATTCCGCAAGATTGAGCAGGATAACTGTTTTATTATTCAACACATTGATAACAAGGCACAGGTTTATACCAGAAAAGCTGGAAGCGATCTTTATTTGTCAAAAAAAGAAACTTGTAACATTTTCCCGCGCGCGGACCGGCATAATGAAAACGGCAGCTTTGTTCAAGTTTGAATGAAATCGAGACTGAGCGTTTTGCATCAAATTAAAAAATTGAGTACTCTTCAATCAATCAATCAATCAATCAATCAATAAACTTTATTTACCCTCGAATTTACAGTGTAGCACTGAAGTGCTAATATCTTCGAGCCAACTACATTAATGAATAATTATAATAAAAAGTTAATTCTATATAACAAATAAGATAACTAACTACCTTGACAACTAACTTGCAAATTATCATGATGTAGAAAGGTTTGCAGTTCCTGCCCTTTTAAGTAAATTATTGTTCCCAGTAGATATCAGTCGTCGAAAAGAAGTAAAATCAGAAATAGTGCGGTAATGGTCAGGAAGAGAATTCCAAGATGTTGCTGCCAAGTAACTAAAGGAATTGATACCATAAGAAGTGGTCAGTGGTTTGGGCAAACAGAGTATATTATGTCCTCTTAAAAAATAGGTGCTAGAGCGTAAATGAAACATATCTTTTAAATATCTTGGATAATCAGAAAAATGAAGACATTTGAAAATAGTAAGAATCATGTTTTGTAAACGCTTGTTTCAAGTTCAAGTTTCAAGTTTCAAGTTTAATTAAGTTTTTTCAAACGTTACTTACAAATGAACACCGCCTGCCTGCTAGCCTTAAGGTTTGCAGTTCCTGCCTTTTTAAGTAAATTATTGTACTCAGAGTTAAAATCCTTGAAAATAAATCGAAGAATACGTTTGTTTAAATGGTCCACTCTTCTAGTGAGCCAATCACTTAGGCAAAATTCTCCACAAATTTGTAGCCTCAAAAGCCAAAACCCAACAGTATTTTGAAGCTGCGAAGGATTTGTTGTGTCATCCGGGCCGAGCTGAACAGACTGGAAAAGTTTGCCAACGATTTTTCAGGTGAGTGTTTCTTTGTTTACTACGCAAGCAATTTCACGATCTTTCCTCAGTGTTTTGACAAACACATCTAGTGCCTCGTTGCTTGCAAGAACTATGGATCTTTTATGAAACTAAACGGTTTTTCAAGCGGCTCTGATGCTTCTGAGAATAATTACTTTGTACTCCAACTACTTTTTGTCTGCCAGAAAGCTAAAATTTCTCGAGGCACTTCAGTGCGAGCTCTCGGATTTTCTCAGGTGGTTTTCTCCATCCCCTCAAGACGATGATTTCCAAAGATTTCCAAAGGCTTGTTAAAAAATTATATTTATAGCTTTCCGGCCATTTATTGCGATGGCTATATTTTTAACAGCTATCTAATTGTCATCATTGAATAAGCTTAAATGACATATTAAGTTGTTTAAGTAGTTTTTTTAGATGATTCATTTTACATCATACTTGAGGCAATTTGAAATTGCTGTGAACCACCGGCATATAGATTTCTATCACTGTGTTTTGCTCGTCAACAAGAAGAATTTGAAACGATAATTCCATACTTTTGCTCTCATCTGTTAACTGCTGCCTGTTTATTTCAAGTATTACCTTCAAACGTTTTCCATTGACGCAAATAAATTTCTTCAATTTCGTTGTCTCTAGGCAACCGAGAATTTTCCGGGGAATCTTCCCGCATCCCTTAGACTCGATTACCAGCCCCTGTTCAGGAAATGAGCTCGTGCTCACCGGACCCGAGTGAGCTCAATTTATCCTATGAACAAAGTGAAACAAGACAAGCCATAAATGGTTGTCAATAAAGCCCTTTCCAGCTTTTTATTGATTCTAATAATTCAAACTGGGCAGGCTAAACTCAATTCAACTGCCGCGATAGAAGCTACTCAACTTCAGCTGATCAAAATGGAAGCTTGACCATACTTCATTTAAAGGAGTTTCCCATCAAATCGTGTCAGGTTTTACTGCCGATTTGGCAAATCTTGTGAAAAGTTACTTTTAAATGATATGTTCATCGTTACTGATTTACAATACATGGCCTTGTTGTTGGTCAGAGACTGGATAACTTTATCAAGCATATTAGTCGCTCTCCTGGGAACAAAATGTTTTAGTTGGAGCACCGTATGTTTTATCTACTGGGTTGCGATTAATCTACTGAATAAAATTATATCTGTGGCTTGTTCAATTATGCTTAAATGTTACTTATCCGTCATTTTAATCTTTTATCACCATTGACAACTGTGGAACTTCTGTGCAATTTTTACATTTCACCAGTGATCAGACAACACATATTGTGCGATTGTTTCAATATACAGAACAAGTAAAATGTATATGTACAATATGTAAACAACGGCGAAGTGACGGCGAGATACCGATCTCAAGCAGTTTAAGGCCTGGGTCAAGGGCTTTTAAGAGGAAAAATCGTTTATTCAAGATAACTTTAACAAATTCAATAACACTGAAGTGAAATTTGGCAGATAGAAAGATCTTATCATTCTTAAAATTTCTGAGCATAATAAGTAATGCTATAGATCACGTGACATGTCACGTGATCGTTTTTGTGAAAAAAGCAAAGATTTGACGGGTAGGCGACGGTTGTAAGAAAAAACATCAAACAAAAACGCGTTTCTAATAAAGATTAAATATCTCCATCGCTTCACGTTTGGAATGATCGTCCATTGTTCTCCAGAAAAAAATTGTCAGAACAAAGGTCATTTCTTAGTCCACAATTCAACCTTTGATTGTCAATTTCTCCAATTAAAAAACTTGAGGACAGTCATTCCAAACGTAGAAAATTTAATATTTTAAATCTGCTTCGGAAACAGTAATTCAGTTATCTATATATCGAACATTCGCCGCCGTATCGCCGATCTACGAATTTTTAATTTTTTGGTCACGTGATGTGTCAAGTGATCAAAATTATACGTTAAGGCAAAAGAAAACATCGAGTTTTATATTCAGGGAAAATTTCATCCTGTTCAAGGCAGACAAACCGAAGATATAGGGGATCATTCAAAATATCTGAACACCGGTGCCCTTCAAACCCAGGCCTTAAACTACTTGAGGATGCCTTCAATTATAGAGACAATTCACTTCGCCGATGATCATCGGCGAGGTTTCTATCTGTAATATTTACAGAGGCATTCACTTTGCCGTTGTACAACGGCGAGGTTACGATCTGTAATATATACAGAGGGATTCAACTTCGCCGTTGTGCAACGCCAGCCAGTACTAGTACTGTTGCTTATTACATTACAATATACTCTGCTTGGAAAAAAATATATATTCAGCACACAGCAAATTTCTATTTTCCTAGTATAAATAGGCGAATGGAAATAGATAGTATTTTGATTGCTAGTGGCTTCGACGGTTCCTATTGATTTGTTTGAAGTTAGACTTAATTTTCAGAAATGAATGGGACATTAAATTAAGGTCACCCGTCTTCAGTTCAAAAGGAGCCTACAGAAATCGCAACTCTCATGGAAGCTGAAGACAATATCAAAGAAATTCGAATCTTCATAAAGGAGCAAGTCCCAGCCCGTGGATTATAAAATAAAACTAACATTTTAAATCAACTCACCAGTCTGAATAGATTACAAACGTTCCTTCCCAAGATGTTGTTCAAGCGTTCGATCAGTGACAGATCTTTGTACAATTTAGTTACATTGAGTAATCGGCGAGGGACATTATTACTTCAGTTTGTGTTCTTTGGTAAAAATAAAAGGCCTAAAGGAACACTTTTAAAACTAAAATCGTATTTTGAAATTTACGCTTAGCAACGGGCACATAATGAATAGAAAAAGAGAACTCTTTCTTCGTCAGTTACCGCTTTTCAGTTCAACAAGAGACTACCGTGTCGCAGCTCTCTCGGAAAGTAGAACGAATATTGAAGCAACTCGAATTCTTCATCCACAGGTAAGTCCCAGTTAAATTTCTTGATTTTTTAGAGTATTGTTTACAAGCCTAATGATTTATTTGGCGATAATGTCCTAGCAGGTATTCATTAATTTTCCGTTGGAGTTTGTTGAACCTTTACCACAACTAGTCACAAATGTCTTAACCTTAATAAACGCATTTTAGTATTTTAGCGATAACAGCTAACAAATTGGAGACAAGTTAGAAATAAAGGACTCAAACAAAATTAGCTATCCAAAAAAACAACCAACGAATTTATAGAACTCTAAACTTCAACTTGGGGCACGATTTATTATGATGGCAGAGTGTGGAAATTCTAAATATAAATGCATCGCCAAACTAGTGAAAATTTCCACTAAGAAATCGTTTTATTTGCAAAAGACAAAGATTTCATTCTGTGCTTCTTAATACACACCAGAGAAACAAACCTTCGGCTGAATGCCTTACAATTAATATTTGAGGCCAGAGAAGCTGAATTGGTTTATTCTATTTTAAATCATGTGTAGCTACTGAGCAAAATTATTCGATTTGAAAAACGTAAACTTTCCTTGACTTTGGAAACGGTATAAAAGAATTTGTTGGTGAAATAAGAGGAAAAAAACTGGGCTTTTAAAGCTTTAATATTTCCCTTTTTTGTGTAATCAATGTTACAACAGGTTTTGGTGATTGCGTTGGTTTGTAACAATAGAGCGAAGGAGAAAAGGTTTTGAGATTTAATTTCTATTATAGATACTTTGACTATTACTTTCATAAATGAATGGGACATTATATTAAGTTCACCCGTCTTCAGTTCAAGAGGAGCCTACAGAAATCGCAACTCTCATGAAAGCTAAAGAGAATATCAAAGAAATTTGAATGTTCATACAGGTGCAAGTCCCAGCTTGTGGATTATCAGAATTGTGCGACATTGCTATGTCTATTTGAAATGCAATGTGAGTTATTTGGCGACAAGTCCACAGAAGGTGTTCATTTTCCGTTAGAATTTAGGCTAGATGACCAACAACCCTACACATTTCTGGATGTGAATTAATACATTCAATTATTTAAGCGATAACAGCTAATGATTTGGACTGAGATAAGGTGGCAAAGAAATTTCAGTATTTCTGATTAGTTCATTGTCACGTTTACTTCTTCTGTGATTGGTTATGGTGGTCACTTTGGATTTGATGTTAGGACACTGAAATGAAATCTTCTTAAAGTCCGCGGAACAAAATCTCGTGACACTGATAAATTTATTCGTTTTGAAGGAGTCGACGAATAAGCCTTAAAATTAGTATCTTTACTCTTGGAAAGGGTTATTACGAGGCAAGATATGGTCGCTTTAGTTAATATTTTCTTTCTTACAAATTTTTTGTTTTGCTTTTGTAGATCTGGACCCGTTATCTTGTAGTTCATCATGAAGGCTACCTATATTTTAATTGTAAGTGTTCTGATGGCGCTCATGCTGATTTCGTCGGACGCGGAAAGAGCTAATAAGAAGTGTTCTAAGAAGTGTAAAAAATGTAAGTGAGACAAACCAAACTAGAGCTTTCCACGAAATGTTTACAATTGTCTTTCCTTTTTTCATATTCTTTTTCATTCCTTTAGTTCGTCGATTGGTTCTTTCCTTCTGGTTTTGGAAACATATTTTCTTTAGTTCTCATAATGAGTAAAAGATTAAAACTAAGCGGGCCTTTGCGGGCGTTGAAGTGTGGCGAGTTGTTGGACGCGCGGGCTTTTAAACCCGATGTCCAGAGTTCTGATTTCCAGCTGGATTTTGTTCTATGAGAGTCCCCTGTTCAAATTCTCAGCCTTGCATTTGTAGCCAGCTATAGTCAGCCTCCCACCAGCTGAATTTTTTTAAGTGTTATGTACAGTTTACAATGTTTTGTTCTGTGTTTCACAGTGTTTACAGTCATCACTTCTGTTTTTAAGACTTGTACATTTATATAAAATGATTTTTTTCTTCCTTTCTAATGTCTTAGTAATCGAGAACAAAATTGATTCTCTAGAGAAAAGGCTTCAGGGTAGGTTAAACTGTTATTAATTAAATGTTTCCGTTGTGCTCTACTGGCCTAAAATCTCTTGCTATGATGATCTTCTTATTGCTAACAGTTTTTTATATCTCTTTCTTCTTTTAACTCAAACTAAAGAATTGAATGAACTGAAAAGTGACAACCAAGGTTGGTTGCTTTTGCAATTAAGGCTTATTCATCCCATGGGAATTCTCTTTTTCATTTCAAACGAACCTAGAAAACCCCCCATTCTAAAATACGAGGCAGAAAATTTGCGCCCTTGCCATTCAGTCACGCTCAAATTTGTAAAATTGATCCTCTGGAGGAAAGGCTTCAGGGTAGATTGAACTGTCATTAATTAAATCTTCCCGTTGTGCTCTACTGGCCTAAATCTCTTGCTATGATGATCTTGCTACTACTTACAGTTATACTGCTCCTCATTGATTTATGTCTTTCATATCCCTTTCTTCTTTTAGCTCAATTGAATGAACTGAAGAGCGACAAACATGGTTGGTTACTTTTGCAATTGAGGCTTATTTTTACATTTAAAACGAACCCAGAAAAACCTCCATTCTGAGATGAGAGAAAATTAGCACCCTTGCCATTCATTTACGCTCAAATGTTTTTCACAGAAATCAAGTTTGTATTATAATAATGCCATCAAATCTCTGCTCATCTGCTATGTTGCACTTGAACGCCCTAAAATTTCTTGCTCTGATGATCCTCCTATTGCTAACAGTTATACAACACCCCCTTTTTTATCGAAGACTAGATACAGAAATGTTATTTGGCCCTGTCACCTCATTACAAAATTTACTGATTTCTCAAGTATTCAAACCCTCAGACCGTTGCGCAATGTTGCGCATGAAAATTAGCATTCTAGCTAACAGAATGATAGTATTTCCATTTCTAGAGATCACATTTGTCCGGCTACAAATTACAATCATTGGTGAGACCTAAAACATCTCATTAATTTACTGTTTTTGACATCCCTTTTTTCTTTTAGCTCAAACCGAAGAGTTGTGTAACTTTTGGCACAGCCTATACCAAAAATGCTTATTATTAAGGTTTAATACTTCTTTCTTACCTCTTAGAGCTCCAGTCTGCCGTTGAATGTCTGAACAAAACAGTGACAAAACTGCAGGATCAGTTTGCTGGTACGTTACTATTCTCATTTGTTAAGTCGCACAATGTGTAATTCGGGAAAAACGGGAAAACGGGCGCTTAACTCGATTTCATTGAGTGAATGTTAAAACTTTCAGTTAATGGTTAGTTTATGGTTAGTTTATTTTATGGTGAGCTTTATATACATTGTCCAACCTGTTTGTGATATACTTACAGCAAAACCGTTTTAGGTTTTCGTTTTCTGTTAAGGTTGCCGTTGAACATTGCGGTTGTTTACAACATTAAAAGGCTTCATAATTTTTTTAGTATCCTGGGTTAATGATACCTCTAAACTTTGTGACGGCCTTTTTTACATTAAGTTTTCACAGTAAGATGTTTGCGAGATAGTACTCGAAGCATAACTGTTTGCAAAATAATCTGCTGCGTTTATAACTGTTTGCAAAATAATCTGCTGCGTTTATGATCAATAGAATATAATACAATACAGAGAAAAAATTACACGTTCTTCTCTGGAGTAGGTCATTCCGTGCAGGTATAAACTGTTATTAAATTCTCAGCCTCGGATATTACATTTCTAGCGCTCTGATTGGTTCACTAAATCCCGGTTATCAGCTCATATACCGTAGTTTGACCTTATATGGAAAACGATTGCCCGAGGTGTCGCTAAGTGTTACTGCTGGGCTTCGCGTTTCCCAGCTGGGTTCCCTGCGCAGACATTTAGTTTCGGGCATGCGCATAGGTGGCCTTTAATGTTTACCACGAGGGCCACCGAGTTTTTACCTCAATTTCAAGTTCACTAAGGTTTATTAGTTTTCACGGTTTGTACGGCAGTTAAGTTGACTTTTATTAAGGCCCATCGGTGTAACTGGAATTGCGAGTTTGTCTCACGGTGCCTCGTGTCGAAATAAACGTTGAAATTTACGGCTGGTTTACATTCGCATCTACAGTAAAAACTCGACCTCAAGCATGGTTTGTCGATGGATGTGTGGTTTACAAGGATAAATACCGTTTACTTGGTTTTCCTATTGCAACTTTCACGGATAATTACGGGCACGGAAAACGAAAACATGGAATCTACAATGGCTTATGGCGAAGAAGGAATTTTCAAAGGTTATCGTTCGCGTTCGCCTTCAATTGACACGGCTTCGTTTCGCGCCATTTCACCGCTTAACACTCCACCGACGGATGCGGCATCAGAAATACGGCTTCATGATTCAGTTAAGGTTCAAGGTTCACTGAATATGGAGGAGAAATCGACGGAGAATGGTGCCGCGGAGTTAGAATCGGGCGCAAGGAAGAAAATTACAACGGATAAAGGTAAACAGTACGAGATACAAAGGTTAAAAGAGCGTAGAACTGTGGCTCTTCGCCACGTGACTAGGCAGATAAACAAAATGAAACCTCTTCTTGTTGATCTTAACAATTTTGAGTTTGTGTCATCTGAAA